>NW_024609880.1:7385016-7836359 GCF_016920785.2 Ixodes scapularis | reverse complement strand
GCCCCTAATGCATTTTGTGACTTGCTTTGTGGCGTGCATAACATTCGCTTCTGCTGTTTTTTTGTTTTCTTTTTCTCCAGCTATAATCCGGAGCCGAGTGGGAGGCAGCGTGGTCGACGTGGAGCGTGCCATTGGCGACTACTTGTCTGGGGCCCCGGATCGCGAGGGAGGCAGGGCTGAGAGGATGGCCAAGAAGATTCAAGACGCGGCCATCCTCTCAGCCCAATTCGTCACTGTCCTGCCCAGCAGCCTGCCAGAGGGCGACTTTGACGTCAACGCTGACATCCTGGACATCTCACAGACGTGATGTCAAGGACAAAAACGAAAATTGAAAATATAGAAATAAAAGAAAAAACATTGTTCTGAGTCTTCTTTCTCGTGCATTCCATCCACAAACTTGTAGCAAAATTGAAATGGCAGACTTTAAATTGTTTTGTTCTGTTGCGATTTAGCAACTCATGAGGACATTGCGAAAAATCGAATTGAACTAGGTAATTGCAAATGGGTTTTGTCCACTATCATATTTCTTGATGCAAAGACTCATGTAATGCAAGCTTATCAAAGGGTACAAATTGGGCCTCCCAGGATGGTTGCAAGGTTTGCTCACAGCTAAGTGAAATGGGTCCTTGGCAATGGACCGTGTTTATACTAAGCTCGTTCAATTTACCTGCACCTTTTGCACTGGTGCAGAAAAGTGTAGGGCAGTGCTTCTGGTGTGTGTATTGAGATACCACTGAAAGCACCACCCTGCACTTTTATGCACCGGTGCAGGTAAATCGACCGAGCTTTACTGTACAGCTGAGATTGGCTGACGACTGAACTGCCACCCTGGCCCGAGCTACATTTTCACCGTATTGCCAAGCTTGGCTGACTGCTGAAATGCCATCGTGGCCCAGGTTGTATTTACTCCGTTTGGCCAAGCTTGGCCGACCGCTGAACTGCCACTCTGGCCCAGTCCGTATTTACACAGTTTTGCCAAGCTTGACTGACCACTGAACTGCCAGCATGGCCCAGGCTGCGTTCAGACCGTTTTGCCAAGCTTGGCTGACCACTGAACTGCCAGCCTGGGCCTGGCTGTAGAGACGCCATAGAGCCAAGCTTGGCTAGACAAGGAACCCCCACTGAACTGCCAGGGTGGCTAGCCAGGCTGGGAATAGCTTGCCCCTTGGAGCAAAATGGTGCTTGGGCCGGGGAAACTTTCCCCGGCTGCCCAAGCGGGCTCAAGCTTGAACCAGGGAATTGTGCTGCTTGGGAAGACGTCACGAAGTAGTGACGTCACACAATGTCACGAAGCCGTGACGTCATTTCTGTTGCCGCACACGAGGAAATCACGGAACCCTAGCCATAAACAACTTCCCTGTAAAAAGCCAGATTTACAAATGACGCTGCAGTAGAGTGCATGCTAGTGCAGTAAGCACTGGACCAAGATAAGGGCAGCGTCGTCATACCATTTGAATTTTTTCAGTAGTGATGAACTTCAATACACTGGTTTCTGAAGTAATCATAAAAGAAGCCATTCATTACACGAAACAAAGTGGAACTGTTTTCACAACAATGAAGAAAATGAAGCATTTTGGGGGGGAGATACAACTCTGCCATGAGTTACGACATGTTGCCAGACCTGAGGAACCACTGGTCAACACTACCACACCGTCCCGCAGGGGGCACCTGGGAAAGCAGGTGTTTGGTAAGTGGTATCACCACGGACCCCGACCCATGCGAGTTCACCTGCCCACGTCTGATGTGCGTGGCTTTCCCGTGTCCGAGGAAAGGGGCATCCTGGTGGTAGAGACAAGCCCGGGGTAGGTTTGCATTCTTCGGGGCCCCCCGGGTGAGGCAATACACCACTTAGGCTCCCACTTTTCATAGAAGGGTGTCCAGGCTTGGCCCAACCAGAATGATTCAGTCAGTCACCTTTCTTCTCCTCTCATATCTTTAACTTCCTTCTTCTCCTCTTCTTTCCTATTCACCGTCTTTGGTGGCAAGGGCTAACCTTGGGTGGCGACAGAACTCTTTCTTGACCCACACTTGGTTATAGCAACCTGGTAGCACTGGTAGAGTAACTTGCTCAAACAAGAAAGACCTGTTGAAATAATACCTATCCCCTTGTTAAACTCCGGTGCACTATTGATGCCGAAGTCCTTCCTATTTCTTATGGGTTCCAAACTAAACAAACATAAAGCCTAATCGGGCCCTGAAAAGATTCTGGACCGAAGTACACATTGCAGAAACTTTTGTACCTGTGAAGAAGTTTCCTCAATTCCTTGTGGTGCACTCCGAAACCGAAAAACCGTTATCAAAGGGCACGTTAAGTCCGTGCTCCGGAGCGCGAGAGTTTGGCGCTCCCTTCACTAAATGGACAGGAGTGCCACCGGAGACTGACACTCGAGCGCGCTCTTCGCGCACCGAAACTTTTTCGGAGCACGAATGACTTCTTCGCACTCCGTGACGTCATGTAAACAAACAAGATGGCTGCGCTGCTGTTGAGACCGTTGAGATGAAAAGGCGTAGCCAGACCGCTGCCCCTTTTCAGTTGATTAGTGCTTAATCCAGCGGATAAAAAGGATTTGAAAGCCAAGACACCTATTAGCGTTCCGAAAAAGGTTTGTTCCTGCATCTCGCCTGAAGAACGAATTCATCTATTAAACGGTAGCGTGCCGATTAGACAGCAACAGACAAGTTGTCGAGATGAGGAGACATTCGGACCGCTCTGTCCCTTTTATAATGCTTAGTCCAGCGAATAAAGATACTTCGATTTGAAAGCCGAAACATCAGCGAGCGTTGAGGAAAGGTTTGTTTGTGCATCTTGCCTGAAAACGAATTGAACAACCGCACGAGCGTGCCGATAGCTCGGCGACTGAAAAGTTGTGATGAAAAGACAACCAGACCGCTGGCTGCCCTGCTTAGGATGCTTTGCCCAGCCGTAGCGAATAAAGATACTTAGATCGGGAAGCCGAAACACCAGTTAGCGTTGCGGGCAAGGCTTGTTCATGTTTACCGCTTAAAAACGAATTGTTGTGCAATCGAACGACGGTGTGCCGGTATCGGCGTAGCTTCAGTCTCGCTGCGAGACGGAACCGACGGAACCTCTGACAAATTTGAGGGTTTCCTGCGTCGACGAGCGGGTTCAAGAATGCTGTCTTTAATTTAAATCGGAACAGCATGCATGGTCAATAAATAGATCGGCCAAGTAATATTCCACATATGTGCACAAAGCCAGTCTTCTAACCTTTCAGGAATATTAAAACGTTCGTAGAAACTTAATAACGTCGCCGTCTCATTTGCTTTAGACTGTCGCTCATCACGGGCCTAATTAATTTATCTTCGAAATATTTTCGGCTTCTGCCACCCGTATCCATGGTCAGAAGTAGCCCGTGTGGCCTGTCGATAGTTTGTGGTTTCTGGCCCTATGCCCTGTTCCAAAACTTACTTGATCTAACTCTAGGGTAAAGGTGGTTATCGAAAACCTACACGCGTGCAGCGTTCCTTTATTTTTGTTGTCGCGTGACAGAATCCACCAGCCCTAGCAAAAATTCTAAAAGGAATATCTATGAGATTAATAGACATTTCTATGAGACTAATAGGAACTCCTATAAGACTAAAAGCAATGCCTATGAGACTAATAGACATTTCTATGAGACTAATAGGAACTCCTATAAGAATAATAGGAATCCCTATAAGGCTAATAGCAACTTGTATGAGACCAATAGGAATCTCTACGAGACTAATAGACATCTTTATCACACGAGTAGAGATGTGTATTAGACTAATACAAAACTATATTTGTCTAATAGAAATATTTATCAGCTTATGTATGCCTTCTATTAGAATAATACAAAGTTTCATAGACTAATATAAGCATTCTGTTAGTCTTGTAGAATAATAATTAGACAAATTTACATATTCTATTAAACAAATGGAATGCTCATTAGACTACTTGTAACACAGCCATTCTATTACAATATTAAATGGGCATATTAGAACAATTGAAATTCGACACCACCAAATAAATATGAACAAATAACTGAGATTTATTAGATGTGGAAAACCTTAATTGTCTAGGTGAGCTGGTCCCCACCGATACTTTCTAGCTGGCTAACAGAAGTTTCTGCATTGTAAATTTTTTTTATCAAACATAAGAGTGAATGTTCACAACAAATTGTCTTCATTCGGTGTACAGCTCAAAAAGGCGAAGATGGACCATTCATTCATTCATTCATCCATTTATCTTTTGTGCTTATGAACAGCTTTCTCCTTTGTATGAAGTACAATATACATATAGCAAAACGGGGTATGAAAATTCTAGTGATAATTAAGGAAACACTTGAACGCTATACAAGATGGGTTAAAAACGTCACTACATGGAGCATCTATGGTACTATAAAAGTTTTGAATGTGTGTCATGAGGCAAGTTTGGAAGATTTGATTAATTTCGGGAACCACGAGTTCCAGAAATAACAGGCAAGTTCGAAATTGGAACTTAGCTGTGCCCAATAACAGCAGAGCGAGAAGAAAAATTTACAAGAGAAAATATGTGTAGGCTCTTTGGCTGTCGGCACCGTGAACGCCGGATTCGCCGTCGCCGGCAGATTCTTGCGGAACTTCCACAAGAGTGGAAGTTCCACCAGGCCTGATTGGCACCTTCAGAACCATGCTGCTACGCATGAAGAAGCAGATGGAAGGGCGGCTGGGGATTCAGGTCGAAAAGACTGACTCCAAGACTCTGCTAACTGGCGTCAAGGCCTTTCTAAAGTCGAAAGGGAAAGTTGCACCTCCTGTGCCCCTCACAAAACGAAACAAGCTTGACATCAAAGGCCATGTGCCAGATGGAGCCACCAGCAGGGCCTCCACAGAGACAGGCGCTTACCTTTTCACGACATCAATCATGCAGTTGAGAGCCAGGAGGGATCCGCAAATTGACACACTAGTTCAAGAGTTCGGGGCACACTTCACTGCCCTAGCGACGGCTCAAGACACACCTGAAGCGGTGCAAACACATGCCAAGCTAATGCTTGGTTACATGTCCTGCTGGTCTGAAGAGGCCGAACTGGTGGCGGCACTGTCAGGAGGTGGAACTGGCTTTTTTCAACAAGGCTCAGGTATTGATGTGGTGTTCTCCACATACTTCTGGCTCTACAAGTTAAACTGTAGAAGCTACGCCACATTTGGAGAACTCAATGGACTGCTGGTCGGCATCTCGCAGAATCCCCAGGGGAAGACTAAAACCTTGAAAATCCTGAGTGCCATGGGGACCCCACTGGCTACGAACTTAGTCAGGATCATGTCCAAGAGTGCTGACATTCACCTTCCGCCATTCGTACTGAACCCGTCAAGGCTGTACGACTTGGTAACTGCATTTGGTGCTTTCCCACTGGACGATGTGAAATGTGAGGCACTGGAGGGCTTTAGTTGTTCACCAAGGTATGTTCTAAACTTGCGCCGAGACGGTGGTGAAGGGCTAACTCTGATCGGAGTGTCGTGGGACCTCTGGTTTAACAGCTATGCAGGAGGCCCACCTGAGACAGAGATCTCAGAATCGGAGCATCTGTTCCACCAGTTTTTGCTGACAAAACGTTCACCTTTTCAAAACACACATCAGCTTCAAGGGAACGCACTGAATGTCGAGATCGTGGCATCTCAGAATGCCATGTTCGAAGGCTTGGATCCATATGTCAGGGCCTTGAGAGCTGGACAACAAGAGCAACCAGAAGATGCAAGGAGACCACTACCGGGTGCGGGAAGGGGACAACGTGTCCCATCTCGCCCTTAAAGCGGCACACTAGCCAGGGCATGGCACACCTGCATGAGGGCTCCGCTCTTGCTTAAACAACACAAGTGCCCAGGCCTAAAAACGGAGCCACAACAACCAAAAACCAGCCCAACAAACAAGAGACAAAACAAAACCCAAAAAACAAGAAGGAAGTGAGAACATCAGAGACCACCCCAAAAGGGACAACAATAGGGGGGAAGGGAAAAAGAGGAGAGAGATTAGACAAGGGAAATGTAACCAAAGACCATCTAATGACAAAAGCAACAGAGATCAGGGAGCCAAAAACAATGGAAACCAAGAAACCCAGGGAAAACAACACAGGTCCAAAAGTAAAAATCAGTAAAAGCTCCTCCCAGACCATGACAGAGAGCACCAAAATGAAGTCTCCCCTGAATCCAAAACAGGTCACCAGAGTCCAAGAGAGAACACACAAGAACCCAGACCACCAAGAGATCCCAGAGCATCAAGACCATCATGCTCAGGCCTACAAACAGGCCCACAAGCAGCCAAAGGGGACCGTTGGTACGACGTGTGGTGGAAGGACACCAATCTGGCTATTTTCGAGCCCAAATCATGAAGATGTATGGTAAGTATCAAAGCATGAAATTTAGTTTATATATATATATATATACCTCTTCTCTTTTAGTGTGCGGTGCATTTGTAGCATTTATAGAATGCCTGTTCCGTTCACGGTTACGACGTGCATTTTTCTCAGCGACCCTGTGAGGTTGCTGAAGATTTGGTGGCCAAAAGAATGGCAAAAACATATCAAACCCCTCTTAGGTATGATGGTCCGGAGGCATTTCTTTTGAAATGTGCATGCGGCTCCCGAAACTTTTATGTATCAGTTTTTTTTTAACTACCTGCCGTAGCAGTCTCCCCTGTAAATCTTTGTCAAGTTGTAAATAGTGTAACATGGAAAGAGAACTGAAAATAATTCATACAAACATTTACTTTGAAATACGAGTAAAGTGGTCGGAGGCCCCATTCTACCGATTTCAGCCTCAAATATAATTAGTTGATGTCGAGTAGGGATGCTCAAAAATTAAAATTTCTGATAATACATTAAATATTGCTCTCAATTTGTCATCTTAATTGAATAGTATTTAAAAAAAAAGTTATAATTATTTGCAAATATAAACGGTTCAGCGCTGCGAGTTTCCCCTAAAGGGGCACTAAAGAGGTTTCTGAGATAGTCCACTTTTGGTCATGCATTATTCTAGAGGCTCTAGCACCCCGAGAATCTAAACATTATGATCCTGCGCCACCGATTTTCATATTAATATAAGATAATTAGTTTTTCTGCGATTAATCGCAGAACCCAAACAGTTGCCAAACAACGAACGGCGCTTGTCAGCCAATTAAGCGGTGGTTTCTTGCGTCGAGTGATACGAATGTGAGCTGTTTCTCGGGTTGTTTTGCCAGCACTCTTTACTCAGGTGCACAAAGCGGAGGTTGCGGAGCCTGAGAGAGCTTCCAAAACTAGCCCAGAAATGGTTCGAAAGAGGGTTACCGGATGCTGCTAAATTGTTTTTAGTGGTCGGAGGCCCAAACAGTGTACACCGTGTAACTTGGCAAGACACGTAATGCAGTCGGTAAATAGCATGCCGATATAACTAAAACTAATACGCTACACCAATGCAACTAATAGGCTAATACAACTAATAGGCTAATACAACTAGTAGACTAATACAACTAGTAGACTAATACAACTAACAGACTAATAAAACTAATAGGCTAATACAACTAATAGGCTAATACAACTAATAGACTAATACAACTAATACGCTAATAAACTAATAGGCTAATACAAAGTGTCAATAAACCGATAGGCTATTAGAAATTTCCATTAGAATTTTTGCTAGGGAGAGTAACTCGGATCCATTCGAGTAGGTTTGGAACGCACCCTCGGTGTGTCGCGCTCATGTACGATATGCGCCGTTTAGTTGCTGCGCTCGGAGTGTGAAACTCGGAGCGTCGGAGTAGGAGTAAAGGAGCGCAGACTTAATGCGCCCAAAGCTATCTTCCTTCCTAGTTTTAGGACTCTTGAATCTGCAATCGTGAAGAATTTTAAAGCTAAAAAAATGTCATCTGGAGTTCTAGTCGTTGAAGTCACCTCTAAGCAAAGCTCGGACCTGCTGGCACTTAACAAGGTTCCTGAGTGCAGGGTTACAGCGCAACTCCTGTCCATAATTTCAATATTAAATTTATAACTGTTTTTAGTGCAGTCAGCATCCCTGAATTGCAAGGTGTAATTTTTTCCTCGTTATTGTGCGTAGTTTTAAAGATATCGGCGCATCAAAGTCTTGTTTGGGGCGCGGCCAACAAAACCAGAACTAGCCGCTCGAGGCTTTGGCAGCACTGGAAATCAGCTGCTATGTGAACGTGACGTCATGATCGTTCTCGTTCAACGAGTATGCAGGCCGAGCGGCACCTACCCCTGTTGCGCTAGCCGTTTAAAGATAGGAGGTAAGCTGATTTTGTTTTAATTTTGTAGACGTGGTAGTTATTCAGCATAAGTAGCGTGAGCTAGTGCGTATAGCCAAAAGCTAGCGACTGGAAAACCAATGAACTCGTACGGTGCCGTACTCGGCGGCCGCCGCCGTGCGTGTGCTATACCGTACTCGTCCCTTGTATACCCAAAAGCTAACGACTGAAAAACGAGTGAACTCGTTCGGTGCTGTACTCGGCAACTGTCGCCGCGTGTGCGGTCTCCCGTACTCGTCGCTAGGCCTAAATTGTCATCGGGGCTCCGTCGACGGAGTGGCGTTTCTCTACGCTGCGCTGCCAGTGAAATACAGTACAGGAGGCCCTCTCGCTTTCGCACTGCGGGTCAGTTCCAGACACAAAGTTTTGAGGCTCTCCAGCGCAGGCCACAGCGCCCGAACACACGTGTGCTTGGCTGTTCACGTCTGTTTTTTTGTTCTTTTTAACTTATGCGCGTAAAAACCGAAGTCCAAAGCCCACTTGTCGAACAGCGTTCACCCACACCTCCAATTTCCGGTCCGTTGGAAACTTGTGAAAAAGCACCTTCGTGTTGCAGAGCGGGTTGTTTAAGCAGCCCACAGCGCTACAAGTTGCACTCGGCACCTTACGAGGAACAGCTGGGCAGTCTTGGGCGCTCCGAGCTGCTTGCTAAAACGAGTCTTGGAGTCCTCACAAACAAATAAACAAAAGGCTATACTGAAGTCACACAGGCTACAGATAAAAGCAACGGCTAAACATGCCAATCACAAGCCGATGAAGCGGCGGTAGCGGCTCAAAGAAGCGCACTCCACGCAACGCCCGGACCGGAGGAGAAAAGAGAACGGTACTGATGTCACAGCCCAATGTTGCTTTAGCGATCGGCAACCTGCTGGCTGCCCGCTAAGGAGCAGCGGCTCGCGGTGGGTCGCATTTTTATCATCGGCATTAGTTGAAAATGTGGCGTCCCACGGACATATTTGGCTGGGGTCGTATTTTGTGTCACTACAGCTATACCAGTTTATTTCATTTCGAGTTTCGGCCGGAATTGCCCTTTAATGTTAGCGGCGTAATATCTCAAGATGACCTTCAAAAAATCCGGAACATGGAATTGTAGGTGGCCTTCGGGACCAAGAAGTCACTGCTGCAAAACGAACTTCTTCTCGTCGAGACGGTCAAGAGATGAAGCCAAAGCATGTTACTCAGACTTTAGAGCTGAGGACACTTCCAGAATCAGTCAAAGCAGGGTATTTAAACTGTAAAATATGTATATGTGCCAAACCCTCAACATTCTTTCATTGCCAGAGGTATGACCATAGCGCCTATTCCGTTTCGTTCGCTCATTATCCTAGCTCGCTTGTTGCCCTGCCAGCCTTTAATTTCAAGCAGTTGTACCAGGTGTTGGAGAGGAGGCTGTCATAGCATGGTGCCAGGATAGGGGTCTGTTGCCCCGACACATGCCATGTGACGAGTGTGGAGAAAATTGTAGACTCACTTTCCGAAGTGAGGGCAGGCCAGTTTGGAGATGGCAGTGAGGCGGCCACAACTGGAAGCAGAGCATTACCACACATACCTTTTTCGAGGGGTGTCGCCTCTTGCTCGGACAGGTCCTTGACCTGCTGTTCGTCATTACCGCTGAGGGTTGCCTCTCAGGTCAGCAACACCCTTTGGGCGCTTCTGACCTGAGAGGCAACACCCTCTGTGGCCTGGACGTGGTATTTCAGGGACACTTGCTTCAGCTGGATTGATGAAGTGTTTTGAAAATATCGAGACTGCATACCGGTGGTGTCAGCAAGGTTGAGGTTGGCGAGGCCTTGGGTGGCAAGAGCAAGTATCACCGGGGACAAATGGTTCCAGGTCAATGAATCCTTGGGATGGCAGAATTGCAGACAGGGCCTGCAGAAAGCCGTCGCCGTGGTGGGCCTATCCGCTTGGAGACAATCGCTAACAATTGTCACAGTGCTGCAACTCTTATCCCACTGATTCAGAGGCATCTGCCACCTGGCACCACCATTATGAGTGACCAGTGGGCAGTGTACAACAGCCTTCCTGCTCATCAGTTTAACCACCTACAGTGAATCACTCCTTGTACTTCGTGGATCCTCAAACCTGGGCAAACACTCAGACCATCAAGTCCCAGTGGCGAGCATATAAGCGCCACCACTCTCGAGGAGGAAACCCAAACAAAGCATTTGGAATGCACCTCTGCGAGTTCATGGGGTGGAGGGAGATGGACTTAAGAGGGAAGGACCCATTCCTGGCGTTCTTGGAAATTGCATCGGCTGTTTATCCCAAAGGACCTGACAAAATTGGACAGCTACAGCCGACACCACAGGGCAGTGCTGCACCCCGGAGGACTGTGCTGCATCAACAGCAGTGCCTGAGCCAGCCAGGTATACCCTGGAACCACTTTCTCCAGGACACTGCAGCCCACCCATTTGCAACCTGAGCCCTCAGAGCCCAGCCCACAGTAGCCCTGCCCACCATGCTACAACCTCAAGCTGTTAGAGCACAGCCCACAACAGCCCTTCCAGCCCCGCTGCAACCTCAAGCCCCTAGAGCCCAATCCGTGGCAGCCCCACCTACCCCGCTGCCTGAAGCCCCCAGGGCCCAGCCCGTGGCAGCCCCACCGACCCTGCATCCCCAAGCCCAACCTGTGGCAACCCCACAACAACCTCAAGCCCCCAGAGCCCAGCCCGTGGCAGCCACACCCACCTTGCTACCTCAAGTCCCCAGAGCCCAGCTTATGACAGCCTTGCCCATCCCGCTATTTCAAGCTGCCAGGGCCCAGGCCACCCCGCAGCAACCTGAAGCCCCCAGAGCTCAGCCTATGGCAGCCCAGCTCACTGCAGTCCAGCCCACCCTGCTACAGCCTTAAGTCCTCCCAGCCTTGGGTGGTATGGCCCAGACATTTTCATTTCGGCAGGCCAACACCGTGTACCAGGTATACAGGGACGAGATGCCTGGCTGACGCCATCGGTGCACCTCGTTTAAGGGTCACCGACGAGAACGACGACCTCTGCATCGTTGGGGCAGCGAGCGATAATGCGTTTCAAAGCTCATCTGACATCAGGAAGTAACTTGGCCTTCTTGTGTCTACAAAGACCATCCAGCAACGACTGTGCAAGGCCAGTCTTCATAGCCACATCGCTGCGCAAAAGCCATTATTAACGGCGAAGGACAAGCAGCAGCGGCTGGCGTTTGCTCCGAATCATGAAGCCTCGGACAGTGACTGGGACGAGGTTGCTTTTAGTGATGAATGTACTTTTTCAACACGATGAAATCCGCAGAAGAGCGTCTGGCAACCTTGCCACACCTGATATGGAAGCTTTTCAAGCATTTTAGCACAGCGTTGAAAGCTTTTTTTTTTGGAACCCTAAGGACTAGATGCGGCGGAACACGCACGAGGGTGTGTTCGAAAAAAAATCGCGGCGTTCTGAAAGCTGACTGCTGCACTGCTCAGTCATTTTCCTCATATGCTGCGCAAAGCAGGCTTCTCGTGCAAGGGCTTACTAGTCATGTCTTGTACTGCAAAATGCGTCAGGGGTCCGAATAGAAGACGCCAAGAATAATTTTAACCGTTGAACACAGAACAAAAAGTTATTTTAAAATATCTTTATTTATTATAAAAATTTACCATGTATTTCTGCATTTCCCGGCGTTGGATCTTATCCGGATATTTTGTTGGTCGATTTGGCGCGATTCGAAGCATCTTTTGTTGGTATCTTTCTGCGCATGTAAGCGCGAGGCAGCACTTGCCGCTCCAAGGCGCGAGCTTGGATTATACTCTTCAGTCGCTTCAGAATGACGAGAGCGGTATTACACTTTGGACTGCGATCGTCAAAAGACACTATTGGTGTAGATAAGAGGGAACATTCATGATTACTTCCTAGATTCTTAAATGAAAGGACAGTATTTCTCGTGCAGCCGCAATGGTTCTGCCCAGTGAAATATTCGAAACATGACTGCAAGAGATAGTGAAATCAACGAGTGTACAGCGTAGTTGCGGGTAAGGTACGGGAGGTGGGGTACGCCAACATTATGAAACACCGCTACAACTAGTGAATCAGGCTTTGCTCTTTGCAGGTACGGTAATTTTATTATAAGCATTTTGTAGACCGAAACATAGAAATGTATAGGTTCTGGTGAGAGTTCAGAGTTGTGTGCTATTTGTAGCGGTCTCTACCTTGCCTTGTCATCCTCACTTCTCAACCGAATGTGACCATCAAATATGCGGCCTTTATTTGCAGGCACAGCCCTAATTACATGCAGCACGTGGCTGCGGGTGGGCACTGCGCTGTTAACGTTTGGAGTGTGCTAACCCGTCAGAGACTAGGTCCCCTTGTGAGGATAGACGAGAGCCTGGCGTCTCGGGCCTACGCAGAGATTATCGATCAAGTCCTGCTCCCATATATCCTCGGACCTTTCCCTGACGAGTGCTTCACCTTTCAGCAGGACCGGAGCCCCATACACACGTCTCGGGTTGTTTGAGAACTTCTGGATGACAGATAATGGAGATGGACTGGCTGCCTAAAGGAGCCGACATCAATCCCATAGAAAACGTCTGGGAAATAATAAAAAAACAAATCGCCCATCAGACCTTCCACAGCGCCAGTGCAGACTATCTGTGGGAAGCGGTGCTGCATGAATGGGAACACTTAAAATCCACAACAATAGCAGACGCTCTTTACACGTCGATGCAACGGAGGATGTCCGAGGTCGTCTCCGCCCTAGGCGAGTTCGCTCGCCACTAGAGGACAGCATTCGGGCGCGATCCCTAATTCGTAGGAAGAACTCTCCTTTCATCGGTGTTTTGCATAACATTCTATTTATGGACGCCGCTCACACTGTATGGTGAAGAAGTTGTGAATTTTTTTGTTCCTGGACGTCCATAAGGATTGTCTTGCTAAATTTGAGCGCCACAACCAGCAGCCGTCGCTTGACACCAGCTAATGCATGGGAGGCTACGGGAGAAACTGGAAAAACTGCCACTTTTGACCTTAGTAAGTATTTGTCAACGATGGAACTTTCATTGCATTTTCCAAGAATGACAGTCAATGTTCTGGGTGCAAATATCATATGCATTAGAATACCAATCTTTTTTAAACAAATGTTTTGTGGTTGAGGGTCAAGGGTTGCGACTTTGTTGGGCGTAAACTGCGATATGATTCATTGACCTAAAGGTTGCCTAGAGTCAATGTTGAGTTGTTTGTGATCTCAAAGTCATCAGAGCTTAACAGATGGTAAGTTACAAGGTTTTTACTGGGGACATTCGCTGTCTCAAGCGCTTGTACTGCGTACTTGTCAAGCAAGTTTTTGCTTTGAACTGCAGTGGGGGAGGGCTCCGGCGACAAACTAAAACGAGCGTGTCCTTCATGTGATGAACGAGTCATTTATTTGGCAACAGAAGCAAGTGATGCCGGCACAGCAGGTGGTGCTCCAGCATGTTTTATTCTTTGAATCGGCGTTCAAACACTTGACAAATACTTGCCTTCGAGCACCGCATACAAGCTCCAGTATTTTTACTTTCGTGTTTTTTCCATGGACTTGTGTGTATTGTCTGGTGTCAAGCAATGACCGCTAGTGGTGCCGCTGATGAGCACCTGATGTGCGATCGACCCTATTACAATAAAGATCAGTGATCGCGGACCCCTTTTGGACTGGCGGAGGTGATGAGGACCCCATGCACCGGGGAGGGGGTGGGTGTAGGGGTAACAGGACCACATCTGTGAAAAAGAAAATCAGGGCAACAGTGAAAGCAGGTGCCCTTCTGCAGGTTTTGGGGTTTCCGGAATTGTGAATGAGTCATGGCTGGACATTGCATGCCAGAGCTTCGTGGAAGCCCAAAATGCCTTCATGGAGACCAAGGGTTCTGCAGACCCACCTTTGAGAGCCACTGAGTAGCTCGACCTTGTGAAACCCAAAAGATGGTAGAGAGAGAAAGCCTAAAGGTTTCGTCAGTGGGCTTTCTAAACAGAAAAGATATCTTGTCAAAATTAATATAGACAGTTGCCCAGATAAACAAAATTCAGCATCTGAAACACTAATACTTTTTGTGGAATCTTTTAAAAACCCTACCACTAAGGTTTTTAACAGCTGTTTCTTTAGTTATTATAATCAGTGGAAGCTTTTTTGAAAGTACTCTGCTTCATTTCACACCAATATATTTCGCCATAGTTAGCCCCCGAAGAGAATCTGAAATCCAAGTTGAAGGAGGGACGACTGCGTGTCCGGAAGGTTATAGATGGCTCCGACTATTGTGAGGAGCTCTCTTCAGACACGGAGAAGAAAAATGTCAAGGTGCAGAAGGTAGCTTTATTACTATGTTGCTCAATGCAGATATGTGTGTATGAAAATAATGAGAAACACCTGGTCAATTGCAGAAATGCATCAGAAACACAGGGACAAAGTGACACGCGATGTGCTGGAGGCCTCCCACATCCAGAGTAGAGGAGAAAAGTGGATCAGCGCAGCATCAGTGGCTATGTCTGGCAAGAAGCTGGAATTCCTGAAGTTGACAACAAGGATCCAGCGCATGCCGTAGTCTGCTACCGCGGGTGAAACGTAACGTGTGTTTTTTCTTTCAGTAAAGAAGCTTTAGTTGCGAGTCAGCACTCTGTCCTGTCTGGATTGTCTCTTTTTGTATCTTTGCGCTGTTTTATTCCATTATGTACAACGATTACCAAATAGCCCAGCTATCAAACTTGGTTTATTTCTTTTGCATCGGACCCTTCTCTTGTCAGCTCTAGTGTTCCTTTTTCTAATGCTTGCGTCCTCATTAACCTGATAGCCCAGTGTGTGTGTAGTGCAAGGGTTTCTTCTGGGCCCATTCGACGTGGTACGTCTCCTGTGGAACTGAAAAAAATATTCGGCCTCTTTGCTCCGTCGGAAGTGTGTCGTGTTTTAAGATCCAAATACTGGTGCCAGGAGAGATTCTTCCGAGAATGCCTGAGAGTAGCCCGTGCCCCTGCAAAGAAAAACCCTGACCATCCACGAAGGCTCTACCGTAAGATGCACAAGAGAGCAAGGGGTGCTACGGAGTTCCTATGGCAGCGGATTCGGCTGCAACTTTCAAAGAAGGAAGAACTGATGAATCCGTCCACGGGCGGATATACAACATTAAGGGATGCCAGGATTCTTCCAGAAATTGGCAAGCCGTTAGAGCTGGGTCCCAAGTTCTGTTTCCAGTCGGTTTTAAGCCCTCCCGAGTTGGTGACACTGGCCAAGAACGTAGCGGAAAAGGCAGTGGAAGGGGACAGGCCAAAGTGGATCTCCCAGTGTGTGGACGTCCTTCAACTGCCAAGAAGACAGGTTTGTCCAATTACCGCTTTGGAGGATTTTATGGTAGATAATGAACTATGAGTCATGTTATCAGACAAAGAGGATCAATTCATTGTTACCAAAGGGCATGTTCAATAAAAAAGCAAACGCGGCCATTGAAAAAAATTTTAGACTAGTCAATGTGGATCTGAAGAAACTTCAACACAAGGCCAAAGCACTTGGTGATCACCTGGCCCTAACCCAGATGGCAGGGAGAGTAGGAAAAGCGGAGAATGTACATCTGCAAGTGTTTTTCAGCGCCAAAACGCATGCATAAAGAAGAGTGCCCTTATTGAACCATGGTCACAAAAATGGGATTGTGGCAAAGGCAATTGGCCTCCTACCTACAAAAAAAGTTGTCATCATTAAATATCAAGGACCCTTTTAGGGTTTTCGATTCCTTGGAGCTTGTGGAGTACTTTCAGGCAAGGTGCCAATAGATAAGGGACGCTTGCAGTGTCGACATGGAAGAGATTTTTTACTCCTTGCCACACAACAGACTGCTGGAATCAGTGAAAGAGTGCATTGAGGCTAATCGAGAGCTGGCTTTCAGAAGCTCTAGTAGAGTATACCTGGAAAGCTTTTTGGAATTGTTGTTATTCTATCTGCATTCAATGGTAGTTGGGTGGAAGGAAGGGTGCTACTGAAAAAAGTCGGGTGTGTGTATCGGCTCGTGCGTAGCCCCCATCTTAAGTGACATTTACCTAGGTGAAGCGGACTGTGCCACTGAAAGGGAGCAAGGTGGCACAAGTGCTATCAAGATAATCTGCTACGTAGATGACTTTTTGGTGTTTTTCAGAAGATCTGGATTATTGAAAAAGCTGGTCGGGAAAGTTGTGGCGATATTCGAGAAGTGCAGAGAGGCCTTAGGTTTACCTTTGAGGTCCCAAAAAAAGGGGTACTCCAGTACCTGGACCTTTCTTTGTGCCTAGGAGACTCGCATGTCTGCTGGGCCTACCGTCCACGATTCAAGAGAGGCATCCTTGACTGGAGGTCAGCCCACTCAAAAGTCGTTCTACCGTGTCGGAGCTCAGCGCTCAAAAAATCATGCCTCCACACTCTGGGGGACAGCTTCAGGCTACAGACTGACAGACTGAGGAAAGCTGGCTATTGAACGACACTACTTTCAGACGTCACAAGCAAACTGCTGAAGTGAAGGGTAGCCAGTCTACACAACGGGATGTGGAACGCAAGCGACCTGTAGTTATCCCGTACTTACAAAGAATTTCTCAGAATTTGAAAAATGTTGGAAACCAATATGGAATCCCAGTGGTTTTCTCAGCACGTCAAAAAATAAGCCAGATCTGCCCCAGAGTCAATGCGAAGGCAGAGGGAATCGCAAAGAACAAGTGTAGTAAGAAACGCGCCAGGGCATTCATTCCATGTGTCACTGGAGTAGTCTACAGTATCCCCCTCTCGTGTGGCCGCACTTATGTGGGACAAATGGGACACTGCCTAAATGAAAGGCTCCACGAACACCGGTACTCCCTCGGAACAACAGTGGGAGGACACCTATAGGTTCACTGCAAAGAGTGCCTGTACGAGCCGTTTTTTAGTGCCACTACCATCTTGAAACGACACTGGGACAAAGTGATACGCGAGGTGCTGGAGGCCTTCCACACCCAGAGTAGAGGAAAAAAGTATCAGCGCAGTAGCATCAGTGGCGGTGTCTGGCAAGAAGCGTGAATTCCTGAAGTTGACAATGACGGTCCAGCGTGTGCTGTAGTCCGCTACCATAAGTGAAAGGTGCACATGCGATTGCGTGGAGTAACGTGCGCTTTCTTCTTTCTTTTTCCTTTGAGTTAAGAATCTTTAGTTGCGAGTCAGCGCTCTGTCCTGTCTGGTTCGTCTCTTCCTTTTATATCTTTACGCCGTTTCATTCCATAATGTACAAAGAGGCAAACCACAGCAAGCAAGCCCAACCTGATGAAGATCCTGGAGATGAAAAAGAAAATCAGTGCAATGAACTCGGAGAGCAGCGAGTTGGAACTTGTCCAAGATAAGTATAACCATGCAGAGGCGAGTGTCTGTGTTACAAAAGGCAGCTCGCTAACTGAAGCAGCTGAACCTCAACCTACAAGAGATAGTCATAAAGAAAGTGAAATTCCTGAAGTTATGGTGCTATAAACTCTTATGTACTTATGTGAGAACAAAGGACTTATTCACTGTTTGATGCTTTCTGCAGGTGATGAAAGGAACTGTAGGTGTCATGTCGAAGCCCCACCTGACCCGGGTGCTGCCCCTAACCATGGTGCTGCTCAAGTTATGGCCACCCTACCCTGGTTGCTGCTCCTCCCTTGGGTGCAGTCCTTCCTAAGGTGGCTGCTGTCGCCCTGGCAGCTGCACCTGCCCTGGCCGGTGGCCCTCCTCGGCCTTCCGCCTCCTCCTCCCCCAGCTGCCCATGCCCTGGCTGCTGACCTTAAACCTCCAACTCTGTCTGCTTTGCAGAATGCTGAAGTGGCAGAAAATTTTCAAGACATGGTACGTCAGCTGTGACTAATACAAAAAACATGCTAAAATGTAAAGACAATTGCGACATAAATAAAAAATAGTATTCTTTGAGGTGTGCAAGAAAACATCCTTCAGTCTCTAACCTTGTGCTGCTGTAACAGGCAAAATTCCTTTTAGAATATAAACTAAACCCTGGCACAGTGGTTCACAGCCAACAATGTATCGAGGACCCCTCTTTTGGGTTGGCACTTTATTACGAAAGAATAAATGTATGTAAATAATAGTTCAAAGAAAACTTTTTATTGACCCAGACAAGACAAAACACAAAAGTGAGGTGTTTTTTCTCTATATAGAAGTCTTATTGCCAGGCTTTACCGAGTTGGAATTTGAGGACCTGACAAATGACTTCACAGATTGAGATCCACTGCTTTAGCTTACCGGCATATGGAATGTACACAGTAGTGGAGCTCTCTTTTCCGTGATGAGTCTTTTCTACTTACAGTGTAGACCGCATATAACGTATGTCGCGGGATTGGATTGGATTGGGTTTTTATGGCGCAAGGGCTGCTAAGGCCAAAGAGCACCAACGAAGGAAACTATAGCATTGAGGGTAAGCGAGAAGAAAGGACTCTAGTGGTCAGGGTTAAAAGTAAAGGAATGAGACATGAATCGGATAATGTCACACACAAAAATGAACATGAGTGAAAAGCTTTGAAGTTTACAGTCGATGTAGAAGACCAATAGCTTCTAAAAACTTAAAAACCTGCTTGCAAGTTACGAATGGTTCATCACCCAATAACACCATTGGGTGTAACGGAATGTGCTTTCTGTATAATTATGCGAAGTGAGATTGGCGTTCCCGTTCATAGAAAGGGCACTCAATTAAAAAATAGAGAACACTTAGAGGTTTGTCACATTGTTCACACAAAGGGGCATCCTCCCCATGGAGTAGGTAGCCATGAGTCAGATAAGTGTGGCCAATGCGCAAGTGACACAGTACTACTTCATAAAAGCGTTCCTGGTGCCGGGCGCTCGCCCATTCACCCAGGTCTGGCTTAACGAGATGCAGCTTGTTGTAGATCTCCTCATTCCACTCGGCTTGCCATTGTGCTCATATGCGAGACTTTACAAAAGTGGGATAGTCCATGTAAGGGATCCTTTTAATATCTACCTCTCTGCTGACGCATGAGCGGGCAGCACGGTCGGCTGCCTCATTGCCTGGGATACCAACAAAAGACAATGGTGCAATGCTTTCTGGCTGCCACAATAATTTTCTTCTGAACTTCAACAACAAGGGCGTTCCTTGTAGGCAGCAGTGAAGAGATGGCTCGCAAGGCACTAAGAGAGTCAGTGAAAACCACTGCCAGGGGTATCCTGTGACGGGCTATGTGTTCCGTAGCCAACAGGAGGCCATACAGCTCCGCTGTGAGAATGGTAGCAGCAGTATTTATCCGCCTTACAACTTCCACTGAAGAGCCAATGACAGAGCAACCAACAAAGGTCTCAGATATTGTTCCATCTGCATAGAACTTTGTATAATTGTCATACAATTGAGCAAGTTCATGAAATTCTTGCAGAAGCACAGAGCTTGGAGTGCTTTTTTGTTATACTGTGCAAGAGACAGCTTGCAGTGTATGTCAGGGTGCTCCCAAGGTGCTATGATGCCAGGGAATTTGACTACTTGGGGTGCCACATCTAATTTGACAGACTCAGCCAAGGTCTTCAATCGCATACTGAATGGAGGGATCACACTAGGTGAATGCCATTTACAACTCCCTATAATGACGGACTAGAGCGCAGCTCTTGAGGAGGAGGATGGAAGGGTACTCAGGGATAGGATGGCAGGGTACTGAGGGATAGGCGACTCCCTGAGGTCACCTGACCTCAGGGGGGTCACGTGACATCAGGGGGGTCACGTGACATCAGGGGGGTCACATGACCTTGTCAAACTAAAAAATTACACGTGTTCTATTGAAATAAACAACCGATTTTGTAGCGGTTCCAGAAAATATTAAATGGACTAAACTCGCATAAAAGGTTAGAACATGGGGGATGCGGATGAGCGCCTAGTTCAAATCACTGTCGCTGATGACTGCTCAAGAAACTGGAGGATGTGGCCTGCCAAGCTCACTCTTCTTGCATCGCGATTCGTTCCTCGGCGTTTTCATCAGCTAATGCGGCTATCTCATTGGCTGCGGAGCGATAATAAAACCTTCTAGACTTGCAGCACCCTGCGTTTCATAAATTGTCAGTGACTAGGGTTGAAACAACACGGACGACGGGAGCAGGCAACGCGTAACCGCAGCCCAGAGGGAGGAACTCGATACATCTATGTTTGAGAACCTCCCTCTGGTACACGATGCAACCGAGCTGAGCCCGGCGCTGTCCAGAGACAACAAAGTTAGTCTCTGGACCGAGCTAACCTCCCGGCTCAACTTCCTCGGGCCACTGAGGAAGGAGTCGGAAGGTTGGAAACGTTACTGGGCCGTGCAGGGGTCAAAGGAGCGGGCGCGGGCAGCCGAAACAGGCGAGGTAATTTGCATCGTCTACTCATAGTGTGGACCAAGCTATTCAATTACTTCCTTTACTCGCAGGCAAACGGGGCGGAGGCGGCCGAGTGTGCTCACTGGCGTCATCATAAGCACGTATTTTGATGCCGGTGGGCGAGGACTCGGCCCTGGGCGCTCCCGGGATTTCCGTCTCGGCTTTTGAGGACGAGGCCGAGGCGAGTGCACACTTGAACATAACATACTATTGCACATGTAGCTGTTCAATCCCACCCAATAGGAAGGAAAATATCCGTGCAGGGTTTTATTATCAGTGAGCTATGGTGTATAACGCAATGAAATGTGATAAATATGAACGTGAACATATGCACTAAAGGTGCTGGCACTTTTTATAATTGAGCAAATCAGAGGGTGGATTAATTCGTCCACGTAAAGGCAAAATCTAAAACAAAAGCATGTACGAGAAAACCGTATGTATTGCAATAATACTGGAGTTTCCAAGGCTAAAACAAGTGTAGTTTGTGTGTAGTCCTTTTTCTTGTTGTTTTTGTGGTTGTTGCAACCCTCAGTTGTATTGTGTGCACGCTGTCGTAAGGTTCCATTTCTGTATCACAGAGGTACAGTTTCGCAAAAACGGGAAGTGCAACCTTTCGAGCTGCCATTAGACATACTTGGGAAGTCAATCCTTGACATGAATGGCACTACCTCTGAAACAGTCTAATTTTGTTTCCCCTGAGTGGAATGCAGCCTCATCAAACCCACTCTCAATATCTAGAAAATGCAGGCAAGTCCTGTGTGCTGTTTAGAACTTATAAATTCCCTTCTAGGGGAGATCCGCAGGTGCCCAGGCAGGTCATGGGCAGCAGGCAGCCGAGCCGGTGCCCTCCACCTCATGGGGTGAGATCTCTTATGAGGACAACTAGGATTGTGTGATATGACAGAAGCATTCTTTGTTTCATGGCAGATGTCAGGCCACCTGCAAGGCCCCAGGTGCGATCCAAGGCGCCTCGTGTCGCCCCTCGAATGTCGAGGCAGGAGCGCCACAACGAGGCTGCCATGCAGGCTGTTGCCAACCAGACTCTCCAGCTGCAGCAGAACGAGACGAGGGACGCGCGGGACGTGGAGTTCCACGGCCAGGTATTGGCTCAAACATAGAACTCTGTAACATGACTAAGTAGGTATGAGTTTAATAAAGATGCCACTGTGAAAATGGACTGCAGCAGAGGGCAATGGAGATCCACAAAAGCATAATGCGAACCGAACTGTGACATATGCAAGGTTTTCACGCCCTCTGGGTGTCTAGAAATATGTTATTGCTGTGCATTAAATTCCCCGTCTTTCCAGCTCCTGCGTTCCATCGAGACCCTCAGCCACTGCATGAAGGCTGTTGCAGAGGCGAACCAGGAGCAAGCTTGCACCACACAGGTCGTGGCCCTGGTGAAACTCCAAAACACAACCCGCGTGCTCGTCGAGGTCGTTCTGCTGCTGACTGCCGAGAGAAGCCGAGCCCAGCAAAGCCAAGATCTGTCGAGCCCTGCCCAGCCATCCCTCCAGCCCCGCCTAGTCCAGCCCCGCCGAGCCCAGCCCCGCCGAGCCCAGCCAAGCCGAGCCGAGCCAAGCCGAGCCGAGCCGAGCCCAGTCGCGCCCAGCACCGCCGAGCCGAGCCCAGTCGCACCCAGCACCGCCGGATCCAGCACCGCCGGGTCCAGCACCGCCGGGTCCAGCACCGCCGGGTCCAGCACCGCCGGGTCCAGCACCGCCGGGTCCAGCACCGCCGGGTCCAGCACCGCCGGGTCCAGCACCGCCGGGTCCAGCACCGCCGGGTCCAGCACCGCCGGGTCCAGCACCGCCGGGTCCAGCACCGCCGGGTCCAACACCGCCGGGTCCAACACCGCCGGGTCCAACACCGCCGAGCCCAGCACCGCCGAGCCCAGCACCGCCGAGCCCAGCACCGCCGAGCCCAGCACCGCCGAGCCGAGTCCAGCCACGAATAATTTAGTTTAAAAAGACAATTATTTCATGTGCCAAGTCCGTATTCATTTCTTTGTTTTTGTTTTGTTCTCCAGAAAGAAATACGTTCTTTTGTGCCACTAGTATGTGGTGCATGTTAATGAACAAGTTCTTACGCACTGGGCTTGCCATACAGTGAATAATACTATGAATGAGCCACTGCTTAAAGGAAGGCTGATGTCCTGCTGTCTAAACATCTTTACAACAATGCTGACGTAACAGGAAAGTTTGTCCATGCGTTTCAGTGCATATTTTGTTTACAAAGAACTGTGCCTTCTGCGTTTGTTTATTGGAGTCATTATAACCAGTGAAGCAAGTTAGTAATATGCTCTTGGCAACAGGCATGACAGATATATGCTAAAACTAGCAAATCCTCATGTTTGTAGTAATGTAGAGCTATTTTTTTTCTATGGGAGCATGTGCCCATCATGGGATAAAAGTTTCGTCTAGACATCAGCCTGTGTTTTTCATGTATGACAAGCCAGCGTGATTAACACGTACGACTGAAAAAGCAGAAGACGTAGGAATGTCATAAGATTATAGCAACTACAACAGAGATGCCTAACCGAAATATGTGCTTTTTAAGAGGGTGGTTAACAAAATCCACATAAACAGCTCAAAACATGACAGATACCGAGGCTTAAAGCAAATGTGGCATGGTATAAAGTTACGCCTAGACATCAACTACAACAGAGATGTCTAACTGAAATATGTGATAATGTAGTGATTGTGGAGGCGAGCTGGTGGATGTTAACCATTTTGTTCTTAGCCCGAGACTGAGGCAGGAAAAGAGGAAAGTTTCAAAGTAGAAGAAAAATGAACAGTCGAAGACACGTCTCCATATGGATGTTAACCATTTTGTTCTTAGCCCGAGACTGAGGCAGGAAAAGAGGAAAGTTCCAAAGTAGAAGAAAAATGAACAGTCGAAGACACGTCTTATAGAGACGTGTCTTCGACTGTTCATTTTTCTTCCGACGTGTCTTCGACTGTTCATTTTTCTTCTACTTTGAAACTTTCCTCTTTTCCTGCCCCAGTCTCGGGCTAAGAACAAAATGGTGAAATATGTGCTTTCGAAGGGGGTGGCTAACAAAATCAACATATGCAGCTTCGTAAACGAGAGATATAGAATGTTAAAGCGAATGAGGCATAGGATAAAGTTATGTCTAGACATCACATCGACTACTAAAATCCGGATTTCCTGTGGAACGTCTCATATCCAGTTTTCACCAGCTCATCACCCCAAAACTACCAGAAACCCGCATTTCACATGAAGAAGGATCACCTGCATTCCTCACATCCACTACGCATCCCACTGCATCAGGCCTATCGCCTCCCGCTTTGACAAGAGAGTTTCTTTCCTGCCAGTGTCAATTGGCAAGCATATCCAACATGACCAACTGGAAAGAGACCAAGCTGCCATGCGAGAAGCACGCCACACAATTCTGGCCCTGCGGCAGAAAAAGGTGCACTCTGCAAACCTCACGTGCGAAGCTGAATACTTGAGACAAACAAGCAGCTGCGTAAATGACCTACCTTGAGGACCTCAAAACAAGACCACATCAAGAGCAGAGCACCCAATTAATCCAACTGCGGTTCATGCAAAGGAGCGCTTCGGATACGCACCTGACTCCACCGGCACAACGATAAAGGGGAAACACCAAAACCGCTATGGACACTAAATCGAGTAGAACAGCTTGGAAGCTCCTGGAAGAGGCAACAGGGGGTGCTGCTGTGGTGCCTGTGAGTAGAGTGAAGGGCATCTGCCTTGCAATGACCCTTCCTCGATTTGACGTGGTGGATGGTTTCATTCCAGACTACCAGCACAGTGCTTCCTTGGCAAAATCCAACAGTTGCTTAAGCTGTGGCTTGAAAGCGAGTATCATGACTGTCCCTGGTACATTGAAGAAAGGTGTCACTGCTAGAGCCTCGTACTAGCAGCCTCTCTTCCGAGAAAGATTACATACACCCCAAGGAAGTTTGAGGATAGGGCCTATCGGAAGGCATCAGAGTTGCGAGCCCTTTTGCTTTTTTATGGGCATATTGTGCTGAAGCCCGTCTTGCCGCGCCAGTTCTTTAAGCACTTTACACTTCTGTTTTAGAATGTGTACCTGCTGCTCAAAGATGAAATCACGGAGTAAGACCTTTTTGAGGCATGGGGCCTTCTGGACAAACTTACGTTGGAGATGAGTGCATTGTATGGCATGACAAACGTGTCATATAACGTTCACCAGCTGCTTCACTTAAGGGACTCTGTGGAAGCCTGGGGCCCGCTGTGGGTGACCTCTTATTTTTTATTTGAGGGGCGGAATGCTGTTCTGCTTAACTACTTCGCTGGGACGCAGTGCGTCGGTGAGCAGATTGCCCAAACATTTGTATTGAGGAAGCAGCTTTCTCCCTGGGCAGACAGAACTGAGGCACTAGAAGGAAGGTTATTCTTTGAAAGGATGGTTGGCAGGCAGGCTATGTATGGGTAGGACTGGGGTGATGCTCCCTGGGGATGTAGTTGTGTACCGGTGACAAAGTTGATTTGGCATTGATATCAGGCTGGAAGTGGCATCCAAATACCACCTGGGATTCCTACCTCGGCACATTACTTACTACAACAGGTTCCCGTGTAATGGGATTATCTGGCATTCAGAGGCATACAGCATGCCAAAGAGGGTCAACTGTGTTGCTCAACTGCAGGATGGTTCAGTTGGCATCATACAAGCGCTTGCCGTGTTTGATGGGAGTCCTACACAACTGCATCTCCTCTACCTGGTGTTCACTGAGAAGCTTCAGCTGGTGAAGAATGTTCCCTTCATGGATGCTCAGCTTGGGGTCAGAGCATGTTTCGGCTGCCGCAGATCAGCTTTCTTTGTCAAGATCTACAAGCGCCATGATGGCATCCGATGCGGCTCCGTATTCTGAGCGCATAGCTGCCCCGGTGAATCTTTGTTTAAGATAT
Organism: Ixodes scapularis; assembly: GCF_016920785.2. NCBI lineage: Eukaryota > Metazoa > Arthropoda > Arachnida > Ixodida > Ixodidae > Ixodes > Ixodes scapularis. The sequence goes on along the minus strand of NW_024609880.1, from coordinate 7,810,891 downwards.
ATCCAAAATGCCAAAGAGATAAACCTTGATACACTGACTACTTTTGCCACTGTGAGTGCAATCTACTTGAAAAGCCTAAAGAAAAAAGCCGAGAGGCATTCACTTGCTTCTACAATGGAGGAAGAAAGACGGTGAGTACTCTATCCTCGTGAGGCAAATGTTCAAAGATCCCAGCGGCCAGGACTTCTTTGACACCTTCTGGATGACCAGAACCAGGTAAGTAGCACTTTTCTTAATAATTTCAAACCTCATCCAAAACCCTGTTTCATTGTAAGTGTGAGTGTAACAGAGGCTATGAGAGCAAGCTTCGGGCTCTCGCATACCTTCCGAGTATGCACCCTCATTCTTGGAATCACCTCCGTCACGGCAACATGCTTGTGCTTCGGAAGAGAACCGAGTTTTACGGCCAGGTATAAATAAACTATGCATTGCAGAGAGGTCATACTCCGTGTTAATGTAATGCTAGCAGTTGGAATAGAACGCAAAAATCAGAAGATAATCGAGAATTTGTTTATGAATTTTTTGAGAATTTTTTTATGAACCGACATTTATCGTCCAAACAAGAGCTCACATTGTGAATGCTTGCGGTACGTCAGTATAACCCCCCATCAGCCGCCCGGTTATACGTAATAATGAGTGCAATCTAGCATCGTGATATTCTATTAATAACCTAAAAAAAGGGCAATTTGTACTAAACCATGTTTTCTCTGCACAAAGCAAAAATTGTATAGTCAGTACTGCAACCTCTCTTTCAAGTCAAGGCGCACTTTCGCAAATGACTAGTGAGAGTTCTGGTTCCACCTGAAGACATGACTGCTTTTTCATCTTGATTGTTGCTAAGGCTGCAAGACAACATACATTTTCGATCAACCTTGTTCATTAGGCGTCCGAGTTTAGAAAGAATAGCACAGTAGCCTTTGCCCCAGGTACTACAATGCGATCAGACAAAAAAATGTGTATTCTTATCCATACATTTTCACTCAAGGTACACAAATTTTGCTCCAATATTTGGGATAACCATGTCCTGTGAAGTTTTCGGAACAGGATTGTTATAACTGGTTAAGTAGTTCAGTACTCAGTATTTTTGCACTGTCTTTTTAGGCTTTAGATACCTGGCTTATAGCTCGTCTTAACTGTCGGTGGGCCCCAATGAGTTACTGCCACAGTACTTCATGAGCAAGCCAGAATGAGCAGACAAGTGAGGCACTGCAAAAGGTCCTAGAGCCTCTGTACATGCCTAACCCAATTCAAGAGATGTGGGAAAAAATTGCACAAGATTTTAGTGAGCACCGGAACTTCCCACTCTGTGGGTGCGATCAACGGGAAACACATTGCAGTGGAGGGGCATGTATCAACAACCTTAAACTACAAAAACAAATTGCACATCATCATCCTATCAGCAGTAGTTGACGCAAGTTACAAATTTGTGATGGTCGACACTGGTGAATATGGTAGCTGGAACGACACTGGAGCGTTCAGAGAGTGCTCCTTCGGCCACAAAATGATGTTGGGGACTCTCCAGCTCCCTCGTCAAAAAGCACTCCCTTTCGTCATGCTGGCAGAATGCCCATTCTTCTAGCTGGAGATGAGGCATTTAACCTTATGAAAAACCTCATTGGCCTTTTCCTGGAGAAGCTCTAGACCTGCCAAGACACTGCTTCAACTACACACTGTTCAGGGCTTGATGCATCTCTGAAAACGCGCTTGTCATCCTAGCTGCTCGGTGGACGTTCTTTCGACAAGCAATCCAAGGAGCCTCAACCATGGTGGAGTCTGTTTGGGCGTTTTGCTTCACCTACATGACGACATACAATGACGAGGAAAGCGTACCTTCGACGAGTTCCTATGGGCCTCCTGCAAAAGTTACTCTAATGATGCACAAAATGCAAGCAGGCAGAAGTGTGCTGGTCGAGAAAATGCCAGCTTCAGCTTCCGGAATCTAGAACCGATCACCAGTGACAATCAGTCCCTTCCAGGTCAAAACATACAACCGGCTTCTGCAAATTATTTCTGCGTGGCCGTAGGAGAAGTGCCATGGCAATATGATCAGGTTTCCTGCGGATCTCGCAGTGTCACACTTTGAGGAGTTCCATGCTATACTAACCCCTCGTAACTCTTCTAGTACTAACAGGACTATGCTAGTGTTAAAAGATTCAGTGCTGCAGCCTGCTAGGAACCTTTCTTTATCACAGCGAACCTGATCATGTACTCTCATTTATAGCTACTCCGCTCTCTCCTATACTCGTTTCCACCTTAAGACCCCTAGTAAAAAAAAGTCTGCCTCTTTGCAAAGCATTACTAATTTCTACCTGTATGTAGAGAATTAAGATATATGTGGGGAATTGTAGAATATACATTTGATATATTATCAAGCCACACACGTGTCAAACGCTTCTTTCTCCGACAACCAAATCTTACAAAAGCTACTCCTGCCAAATGAGGCTCTACTGGTTTGTAGATTACAGTTATTGCAAGCATCGGCAGTGTGTTATCTTGGAGTGCCTCTATTGCAGGTGCAGGCGAGGCACGCCAATCTCAAAAATCGTGGCAAGATTTTTGACATTGGAAGCCTTCCAGGGCTTGTCAGGAGTAAAACTGGAAACCAAAAATGGAACTCAATGCCGACACGGAAGCAGCAATGGTGTCGTGGACTCCAGCTGAGAAGGCAGCGTTCAAAATTGGGGCAAGGTCGTGCTACATCACATGCTCTAAATATCAGATAACAAGGCTTCCCCTTACGAACATGACTCTCCAGAACCTTAGGTGCTCGCACCCTGACATGCATGCTGCTGAAAGGTTCCACAAGGGAACCTTTCAAATACCTAGCAAAATGTGCAACACAGGTGATTCAGCCAAGTCAGGTGTCGTGTCTCTTGGATGAAGCAACAATGTTGGGCTTGGAACCGCCAGCAGCAAGTTCCGAAGTGGCACTAGGTTAGTGGCATCGTGTTTTCAAAATACAAAAACGGCGAAAATGAAACGAAGTACCCACTCGTGTCAAAGCTCGTCCCCCTCCCGCACGTCCCCCTCCCGAGCTCAAAAAGTTTCGAAAAGTTTAAAAATGTGATTCTTTTTTGTCTGTGTATAGCAAAGCTAGACAGGTGATTAACTGAACTCAAATCTCGGGTTGGTATCTTACTTGCGACTCATTTTACTGTCGAGCAAAATCCACTGCTTCGCGGGTAGCTCGTTTCCGCCTCCTCCGAGCAAGCGCAATTCGAAGCCACGACTGCTGCAGCCTTCGGTCCAACGTGAATGGAAAAAAAAAAAAAAGAAGAGAATCATCGAAAAAAAGAAAAAGAAAAGAAAAATCGCAAGAAGCCACAGTGACCGAGCAAAGGTGACGAAAGCCGAAAGGAAAGTGGGTCTCTGCTTCCTTTTCGACTTCGGAACCAAGCAAACCGGCAGCCTTTAACCGACGCCTAAAACAAACCCAGTACAAAAGGAAAAATAAGAGGACAAAGGCGAAAACCATAAAAAGGCTCTCTCTGCGGGCGCGAACATTGCCGCGGGAAGCGCGCGCACGCACAAACTCAATAACCTTCGAGTTAGTGCGTGCGTGCGCGCGGCTCCGGGACAACTTTCTGTGGCAGTACAACCGGAGCTGCGGGCGGCCAAGGCCAATTGGGCACCGACGCGGAGCGCAGCAATTGGTTGTTCTCAGAACGCAGCCACCGGTTACGCTCTGCGCCGGCGCCCGATTGGCTTGTGGGGGGGGGGGGGGGGGGGGTTATGATGCTTTGGGAAAGGAAAATGACGCTTTGTTTCCAGGCTTATACTACCGGTAGGCACACGGCGGTCGCGGCATTCGTGAAGAATGCCTGTGTGTTTGCCCCCTTTGCGGTTTACCGATGGGTGTTTTTTTTTATCTTTTGGGCGAACACAGACTTTCAGTTAGGAGCAAAAGGAAGCGGCGTTCTATAAACAAACTCCAACTTCGCGCGAAGTGGTCGTGACATTCTCAAAGAATGCCAAGTCGGCCGGAGTAGGTTTTGGAGAAAGAAAATCGAATGCAAACGAGGCCTTTTGTTCTGAACCACTTGTATTCGCAGTATTGAGTTAATCATCAGATCCGCGTCCTATTTAAGTTGCGGTATCGCGGTTCGACTTATCTTTTCGGTGAAAACGTACTTTCAGTTATGAACAAAAAAGAACATAAAGCGGCATTCTGTTATCTCTTTCTCTCCCTCCTACGATCCGCGCAGGTCGAGGCGCTATATTGCAGACGGACCTTCGGGCCTTTTATATTTATTTCTTTTTCGGGAGGGGAAGGGTGGTGCGGGCAGGAGAGCAAGGATCAGAAACGTGTCTGCTTTTGTTTGCCAGATAAATATAGGTTTGCTTTCTCATCTTTATTGTGTTTCTTCTGCACACGCATCCTCCGATTTTGGAGTCGCGAAAATGCAGGAGGGCGCCCTTTCTTTTCTTTTTTTTTTTCTGTTTGCCATTTGTGGGGCTCGGAATTTACGTTTTTTTCAGGTTTGGGCGATGACTCGGAGCTTTTTTTACGAGATCGATTGCTGAGATCAGATTGCCCGAAACAGGGGGGGGGGGGGGGGGGGGGGGCAATGACTCGGCGGTGGGCGATGACTCGGGATATTACGGTATGTTGTTTTCCTCCTTGGTTGCGCTGCTGTATTCACATGGTACTAATCAAGATATCTGTATACTTATGACTTGGTACTGGTGGGCAGTGCTTCCGTTTTTATTTTAACAAGCCTCTATAGCCTGGGGCATCCAGTAGAGCTATTGTTTTTTATTGGTACATAGTAGTTAATATTTTTGTTCTGTATTTTGTATTGTATAAGACAACAGAAAGAAATGTAATATATGTTCTGCTCCCAACTGATTGGGCTACTGTTTCCACATCATACTATGAAAGATCTGTATACATTTCAGACACATTCATTTACATTCGGTTTACCTGTCATGCTGGACGGTGCTAGTTTTTACTGGGGGCATCCAGGACAAGTATTGGTTTTTAGTGGTATATGCTAAATCAATTTTTGTTTTGTCATTTAATGTGGGTTATTTGAATTTTTTCTATTGCTGATTCTAACCAAGACATCTGTGTACATGACAAAATAAATAAATTTGTGTTGTTTGCCAATCTTTCTGGGCAGCAGACCCCTGCTACAAAAGTTGTTACAGCTGCTCCAAAACACTATTTTGCCTGCTACACGAGCTGCTCCAGAAGTCTTGTGGGCATTCCCTCCACTACATGACGCCAATGTTCCCTCGGCCATCATGCAACAGGCCTTCATAGACAATTTGCGAGGCCCGAGTTTCCCTAGAGCGGAAACTCGGGCCTCGCTGCTGTTCGCATCCATGTCAACGAACGAAACTCATCGCTGCTGTCCGCATCTATGTGCAACGTGCAATCAGCCGCATGAAGACCTACCTTTTTTAGGCAGCCCCTTCTGATGAAATCGAACAAGGCAATGAGCGAAATTATCATTGTGATCACAGGCCTGTGCAACCTCGAGCCGCCCCTTATAAGGGGCAATAGGTCAAATGACTCGGACTGATGTGCCGATGTAAACCTTCAGCACATATCATTGTCACATTTTTAAATTGTGATGACAACATGTGCTGACGTTGAAGGGCAACTTTGTTTAATTTTTCTTTTTGAAAAACCAATGCGGTCCTCTTCAGTCTTATCTAAAATGACCAGACGTCTAGTATTACGACTTAGTTCTGTCTAACTCAAGCGGGCGAAGTGAGGCGCAATCAACAGCGCAGTCAAGGCTACGGCATAAGCGTAGCCAACATTGAGCTAAACGTCATCACCAGTGCCCCTTTTCACTTGTTTCTACTTATGTGGGTCGTAGACACCACAGTGCTGCCTGCACTGTGGTGTCGTAGAGGCCCGCCGGAGTGGCGTCTACAGCCAAGAGTTTCCCTGGCACCTCGCTTGCATGTGGCCAAGCTGGCCACACTTGAAACAGCGTGGTCAGCCCTGGCGTCTAGCTGTGGGCATTGTCGTTGCATATGTCCGATGCCGCCACAACGATGGCACTGGATCTGTGGAGGCTGGTTGGTTGCTGGGTACTGGCAAAGACTGCTGTGCAGGCCCGTCTGGTGGATCATTCTCACTGCTCCGACTGCACTCAGCTGGTCTCGATAGTATGATGGCTGGAGGGATGCCGGATGCAGGGGCCAGGCCTGGCTGGAAACTGGTGGTGGCACTGGTGCCGCTGCCACTGCAGCCCTTTGAGATGGTGCATGAGTCGTTACACTCTTGCTGTAGAAGGCAAGGTCCCGTGCAACTTGGTTGGTGGGCTGTGGCGGGGGAACATACTGCACCCGCCGCCATACTCTTGCCATTAGCCCATCCGCTGCCTGCGCAAGCTCTTTCAGGCTCGCAAAGGTCTTACGTGCACAGAAGTCTTGGAACTGAGGGTGCATTTGCTCCAACACCCGCTCGACTTTTTCGGCCTCAGTCACATCGTCGCCGATCCTGTCATAGTATGAGGCTATAACATAGATGAACTGTTTAAGGTTCTCCTCCGGGTGTTGAGTTCGGAGCCTCAGTTCTTGTTTTAGGCGTTTCTTTTCGTCGACGGGTGCGAACTCTTTCCGGAAAGCGGTAGCAAACGTCGACCAGTCGGCGAAGTCCTCTGTGAACCGAAACCACAGTTTCGCGCTCCCCTGGATGGCTGCAGGTACGACCCGCCTAAGCCGGTCCTCGAGTTTCATGCCGTGATCGAGGCAACTCTTTTCGGAAAGCGGTAGCAAACGTCGACCAGTCGGCGAAGTCCTCTGTGAACCGAAACCACAGTTTCGCGCTCCCCTGGATGGCTGCAGGTACGACCCGCCTAAGCCGGTCCTCGAGTTTCATGCCGTGATCGAGGCAAAAGTTCTCCAGGTGGTCCAGGAACTCATCTGGCGACTGCAAATCTCCGAAACCGATGAATTTCGGGGGCTGAACGGGGACCAGTCGTGGGCGCGTCGAGTCTTGGTCATTCGTTGTGCTGGCCTCAGTGACAGCCGCAGCGACGAAGGGCGCCACTCCCTCTTCCGTGGCTCGTATCGGAGTAGCAAACAAAAGCTCACGAACGTGGGCCGCGATCTTCTCCCGCTGTAGCGGTGTCCCGTCTGTTTGTTGCAGCAGTGTCTGAAGAAGCTCCGGTGGCAAGAACACCGACGGTTGGTTCATTTTAAGCAACGGACGAGCCCCCACTTGTTGTCTATCAATGCACAGTATCCACTTCCGAAACCGTTCCAGTCACCTGCGGCCAGTCCCGCGTACGCTCGCTCTTCACTGCCGCTTCTTCCTCTTTACTCTCGTTCCCCCGCGCATCCGCGGGACGGGCCCGTTCGGTGCCGCGCTCTCTCTAAGATATCTATCCCCCGTTTTTTAAAGAGATAATTCCTATAGAAACCAGGGTTGGATAGATATCTTAGAGGGAACTTCTTGAGAGGTGTCCACTTGTGGACTTCCTCTGGTCGAGCATCAGGGTGGATATCAACCTGATAGCTGTTTTAATATATTTTGTTGGACTAGCTATCCTAGGTGTCCACTACCCGGGCATCAATCGTTGGTGGCTCACCCAAGAGGAGCAGGAAAACCCCTCAGTGGTGCTCCAGCTAGAAGGGGAGTCAATAAATCATGACACAGCTGCCCTGCAGTCAATAAAGAGAACTGGAACTGCAGTAAAGACCCAGGTTGACCAAGACCAAGAGAATGACATAGGCTTCGAATGTCAATTTGACTTCGAGATATCTATCCAGAGTCACCCAGATAGACCACCAACAAAAGGCCTGTGTAAAGGACATGGCAGCCTGTCATCCAAGTTACAAGTCAGCAACTTTACAATAGATTTTGGTGATCTAATTGTAATCATTGTCTCAACCACACTCTGGGTCTTGACACTGTACATTGTCAAGGCAGTCACTGACTCTCTAAGACACGAAGTTGCACAACAGCTCCAACAAACCAAGAGAGCTCTAAGCACCCAGGCCAAGGGAACGCAGACCAAAGCAACCAAAAAGAAATCACGGGCCAGCCAAAGTGGGCTTCCTCCCACTGTAAAAACATCCCACACTCAGACTGAGGGGCCACTGCCCAATCCTATCACAGAAGGCTTAAAGTTGAAAACAGTAACAGAAGGAAGCCAGAACAATGCCGGCACCTCTACCTGGCTTTGCTTCGAAGGAAGAGCTTGACCGCTGGTTCTTAGAGACCTTTCCAGATGTGAACAATAGGACCTATTCGGCTTCCTATTTCAATGGACTACCAGACTCAACAAACTACATCTATGAAGTGAGCAAACAGGTGACCCGTGGCGGCAAGGACGCATGGATCAGCCACTTCTCATTTGATGGTCTGAGGTGTGCACCTCCCATCAAGGAACAAGCCTGGCTTATGAACCGCACATTTTTTGAACGGGCACTCATCCACGTGACAACTGAAGCAGCCAAGCCTACATCATCCTTCAGCTACCTTCTTGAAAGGTACTCCACCTACCTACCAACAGGCTCAACATGCACGGATGCTGAGGTGATAGAACACTACCGAGTTGCCTGCAAAGAGTTCAGGGTGGCTCTGGGGCTTGCAGAGCCTAACTCTGATGGGGATCCTGTATGGGTCGGTGGCTACCAAGATTGAGGTCCCTCCACAACTGGTGAATATGTTCAAAGCCATGATAGGCCAAATGAAGAAACAACTGGAAGGACGCCTGGGTATCCAAACTGACAAGACTCCAAACAACTGCTCACAGGGGTCAAGGCCTTCCTAAAGTCCAAGAGCAGGATCCCAGCCCCGGTGCCCCTGAACAAAAGAAACAAGTTAACCATTGATGGTGTGGAACCTGATGGAGCCAACTGGAAGGAGAGCAGACAGAAGGGGGCACTCCTAACCTCAACTGCAATCATGCAGTTAAGGGCCAAAAGGGACCAGGAGATCGATGGCCTCCTCCAGGACTTTACACACCACTTGTCAGTCATTGCGACCAGTGAGGACTCTGCCAAGCCAGATGCAGCTGCAACAGTAAAAATGCTGGGGTACACGGCTTGCTGGGCAGAAGAGGCCAGCAGAGTTACCGCACTAGCTGGCTCAGGGTCAGGATTCCAGCAGCAAGGATCAGGGATTGATGCTGTGTTTTCCAGCTACTTCTGGCTGTATAAGATGGGATGTAAAAATTACCATCTTTTTGAAGAGGTGAATGGACTCCTGGTGGGAATCTCTGAGCCCCCAAGGGAAGGGAAAAACAACAAAAGCGCTGGAAGAAATGGGCACTCCTGTGTCCAGGTCACTTGTTCTGATGATGTCCAAAAGTACCGAAGTGCATCTCCCACCCTTCGTGCTCAACTCCAGTAGGTTGTATGACCTGGTTGCCATTTTTGGCACTTTCCCAGTGGACAATGTAAGATGCGATGGTCTGGAGGGTTACAGTTGCTCACTGAGATTTGTGCTGAATCTCAGACGTGAAGGAGGTGAGGGCCTGGCCATGATTGGGAAGACCTGGAACATGTGCTCCAACACTTGCTCGACTTTTTCGGCCTCATTCACATCGTCGCCGATCCTGTCATAGTACGAGGCTATAACATAGATGAACTGTTTAAGGTTCTCCTCCGGGTGTTGAGTTCGGAGCCTCAGTTCTTGTTTTAGGCGCTTCTTTTCGTCAACGGGTGCGAACTCCTTTCGGAAAGCGGTAGCAAACGTTGACCAGTCGGCGAAGTCCTCTGTGAACCGAAACCACAGTTTCGCGCTCCCCTGGGCCGGTTTGCTCATCTTGCGGCTGCGGTCGCGGCTGCGGCCAGGAGGGATTTTTATGTCACGTGACCAGCTCCATGGGGACAAAGAAGTACCTAGCGTCCCTGCCTTATGGCGGAGTGATCAGCATCGCTTCAAGCACAAAAGCCTAATTTCGCTCGCAGAAACTGATTGCAGGGACTTTCATCTGGAATCTAATTGACCGCCCCTTTATACTGTAGGAGCGGCAGGTAAAGTTACGGCCAGGGAGGGTAAATAGGAGCCAAAATAAAGAAGAAACCACAGGAGATAAAAGCGGTAGCAGTATATTTATCTACCTTCGCCGGCGCCGGTGTCTCGCCCCTGCTGCTATGGTCGAGAGGTTTAAGCGCCGGTACTTGTCGTCGCGGCGTGAAAGTTCCGGGTTCAAATCGCGCTAGGGACTTCTTTTTTTTTTCTTTTTTTTTTTTTTTGTATTTTGTGAGCGTCTTACTTTTTAGCTGTGATCCTTTTTAGGATATCATCCACTTGCACTACTGCGCCTTACACGGTATTTTCTGTTAGTCCCACCTGTTCAATCGAAACATCGGGAAGAAAAAAAAAAGATGAACGCAAGTTAACGCGCTAATACAATCATTTCATTCCATTTGTTGATCCAAAGTCATTTTAGGAGTTTGCATTAGAGTGAGGGACCTAAAATGACTTTGGATCATAAATGGAATTAATTATAATGAATTCCATTTGTTGTTCCAAAGTCATTTTAGGTGTTTGCATTAGAGAGAGGGTTTGCGATGTCAACGCCTGATTCATTTTTGCATTCAGTCGTGATCGTCCGCTAATCAAACTAAAATTCAACAAGTAATGTGGTAATATTACAAAACGATTGCCACAACAAAATGTAAAGAGTATAAATATACTTTTTATCACATTCCATGCAAGTAAAAGTATGATCGCTTTTATTTCGGTTTTACTACTTTCTGAGACGTTTGACTTGCTGCCTTGCCTGTAGGATTTCGCTCAATCAGTGTAGCCACAGTTGCTAGTCTTTTTTTTTTCTTTTTGCTTGTTTTTTTTTTTAATTGTCACAACTGCAGTTTTTATTAGTCCTAAATAGGCGTCTCTTGTTATTGAAAGGAATCGTAGCAAGAGCGTTGTATATTTAAAAACACATAAAACTAGTTGCCGGGGAAAGGATGCTTGTTTCGGCTCGGTTAGTGTGAAGCCATAGCGATGCTGTTATCTTGGTTTCCTTTTAATGAACATTATGAAATGATTTTATTAGCACGTTAACTTGTGTTGATCCTTTTTTTTTTTCTTCCCGGTGTTTCGATTGAACAGGTGGGACTAACAGTAAAAACCGTGTGAGGCGGAGTAGTGCAAGTGGATGATTTCCTAAAAAGGATCAGAGTTAAAAAGTAAGACACGCGCAAAATACCAACAAAAAAGAAAAAAAAAAAAAAAGAAGTCCCTAGCGCGATTTGAACCCGGAACTTTCACGCCGCGACGACAAGTACCGGCGGTTTAACCTCTTGACCATAGCAGAACGCGCAAGGCGCCGGCGGAGGTAGATAAATATGCTGCTACCGCTTTTATCTCGTGTGGTTTTTTCTTTATTTTGGCTCCTATTTACCCTCCCTGACTGTAACTTTACCTGCCGCTCCTACAGTATAACGGGGCGGTCAACTGGACTCCAGTTGAAAGTCCCTGCAATCAGTTCCTGCGAGCGACATTAGGGTTTTGTGCTTGAAGCGATGCGGATCTCTCCGCCATTAGGCAGGGACGCTAGGTACTTCTTTGTCCCCATGGAGCTGGTCACGTGACGTAAAAATCCCTCTTGGCCGCGGCCGCAGCCGCAGCCGCAAGATGAGCAAACCGGCCCTGGAGGGCTGCAGGTACGACCCGCCTAAGCCGGTCCTCGAGTTTCACGCCGTGAACGAGGCAAAAGTTCTCCAGGTGGTCCAGGAACTCATCTGGCGACTGCAAATCTCCGAAACCGATGAATTTTGGGGGCTGAACGGGGACCAGTCGTGGGCGCGTCGAGTCTTGGTCATTCGTTGTGCTGGCCTCAGTGACAGCCGCAGCGACGAAGGGCGCCGCTCCCTCTTCCGTGGCTCGTATCGGAGTAGCAAACAAAAGCTCACGAACGTGGGCCGCGATCTTCTCCCGCTGTAGCGGTGTCCCGTCTGTTTGTTGCAGCAGTGTCTGAAGAAGCTCCGGTGGCACGAACACTGACGGTTGGTTCATTTTAAGCAACGGACGAGCCCCCACTTGTTGTCTATCAATGCACAGTATCCACTTCCGAAACCGTTCCAGTCACCTGCGGCCAGTCCCGCGTACGCTCGCTCTACACTGCCGCTTCTTCCTCTTTACTCTCGTTCCCCCGCACATCAGCGGGACGGGCCCGTTCGGTGCCGCGCTATCCCTCACAATCCTCTCCTCTTAGAAAGCGAAGTCCGGTCGGTCTTCGCGGAACTTCAACAGCTGGTCCACATGTGCCAGTCCCGCCGGTCTTCCAGTTCTTTGGTCCCTCAGACGATTGTCATTGGCCCCGACTTTCCCCACCACCACGAAAGGTCCCGAACGTCTTGGAGCCATTTTTGCTGCCACTCCTTTGCTGGCATCACTGAGGGTGTGCAGGTCGCGTAGTACTGTGTCACCATTTTGGAACTCCGACTGCTGTCGGGTTCGATTGTAGTAACGCCTCTGTTGCTCTTGCACTTTTCTTTGGTTCTCCAGAGCAAACTCATAAGCGTCCTGCAGTCTAGACGTCAAATCTGCCACGAAGCCCGGCGTACCCCTGATTGGTAAAGGGAGTTGGCCGGGGTTTTGTTCCCGAGGGCAGCGGAGCTGGCGCCCATAACACAAAAGGGCAGGTGAGTACCCTGTGGTGACGCTCACAGGTTCGCATTGCAAAGGCGACCTCTGGGAGATGTTGATACCAGTCACGGTGGGCACTGCAATATGCCATCAGGCACTGCTTTACTGTCGCATTATGTCACTCCACCAGCTGTCCTGCTGGGCGGTATGGCACCGTGTGGCGGTCTCTGATGCCAAGGTGTTTCATTACCGCTTTCCACAGGTTTGACACAAAGACACGCCCACTGTCGCTAGAGATACTCTTGGGGAAGCCATGTTGACAAAACACTTCCAGCATTCTTTCTAATATGGCCTTGCTGGTCGGAGCTTGAAGTGGGAATAGCTCCACAAACTTGGTAAATTTGTCGATGATCACCAGCAGGTGTTTGTGTTGCCGCTTTGAGGTAGGCAATGGCCCAATGAGGTCCACACTCAGCTCTGCCCTGGGTTCCTCTGCCCAAGTGCTGTCCATCAGTCCGCCTGGCTTCTGGCGGCGAGGCTTCAGTGTCTGGCATGAATGGCAAGACCTTACATACCGAGACACACCGGATCTCATGCCTAGCCAAAAATACCTTTCGGACACTCGTCTCAGTGTCTTGAAATAACCTAGGTGGCCACTTAGAGGGTGATCATGTGACAATTGGAGCACTGTTTGGCATAGTTGTTTGGGCATCCAAAGGAGTCTTCTTTCACCTGCAATTTTCAGCAGCAGTCCATCATGGTCCAGTTCGCTGTCCTCAGCCATGTTCCGAATCTGGCATGCTTCTGCAGAGTCAGTCGGTAGGGTGCCGTCCATGAGATAGCTAATCAGCTTGATGATCCCAGGGTCCTTTCGCTGTTCGTCAGCAAGCTCGGATGCACTGAGGAGGGGTGAGACGTCGGTCTCCTGGACCATCGCATTCTCCTCGAACCGGACCCGGTATTCTGTTTCCACGGTGTCAATGGGGAACCATTCGTTGTCAGTCGCTCTTGTCTCCGAGCCTAATGTAGCTGGGGTGGGGAAACGGCTCAGCGCGTCCGCTGGGATGTTGGCTTTTCCCCGTCGATGCCTGATGAGGCAATCAAATCCCTGCAGGCGCAGCACCCATCGACGCACCCGGCTTGAAGTCTGGTCTGTGGTGAACATCCACCTAAGAGAGGCGTGGTCAGTGTGGATCTCAAACTTGGTGTGCTCCAAATATGGGCGGAATTTGTCAACGGCCCACACTACCGCCAAACACTCCCACTCCTGCACCATGTAGTGCCTCTCCGCTTCCTTCAGGGCTCTGCTGATGAACGACACTGGCCTCAGCCTCCCTACAGCCTCCTGTAAGAGAACTGCCGCAATGCCCCTCCCACTGGCATCCGTTTCCACCACAAATGGCCGGTTGAGATCTGGCAGTGCAACCACCACGTCATCAGCCAGCATAGACTTGAGCTTACGAAATGCCTCCTCTTGAGGGTTCCTCCAACACCACGAGACCTTCTTCTGCAGGAGGATTGACAGTGGCTGAGCCACCTCGGAGAACTTCGGCAGGAAGGTGCGGTAGTACCCCGCCAATCCTAGGAAGGCCTGAAGATCCTTGACTGTTCGTGGGGTTGGAAAGTCCCTGACGGCCGCAACCTTATCAGGATCAGGTCGGCACTCTCCCGGCGAGATGATGTGCCCCAGGAACTTTAGTGATCGCCTGCAAGTTTGCGTCTTCTTAGGGTTGATGGTCAATCAAGCATGGGTGATCCTGCCCAAGACCTCTTCAATATGCCTCAGATGCTCTTCGAACAAACTTGAGTATACTAGCACATCGTCCAAAAAGGCCATACAAAACTTGTGCTTTATCCCCGCCAGTACTTTGTCCATGAGGTTTTGGAATGTAGCTGGTCCACCAGCCACACCGAAGGGCATCCTCTTAAGGGATACTACAACGAAATTTCGGCGCTCATTTTTTGGTCTATATGTGTTCAAAGGAGCAGCATCACATCGAACACACCAATATCGTGTTAAAAAAGTCACGAAAAGGAATTTTAAAACAAATTAAACGATTAGCAAAGAGCACCTGGTGGATGTCGCTAATGCCTCGTTTGTAATGCTCGTCTAGGAGCCTTGACAGCTAGTGACGGAGGTTGTCTCGTCTCCGGCCACGACGAAAGAAGAGGGGAAAGAGGAACTCCCCTCTTCCCGAGAATGCCATTTGTGTGTCGCAGAAGTCGCAATTGTCCCTCTACAAGATTATATAAGATTAACCCGTCGCTCAAAATTCGTACAAAAGCAGCCGCTTTGGTGGCTGGAACGACTAGGCCATCCTCTCGACGTCAGTCTCGCCGTAGCTTTGCTCCTCTTGAGACAACCTACGTCACGATTGGGTTGGATGTCACGTGGTCTCCGCTGGGCCTTCTCCGAGCGCTTGCCAAAGTGGGCCGTTTATAACGAAAAATACAGCCACCAGGCTCAAAATACAAATGTGCAATTGTCATTTACGAATATTGTGGATCACATTCAACCTATTTATAAACACAACGGGAATATTTCAAATATTGTTGAAGTATCCCTTTAAACTCAAACGTACCTTGGTGGCATATAAAAGCAGTCTTGGGGACATCCTCGGAGCGAACAGCGATCTGGAGGAAGCCCTGCGACAAATCAAAGCTCGTGAACCATTGGGCTCCGCCCAGCTGTGCAAGTACCCAGTCTGTCCTGGGCATCGGGTACACCGGAACCTTGGTTTTGGCATTCAGTGCCTCACAGTGAACAGACCTAGGCCGCAGTTGTGCAGACGTCGAATGTCGTAGACACCAAAACACTGAACAGCGTGGTGCAGACAACACGCGCACCTGACATGCCCGCCGCAAACCTGCCCGTCGTTGCGTAAAGGATCACGTGATACCTGATACCACGTGATAGCCATGTTCTTGGTGGCTTGAGGTCAATGTTGCCACACAGAGCCAAAGTTTCGGTTTCAAATTCTGCACGCATTTAAAATTAGATTTAACAATATATATCCCATTTTTCGCGAAGACAATGACGCAGTGCCTTTTATTAGTGATTTTTAATGTGATATCACTCATTATCAGGAAATCTTCAGAATTGAGCGGAGTTGCCCTTAACAAGGACGATTTGTGGCAAAGGCTGTTGCAAGAGCGGTTAACTGGTAGTTTGGTAAATAAGGTTAGCAACGTTTATGTACAGATATTTACAACCGAACGGCATCGCCCGTTCATTCCCAGGCCTTGGTCATCCTTCACTTGCCTTTTTTCATCTCGGGCTGCGCACTTCTTTGTTGGGATCACTCCTTCCAGATAAATAATGGCGAATTACAGTGGTCGTTTTGGAGCACGACAGGATCGACTTTCCTGGAGCAAGCTTATTTTACTGGGCTATCAGGATTGAAATGGACGTGTTCCACTTGTCGTTTTGGATCAGCTCCCACTCCAAAACTCGATCCGGATCCAAGTCGCTCCACCGATTTTGGCGGATTCAACCGGAAGCCAGCCGGGCCCAGCCCTCGACACACACACGTGACTTCTTTTCTTGCCGGGCATCTCGCCTCAGAAAAATTCGTAACAGCCACTCGGGAAGTACCGCCCACCTTACTTCTGTTGTCGCTTGACAACAGTTCGTTGCCAAATAGCTCGAGCAGCTCTTTCAGCAGCAGCAACTGGAGTAGCAGCAATGACGAGGACTCCTTGGATGTCCAGCATGAGTTTGACCACCTTTTCGGACCTCTGCAGAAGAGGCCAAAAATCGAGACTTATGTGGACATTGTTCAAGAATACATTTTGCACAAGTATTGTGTGATGATGACCAGAAGATTGGCCCAAAATGAGCCAAATCAACGGACTGCCTCCACCTCTGAGATAATGTAAGTGTATGTCGGCGTTTAAATGAAATTAGAAGGATGTAAGTTGCTAACAGGAAGTACCGGCACACCAGCTACAGCCAGCTTGCGCACTAACTTTGGGGAAGCTTGGGAAGGAATTGCAGGAGTCCTCTCTGCCTGTGCTGTAGATAGAATAAGGAAGAGATTTCCATCAGAAGATTACACTGGCTTCCAATATGCTTAAAATTTGCAAGTTCAAGTATGAACGTTCACCAACTAGCCTATGCCAGAACTCTTATTTCGTTAAAGAATCGCTTCAGGCATTTGAAACAGATTGAGTTCTGGGATGACCACTTTTACACTAAGTTGATTATAGCATGTTGTATTCGCCACAATCTCTGTATTGATGGTGGCGACGAAAAAAATGTAGGACAAAGACGACGACAACACACTACCTGTCTGCAGAGCGCCAGACAAGGATGAGGATTCTCCTCAGGAAGCTGCCTTGCGAAAGCTTGGCGAGCAGAAGCGAAAGGCGGTACTTGCGCAGGTGGGCATCCATTAGCTCTTTTTTCCTTTCATTCATTCATTGGCTGCAGGTGTGCTGCTAACCATTTCAGCTTCTTTGTTGAAAAGGATGAGGATTATACCCCGTCTCGATATAGCTTGGTAAACGGTGATTGCTATGACCCCTGCAAATTAATTGGAGTGAGGCACTTGACTACACATATCGTCAAAGTGTAGTCCTAGTCTGCAGAGCTGACATGCGTTTCGCTTCGCGCTCAATTCACTCAGGAGGGCCGCAGCATTTAACTTTCACCAAGTTACGCTGAAACAGCCCTGTTGTGCAAAAAGAAGCTCGGTCAAGAGTTTCTAAGCATATATTGCTTGATATAAAGGGCAGATCAGGCGTTTGTTCTATAATTGTTTACATCATTATGTTTTTCTAATACTTTTTAGATTCTATTCCTACTTATCCTTGCATGGAGGGCTGTAACTTTGCAAATGATGTTGCCTAATGTATATTTCAGTGACGCATTAAACCATGAAAGTGCATGATGGGTGATCTCTATTCACTGAATTACACTCGTCTGCCTACTCGAAATCTGTTGCTCTCGACTGCCAGTTGAGAGCAACAGATTTGTGTAGCAGCACCGGGTGTAGGCTACCCTGTCCTAATGTAGCAGGACCGGGTATCCTACACAAGGCTACCCAGTCCTGCTAGACAAGAACTGGGTAGCCTTGTGTAGCAGAACCAGGGCTTGCCAACGAAGTGTGCAGTGCACAATAGGCTCTTTTATTTGTTTCCTTTGTGGCTCTCGGCTTTTGCCAATGCCCTCAAAATTTTAGTGTAAAATGGATGCCGCCACGCAGTGTTCAAAACAATGATAACTGTTGAAAAATCCATTATAATCGAATAGTGAACTAATTACGAACTATAATATAGTCCTTTATATCCAAATGTATATAACAGAATCTGTTATAAGCAAAGTTACGTCAATGATATACCGTAATATCCCGAGTCATCGCCCACCCCCCTACCGCCTGAAATTCATTAAAAAAGTGGGTGTAGTGTTTGTATTCCGATAGCAATCAGCTATGTCATCGCCACGTGTCTAAGCTAGGGCGCCGCCCCCCTTCCCTCTCGTCCTCTTTGCTGATATAAGCACAGCACGGCTTTTGACACGGGGGTGTTTTAGGACCAGCGGTATGCGCGGTCTTACGGCTGGCTGTCAATAAAACCAAGTTGTTGTTACTACTCGGCTGGTGTCCCACTTCCAAGACACAACAACTTCTTGGCGACGAGGATGGGATGCCGCAGACTGATGAGCACTTCGACGGGGACCGTTAAGACGGAGAATCAACCAGGCGTCCAAGAAGGACCACACTCGGAAGCATCCAGGATGGCCACGATTGGGCAAGTAGAACCTTTCGATGAATCTCAGTCAGATTGGGAAACATACGAAGCAAGGATTAATGCATTCCTACGAGTAAATAAGATCTCGGACGCCAACAAAGTAGATGCCTTCCTGAGTATTGTGGGTCCGAAGACATACAAGTTATTGAAAAGTTTGACCGCCCCGAGCACGCCGGCTAGTCAGCCGTTGTCGGATCTGCAGAGAGCATTACGAGAGCATCTTTCGCCCAGACCATCAGTTATCGCGGAAAGAGCAAAGTTTCACCGAAAAACACTACAGTGGGGTGGGCCATGTCTCGGTGGGTGAGCACAAACACTTAAAAAAAAGCGGAAAAAACCGCCTATTTTTCTCTGCGTATCTAGCGCTGATGCACAAGAGATACATCAAATTCAAAACTCGATTTAGTTTCATTGTTTTATAGAAAAAAATGCTCACGAAAGAATATTTTACTATAGCGAAGTCCGTTGCTTGCATACGCGCTAGAAACACCGCCGATCTGCATATAGCGGAAACGTTTCTTCCGTGAAAGACTGTCACCACTATGTCCTCCTAGTTAGTAAAAAAAAAAGAAAGAAAAGTCTACAAGAAAATAGAAAAACCGACCAGGCGCAACGAGCGAGCGGACCAAAGATGCGACCAAGAGCAATGCTGGGAAAGCGGGAAAGCCCGCGGTCGCGTTGGCAAATACTTTGGCGTCGGGCCAAGTCGGGCGCGTTGTCAATCGCAAGCTCTTGCGCAACTTTCTTGTTTGGTGTGTACATATGTGCGTCCGTGCACGGCGAGCTATCAATGCCATCAATGCACCGTTGGGACGCTCTGCAAACGTCTGTGTAGGGCGTTCCAGCAAAGCTTTATTTACGCGTTGGCTTTGCCTAAAATATTGCACAACCGCGGTCGCGACGGACGGGAAGAAGGAGCGGGTTCGCAGTGATCTTACTTTGGCGGAGACGGACTTTGACCTAACACTCCGCGGTTACATTAACAAACTCTTATTTTGCTATCTCCATCGTTTTCGCACGGATACACGACCACTTTGGGGTCGCTCATGGAGGAAATGCGTAAACAAAAAAAAGTGTCTTTCCCTCCTTCGTTTTACTTTGTCACGGACATCCTCCAACTGTAAAGTCCGCGGCCGCGTCATTCGGGTAGGATGAGTGTTCGCGGATCGCAGAATCCGCGCTGGGGTATTTGAAGGGGTGGGCGATGACTCTGTGTTTTTTCGGAAATCGATATTGGCCCAAAAAATGGGGTGGGCGATGGCTCGGGGATGGGCGATGACTCGGGATATTACGGTACTGTAACATTCCCACTGCACTAATTAACACAACTTATGTACGGAATTGTTGGTTGAAGGATGTTGGCTGACAAGGGGTTAAAGTGGTTCAAGCTCGTCGTTCTTGCGCGGATCCAGCAGAGACCACCTAGAACGCCCCCGCCCTACAATCTTAAAGTGCGAGTCAAGTCTAGGCAACAACCAGCAACAAGCATTAAATTACTTCCCAAATTGTCGGTTCCGAGAGCTCTAGGATCCTCGCTACCCCAAAACACCAGCCCGTCGCTCGGACAAATGTTTCGGCAATATGTCTGCAGATTCGCAGTCGAGCGACTAGGTTTGCCGTTGCTCAATTCTAGATTTCCCGAAAATGTCATTGGTTACTGCTGCTCATTGTGATGTGCGTAGCTTGCATGTGGTTTCAACAGGAGCGAGCAAAAGATGGTCCTGTTGCGTCGCTTTGAAGAATCGCACATCTACCGCCAGCATTCACAACACACAAAGCAAGTGATGCTTCGGAGAAGCGCCATCGATTAATAATCACGTCAGTATAATTTTAATCGTGAGTTGCCAGCAATTCAAACAGGTGGTTCCAACGTGGCTGACGCTATGCCAGCCAAGGTGCTCGAGGCAGACGGCCTCACCGCCTCCATTGCACGAAAACATGACCAAACTTTGAGTGTTAGCAAAATAGATTGAGAAATAAAATGAAATATATACAGCACCAAAAAAACACTATAATCGAAAAAAGAAATGTCTAAAAGTATGAAGAAAGGCAAAGAGCTCAGAAGACAAGGAAATACAGGCGAGAAGCACCAGTAACTCGGCCAAAGGTGGTGGCAAAACATCTAACCACTAGAGCTTGCGAGGGTCGCATTAGCGGCATCATCATCAGCAACATGGCACTGGTCTAGGACCGTTTTTCGAAGAAGCGTATAAACCGATACGCGGAGCGGCTCTGTTTACCAACACAGCCGGAAGGCCGCGCACGCACGGAAGCTATGTCGGCAAAAGCGGCCCAGCTCTCCGTATTTTTGCCACAGCGTTGTGTAGCGTGCGCTCGCTGTTGACATTGTAGGGACGCTTTTAGCTTTATTTTTGCATTGCATTTCCTAACAATGTATGTCGTATGCTATGCCAGACAATTTGAGCTCACTACCCGAGCCTGAACGGCAGTGGTATCGAAACAAACTGTGCGTGGACGGCATTGCCTTCGAGGATCCGTACACCGCAAACAAGGCCTGCTGAAGTTCTGACGTGAAGTTTCTGCCACCGACGTCGATGGCTCACATCGCCGTTTATTTAGTTTTTTCGCCAAGCCAGTTCACGGCCGACACAGTGCAGGCGTACAAGTCTCTCGAGGGCTACGATTACTTCGAGCCGGTTTCCACACTGCCGGCGGAATCAGCAGACTGTGGGTCTGCGGGAGTGTGTGTATTAATTGATTAAATACACACAGTCTTCGAGTCAAGGTATGATATTTTTCCTACCTTCATGACCACAAGGCATGACAAGCAGAAACGCTTTGTCCGTTCTGCAGTCTTGGTGGTAACACGTTACAAGTAACGGCGTTACCAGGAACGCGTTAATTTTGTTCAGTGACGTCAATGTTTCTTGATATATGAGATTACGCATACCTGTATCGTCAAAACAGTAAAAAGGGTTAAATCATAATTCAAAAAGCAACGCATAAGTAATGTGCGCTACGTTTTATCGGTAACCCGTTCCTTTTATTTTCAAGGAACGTAGGGAGGTAACACATTCATTTTATTCGCAAGTGGGAAGTAACATACTTCATTTCTTTTTTTCGGTAACGCCTTCAACACTGCCGTTCTGTCGCCGATCCCCTTCTGCTTGGTAGCACGGGCGTAGCGAGCCTCGGACGAGCGCTTGGCCGGTGCTTTGTGCGCGAACATTGTGGGAACAAAATCCCGGGGGTCTCGATCAGACGACGATTTTCCTGCACATAAGCAAGCCTCAGGACAAAGATTGAAATGGAAGCCACACTTGCGTTCAAGAAAGTGCTTGCCGCACGAACGGTTGTACGCACGAGGCGACTATTATTTTCGATTTATGGATATTATTCACCTTCTGCGCCTTTCAGAGTCAGCCGGGAACTTGGGGAAACTCACCCCGCTATCTTTGCTGTACCTTTCGGTGCAACTGACGGCTACACAGCTTCGCGGCATGCTGAAATGCTGACGCCCATGCAAAACGTGCTCCCTTTTGCCCACACCACACAGCTCCGGTGCGATCGCAGTGCCGCCGCAGCTCCGTGACGTCAAGCCCGCGTGTCGGTCTATAGATCAGAAATTTAGAAAATATGGTAACAAATCTTATCAATGCTAGCCAAAGTACACAAGTCAAGAAGGTCTAAAAATAGCATTACCATAAAATACCGAGAAAGCGCCCACTCAAAATATGAAGAGAATCGCGAAAAACTAGGGGATGGGCACACGTGGAGGTCATCAGTTTTACATATACTGTAAAACGCTTTATTTTCGCGGCCCCCATTTTTCCACCGATCGGTCACAAAGGATAATATCACAGCCATTAAATTTTGCGAATTCCAGACGCCTGCATTAAAACTCTTAAGGACCAAATTTTCCACGTGCCCTTAAGTTTCGCAAATTTTTCAATTCAGGAAAATTAAGGGCTCACAAACATTAAAGGTTTTACAGTATATGTACTGTGCATATTTTTTCAGGCATTTCAAAGTTTGGGGGTGGCCGCTTAGTGTGGAAAGGGCAGATGCACGGTATTCTACGGTAAGTTCACATTGCACAGTACTTAAATAAAAATTTCAGCAAAAATATGTGCAAAATATATGATGATAAGTTTAAAAAACTGTAAATGAACTGTATTAAGGTGGAACTGAATTATTGTACATGATGAGGATAAACAGCCCGAAAAACGCAGACAGCGAGAAACAAACACGCACAACAGGACAAAGCTGTCCTGTTGTCTGCGTTTATTTATCGCTGTTCACGTTTTTCCAGCTGTTTATCCATATCATGTACTGTAAAAGAAACGAGGGTGCTATCAAGACCTCATAAATATTAGCCAATAAATTGGCAACCACGTTCACGCATGGCACATACTCATGACAATCCTGATGTCACCCAAAACCCATGGAAGTTAACAAGGAGGGATAACTTATGCGGAGGCCGTACATTGCAGACATCGAGCCTCTCAAGTTCTGCTGCCCTTCTGCTGGAGAAATGTTTCTATTGAGACTGCCCTACTCTTCTTCCGACGGTGATCCTTCCTTGCCGGAGTGACGAGACTGTCTTCAACGGCAAACTTCCATAGGACTCTGCAACATCCTGAGTCGGAATTTTCAAGTATGAAAACGCCATGGGTGAGAAGCCTTACAAGAAACTGGCTCTGTATGCACTGGCTCGTCCTTAGGCCCAGTGTCAAATGCACTGGTAAAGCAGGTCTTCAGTTGGGTCATGTGCGTAACGACAAAGTACACGAACAAGATGTCGGTGAAAATTCTGGATGCCATTCTATGGATTAGCACAATGTTGGCCTTCAGGGAGGAGCTGTGTGAAATTCATTGACACAGACAATATCCTACACAAGTTCGGTCAGACATCTGATTCTCAAAGGGATGAGTAGAGATTGAATGACATGATTTAATATCATTAATAAAGTGAGTGCTTGACAAGTGCTGACTCTTGGTCATTTCATGCCAATTTTAGTTTCTGGGGAAATTAGGGCGAGGTTCTGGTGTTGTGGCCACTTTCAAATCCAGCAGCACTGGCATCTCGGTTCTTTTTATAATTTTGGAGAGTCCCTTGAAAGCCGCACAGAGAAGGCCGGTTTATTGTATATTGTAGGTATGGAATTGGGAAATCTGGGTCCGTGGGAGCTGGACAATCCAGCCTCGAATGCGCACGAGTTTCCACGGACGGTTCCAAAGGCAACGCCGATGACTTATAAAGGGCCAGCTCACGACACGTTTCACATTCAGCAGTTCAAGAGTCACTCAACAGGACACAATTTGCCTGCAAGGACGGTGAAGTGGACTCCAGGCGATGAAGTGGACCATTTTAGCAACACGGCATGGCAAGAATGCATGCGATGGCATAGGTGGGCTTGTGAAACATCACGCAACCCTGCACAATTTGCGGTCGCCCGCCACCGATGCCATACAAGGCGCAGGAGCTTTTGTACATTCACTAGCAGGCAAAATGAAAAAAATGTCTGCCTGCTGTATGTTGGAGATAGCGAGCTTGAAGTGCCTGCAATCCAGTCGCTTCACACGTGGAAATATTAAAAATCGAGTCAAGAGGTATGTGGCATGGAGTGCAGACTCCGTGCCACGTGGAAAAAACTCTGAACGTGCGTCACTTGATCGCTTGCGGCATTCAGTGGCAATGCTCACCGTTTCTCCTCAAGAGTGTACATATTCCAAATAAACAAATTTGCTTTAGCGGATGCCGCGGGATGGCTTACGCCTTCTCAGTCTTCTTGGGAAGGAGAACTGCCAGGATGTTGGGCAAGACACCTCCTAGTGTGATGGCAACGGCGGACAACAGCTTGTTGAGCTCCTCATCGTTGCGAATGGCCAGTTGCAGGTGTCGAGGGATGATCCTAGTTTTCTTCTTGACCTTGGCCGCGTTTCCTGCCAGCTCAAGCACTTCGGCAGCCAGGTGCTCGAGTGTGGCCGCCAAGTAGACGGGGGTGAACGCACAAGATCGCGGCGACGCCGACCTGAACATTGACTGTGTATATGTGTATTCCTGTAATCCAGTTGATGTAATATAGTTGTTTTGTTTATTTCTGAATTCCTTTAATTAGTATAGCACCTCACGCAGCTTCTGCCACAGGGGGCGCCAGCACCGACTCGCTCCGCGTAGTTGCCCTTTCGCAGCAGCCTGTGGATCCTTCCCACGGGAAACTGGAGCCCCGCACGGCTGAAACGAGTCTTGCTCTTGCCCTTCACCTTGCCTCCTTTCCGCGCCCAGACATCTTGGCGGAGGTAAGAAGTGGACGACTGAACGAACCAAAAACGAAAGACAAGTAAGAATGTTCCAGGCAAAGTCCAAACCAGAAGGACGTCATCACTGCTGCGTTGAATGGCCAGAAAACGTTCGAGCCAAAACGTTTTATGACACGGTCAATCAGAGAAGCATTGTTTGTGTATAAACGCGACCACCCTCACTCCGGCATCGGACTGACGAAGTTTCACACCCTGCGGCTTCAATGGGCCAAATGCTTACCCCAGCAAGAGGTATGCGTTTTTGTATACTGCACAAACGCTAACCTCTGTGTTGCCTCTCTACAGAACACTACTGGCTTGCAAGTTGACGCGGCAGAATTGAACTCAGCATTCGTCTGCAACCCACCATCACGTCAGCGCCATTTAGGCAAATATGATCGCTACTCCAAAAGCCAGTCTCTCGCACTCGAAAAACTCAGTATTTCAAAGGATGAAGAAATAGTTTTGGCAGTGTGGGAGTCAGGCAAGCTCGTGAGAAAGAATTCAGATCTTGCTACTTTTCTGGGAGAGCTTTGTGCGTCAGTCGCAAAGTGGATTTCTTCACAACCATATTGGACAGATGCGAAGCAAAGCCATCTACGAAAAAAAACAGCGCTTGCAGCGTGAACATTGTCTTCCACTTCGACTTTGCTGAGAACTAAACTGTCGTCCTTCCATACGAGGTTCAAGCTTACCACTGGCAAAAGAAACAGCTCGACCAGAA
The DNA here is from genome assembly GCF_016920785.2 of Ixodes scapularis. Taxonomy (NCBI): domain Eukaryota; kingdom Metazoa; phylum Arthropoda; class Arachnida; order Ixodida; family Ixodidae; genus Ixodes; species Ixodes scapularis. The sequence continues at coordinate 7,785,638 of NW_024609880.1, read as the reverse complement.
AGTCGACCTACAGATTTGCTGCCATTGGCGACAACTTGCATCATGATGGTTCTAGGCTTTACAAAAAGCGCTAGAGTGGGTCGATGACAACGTTGCTGTGCACTCTCAGACTACTGACATAAGCAACGGTGCTGCAAGTCACTTCAAGAATAGATTCCAGCTTCGTGAATTATGAAAAAGTGGTTGTCCCAAAGCCCCGTGGTTATTCTCCACCATTGGGCATGAAAAAAACGTGACGGAGTTGGAGGACTCGTCAAGCACCAAGCATTGCTACACAAGTTAACAGAGATCCCAGAAAACACCATCCAGACAGTCCAATGCAAGGTGAGCGCCCTTTCCCAAAAACTGAAAGCAGTGAATCTCACACCTCTGGGCATGGATAAGGTAGTTGAATTCCATGAATGTAAGAATGAAGAGTGGGTGGCAGTGCATGCCTTCCCCGGTATTCAGACGTTGCATGCGTGGCCATGCCAGCCATTGGAAGCTTCGATCTGTGAGTTACATGCAGCACAGACAATCGAGTTTCCTTGCCAGAAACCCCAACTGTGCAACTTAAGAAAGCATTTGCATGGTTTATGAAATTGGAATCACAAAAATCTGTCCATTCTGAAATCTGAGATGGCAGAACAGTTTTATATGCTGTGTGACTTAATTTATTTCATGTGCAATTCATTGTCACGTGAAAACCATGTAAAAACCTATTGCTCGCCTCAGACGGATAAAGAAATAAAAAATGTGCTTGTTTCACAAAATAAGATGACACAAATCACTGCGTCGCAACATGGACAGCTCGTGCCGAAGGTCAGAGAAGGGTTTTGGTAGATGAGCTGTGTCTATTACACCATCAATATCGTGCAACTTGTTTTTACTGGATATTAACCCCCAAATAGAATATAAAGACTGGCCAGTTTCAAAAAAACTGAGAACATATTTTTTTTAAATTGTCTTTAGAATGTTTCTGTAGTTCGTTGCTTTTGTCGTGTTTGCTTGTCCATACCTCAACAACCCATTGATAAAAAGAAATTATTTTTGCATGCATTTACGTCTATTTATAGAATTCATATTCTTTCAAATTATTACGCTTGTGACGCAATTATTTTCTAACATAGAGGCCTGTGAATTTCGGGGGAAAATGATCAGCCAGAAGAAATTTGTTTTTTTTATAAGTTAAATAAAGTTTTAATAAACAATAACAATATTTTATCCCATTGTTAAGTATATACAGATTGTGTTTCCCTCAGAAAGGATATCTTTTATTATTTATAGCCAAAGTTGACCACTTTAGTAGCCAAAGTGGTCAGCTTTGGCTACCAATGGCACGTAAATGTGATTTTCTAACTCTTCGTAATCTACGATTTCTTGCGTCCGATAATTTTTGTTGTGGGTAAAAATAATTATGGTTTTGTTTATTCCTGGCACCAGGAAACAACATATAAAATTGCGAAGCAGATAAAAAAAGGTCGACCAACCACCCTATGTTCAATCTGATCTGAAACCACCCGTAAAGAAATACGGCAATAAAATTCTAGCACCCATGTAGTATTTTTTGTTTCTTTTGTCTAAATCTCACATGGTGCACACATACCCATGAAGAAATATGTGCGAGAAGCGTGACTGGGGCGCCCTGTTAGCGTTTTTTTAAAGGAGGTGCGCAGGTGAAGTCACACAAATCAAGCTTGAGGCCCTTGCAAGTAAGTTGAGACTAAATATTCTGGAAAAGCTCAGCAAATCAACTGATCTGCTGTGTAGTGTGGGAATGATCTGCAAGAATTACCATTTCTAAGCATGCTCATCGTACACCTGCACTGCGAGCATTATTTAGGGGAATATGCTAGGGGTAGTAGCTTTGACTTTGCTTGCACTCAATGAAACAGAGTTCGGATCAAACACCAAAAACGGTATATTGAAACAATGGTGAAAGTGCAGGCTAGCTCGTGAACATTGAATTTTGTTAAACTTCCAAGCATCCTAGAAATCCAAAAATTCAAGCTTGAAAGGAGGCTTGCGATTGGCTGATGTGCGCCCGTCGTCACACTGAATTTTGTGCTCCCGGATTTTCCACTCAGAAAAGGGTGTGGCATGAACGTCTGCCACATTTTTAGTAGGAAAACAGACGTCGCACAAGCATAATTTTTTAATTTCTGGGATGCTCAGATCCCATAAAATGAGTTATCATTAAAAACAGACGATCTCAGAAACGCTTTAGAGCACCAAGTCTTGATATTGGCTATGTGATAAACAGACTGATACAGACAAGTCTGTTTTGTCCGTGCCCCAATATTCCAGGCTTAGGTTTGTGGAAGTATGAGTATTTTTATAAACCAGAGATCGTGACCTTTCTACCTGCTTGTCTCAAGTTTCACTACGCTACCCTCACACCCCCTTGCATGCACCCAGCCTTTGGCCGGTAACCGATGCAAGAACCAAAAACTGGACGTTCTTGGACGAGTTCTTAGAACCACGAGACATTGACTCGGCCCTTGGCTTCATAGACGCTTTTTGACTGCGGATATAATGGATCGCCTTAGTGACAAAACGAACGTATACAGAACCCAGAAAACTAACTCGCATGGGAACCTTAGTTGCTGAACTGGAACAGTTTCTGGGCATGTATTTGCAAGCGGGGCTAGTCCAGACTCGACAGAAGCCTTTGAATTTGATGTCGAGAAACCGGTTTGAAAAGTAAATGCAGCTCATCCCCTTGGTCAACGATTGTGAAGCAACCGAGGAGGAGATGACTTGACAAGTTCCGGTAGATCCGTCCATAAATTTCTAGCTTACAGCAAATGGACCATTTGCTATATCCCCCAAGCGCCCCAGCCGCTCTAAAAGTATCATGGAAACGGTGTTCCTTCAGCATCTTAATGATCGGTAATTTCGACCTTATCCTTGGTTACACAGCTTTTGAGCGTAATTTGGAGTCACCCTGAACAAGCGCCTGATATACCCAAATAACCTGCCATATCGCTCTTAAGTTTCTCCTCAATGTCAGTTTTTGATACCGTGCATGCTGTCCACGCTTCAACCTGGATGGGCTACAGAAATCTCTAACATTATTATCATTCTCGTACAGCTTCAAAAACGCTGATATTAAGTTAGAAACGCTAAAAATGCTATAAACAGCCCCGCAGACAACGAGCTAAATCATGGTTTTTGTTGTGAATTCTCAACTTTTTAAGCAATTCCTGCTAAAACAACAATCATGAGAGATTTCTGCAGCTCAACCAGGTTGAAAAGGTGGATCGCATGCACAGTATCAAAAATGCTGACATTGACAAGAATTTTTAGATGCGATACGACAGGTCCGTAGGGTATATCAGGTGCTTGTTCAGGGTGACTCGAAAATACTCTAAAAAACTGTGTAACCATGAAATTGGTCGAAATTAGCCATCACTAGGGAGCTGAAGGAGCACCGTTCCCATGATTCTCGAGTGCAGGCTGGGGCGCTTGGGAATATTGCAAATGGTCTATTGCAGTCAGATTGAGCAGGAAGAGTACAACACAGTTGATGACAGGACGAAGCAACCTCAACCGACAGCTCCCAACAAGCCTGCTCTGTGGAACTATGGGGGCAAGGTAAAACGACTGGACCACTACATGAGCTTGTGGCGGCCTTCGCTACCACCAGGAGACGGCGATCGCCCAGCCAGTAAAAAGCAGCCCGCAGGCTTAGAACAGCGCACCGAGAGTGGCGCCCTTGGAAGGTCGCCGGGAAGGACTGGGTCGCTCGGGAAGACAGCGAGGAGGAAGCGACCGCGACCCGTTTTGGGAACAAGCTTCCCGTCGGGAGATGCTCCCCACGAGGACAGCTGTCTTTTCGAAAGAGGATAAACAGAACTGTTTGCTGTTCTTCGGGAGTTGGACGTCTTTCTTTTTGTCGTCTAAAACGCAAACACTAACCCACAAGTTTGAGATGTACCAGAGGCAAGCGAAGAAGTATGAGCTTGACCTTGGTGGTGAGTCATTAAAATGTGTTTGGCTACCAGACGAGAAAAAAATTTTATTTTCGCATTTTTGCCACGTACGAGTCATTAATACTAGGGTTGTGCGAATATTCGAAAGCTGCGAACATCGAAGCGAATAATGCCATATTCGATTCGGACTTCGAATCGAATAGTACTATTCGGAAACTTCGAACATTTTCAAACTATTTCGAAGTTTGAACACGGTGCAAACCATGACCTTATTCGAAAAGAAGTAAGCACCCTAGTTACACGAGAGCTCTCAACTGCCATTCAGTCAACGACATTTGACTCAATCGCGATCGGCCGGAGTTGAACGGCGGCTCCAACTTTCATCGAGCCGCTAATGACACCTCAGTTCAACTGAACGGGCTTCCCCAATGAAGGTAAAATGGCGCCTATCCGCGGGACCGCTGCCGCCGACCATCGTTTGCGAGGCACTTACTGTTTCGGAATGCAGGAGAAGGGGTGCAGAAAGAATCGTGGCCGCAAACACTCAGGGAAGGAATAGGTTTAGGCGCCCGAGCTGCCGCTAAAACAATCCCGGCTAACCGGCGGGCCACCAAACAAGCGAAGATGGCAGAGGGAACTAGTTTCGTTTTAGCTTCGACTGTTCTTGAGAGCCGCAAAAGGTGACATTCACGTCAAAAACGGTGTGACCATGTGCTACGATTGCCAGAGCTTGCTCCTGACTTATTTTAGTCCTCTTGCCTCAGAGTACACTTAAACTAATTTCCCACGTGCTGCACGTCTAACGCCAGTGTCTAACGCGAACGCGTACGCCGTTGCTGCCCCGCATAGAAAACAATGATGGTGATACCGATTGTTTCTCCAATTTGAAAATGAAAATATCCTCATTTCGATAGTTACGATACCTCTCGAATACCGCAGGTATCGAGCAAAAGGCTCTTCTCAACATCGTCACAAGCAGGAGGGAGCTCCTCCTTCCACAGCATGTGGAGCAGTTGGTGTTTATCCACAGCAATATAGAGTAAAGCTCACGACGTGATGCACAGGCACAATAAACTTGGGGGAAAGTTTGCTCCTTGAATCTGTTCCCGACTGTTTTTCTGGTAGCCTAGAAAACATGTTGAAGACGACACGGCTAGCTAAGCCATATCAATATGTAAATTATTCAAGTTCTGTTTTGTAAATTTTCTCACTTTTAAATTAGCAAATGCAAAATATTCGCTTTGCTTCGAAATTATTCGCCTCGATTCAAAACTATTTGTTAAAATTAATTATTTGCTTCGTATTCGCTTCGAAGTAATGATTCACTATTTGCACATCCCTAATTAATACCCATATAATAAAGTGCTTTAAATTTCTATTCATGTTTTTCGCAATATCTCTTACTATAGGTGAGACGCAACACCAAGAGGGAGTTCTTATTGGACCTTGCCTGCAATTGGTTGCGTTCCAATGCGACTCTACAAGCTTTTTACAAGCACACCTCACAGCATTCTGCATATGTCTCTCTACAGCTGAATATACCACAGTCAAATGCAAATATTTGAACAAGCCTTAACACTTGGGTGTTAGGGTAATAAAAAAACTCGATCGCCAAAAAATATTTGGAAGCAACGAAAAGAAGAAAACACGACTCTGCAACACAGGCTGCAGTTAAGGTCTTTTTAGGAGCATGACAGTAGTATGTGTGAGACTGCTTCACCTTATGTAAGGGTTATTTTTAGCATTGGTATCTCAAAATCAGTGTTGCTTATTAGTAGGGGTGTGCGAATACCGAATAGTAGTTCTCGAATCGAATACCGAATCGAATCAAGAAAAAAAACCCGAATATCGAATCAAATATCGAATAGTGATTTTATTTGTAGGAATTTCTCAAAGTGTGCTGCGAATGAGACTATATATGTGCAGAGTATGCGCCTGGTGGAGAATATGCATCTTGTACAGAACAATAGCAAAAATGTAAAAAAGTTCTGGTGAAAAAAAAAAAAAGCAGTTGCTGTTGGACGTTGGGCACTAAAGATCCAATTTTATGTCGCAAACATAATCTATCTACCCTAAACGTCACACACAGAAAAGAAAAACAAGAAAAGTTACAGCCACGCGTGCCTTTTTTTTTTTCTCTCGTTAAAAACACAATTTAACACCGCGACTTTTTTTTTTTATATATATATTTGTGTATCTCAGAAAAGGGGCATTTTGCGATATTTGGTCTCCATTTTAAGGAAGAAAAAGGACACCGGCGATTTTATTTCCCATAAATAAACATATAGGTGTTAAATCTGAGTAAACAGGCTTAAACAATATAATCTGAAGCAAGAAAACAAAACGTTGTTAGGTGGCGCAAGTCACCGTCCGACTGCCTCTATGCATCTATTTTTCCGTCGTATCTCTCCCGTTTTCGAGAGCCTTGATTTAAAAGAGGAAGCAAGCGAAACTGACATTACGGAGACGGCTCCAGCGCAGATTGGTCGTAAGTGCGCATGTGTTGTGTTGTCGCGTGGAAAGAAGGCGAGCAAACAAAAGAGCGACGACGCCTGCCCTGCCTGCCCGATCCCGATCGACGCTTTCGTCTTTTCGTCACCTTCTCGCAGTTCAAAATTCAAGCGCGGCTATTGAACGGTTGGAAACCCTCTCAAATCTAGGCACACTATTTTTCTGTTCCGTTTCGTTACGAATCAGAATTTGCGGCTTTCGGCGCTTGCGGTTCCAAAAGAACGACGACGATAACTCGGCTGGTTTCATCGGCGTGGTTAACGTAGTTTTCTTTGTGTGATCGTGCAGTCGCCGATTTCTGTGAATGCGGCAAGTGTGTTCTACATCGGCGCTTCAATTTGAAACGAGGGGCTTTACTCGTCAAAAGAATTAGGCATGGCGCGGAATTCCGGCTTCTCTGTTTCGGTTGCGATTCAATGGAAGATTGTGTCACGATCGTGAGTAAATCTGCGTGCTATAAAGTTCGTGGCGTTCGTTACTTTTCTTTTTTCTAACCTGTGCGTTAGATTTTTGTGGAATGGTAGGACCAAGAGGTGTTTCTCGCATCGTCTGTCTAATATCACGGCGCTTACATCGGGAGAAAAAACGGCTTTTTTGTCAGCTCCGCGCCGACCGCGCGTCTTTGGGCGAATATATCGAATATTCGAGTGACCGAATACTAGGAATTCGATTCGCGAATCGAATTATTCGGGATCTTTCTATTCAATTCGAATTCGTATATTCGAGTATTCGCACATCCCTACTTATTAGACTTCATTAGAGTCAGGCATCCCAGATAGGAATGGATCAGGTGAAGGCATGCAAGAAATGGAGGTTGCAAGTTCTTTTACTGCACTGTTTCAGGACATCATTGGAGAAAGGGCGGTTGTTTCAAAAGGTGACATTTTGGTTATGGTCTTGAGATATGCAGCAAGCAATAACCTAGGTGAATAGCTATTTTTGCCGAACCGACTATACCGGAATTGCAAAACGTTCTTGGGAAGATGTTCGGTGCTGGTGGTGCCTTTTTTACTCCAGCTGGTCTTTTGTTGTTTCTTTTTATGTTGAGAAACTAGATGCAAGCTGCACTTCATTCCAGTGCCCACACTGTGGCTAAGTGTGCAAGATGTCCAGTATCTCGAAGTCGTCAAGTCCCAGTTGCAATGGGTTTTGAAAAATCGGGACTTTTTGGACCTAACATAGCTTCTTGGGAGATGCAGACCCTATGTCTGACATGACAGATGGAAGCACCTACCGTGCTTTTGTGAATTACACTGCACATACTGAGCATAGGTTCAGTGTTACACTGAATGCAGATGGTGGCCCAGTCTAAGTCCTCGCTGACTTTAATTTCAAACTCCTGCCAAAGATCAAAAGGATAAACTGCTGCTAGCAGTGCTTTGTTTTGGAAGGAGTAAGCCAAGAATGGATATTTTTCCAAAGTCATTTATTTGTTGATGTCATGCATGATATTTTGTGTAGGAAGTGGATCCCGAGGAATGTACAGATGAGCAGATGTGCAACGACATGCTGTTGACATTCCAGACTGGGAGTGCAGTGAGGGGAGTGAGAGGCCGCCTGGAGCATATCTCGGCCCAGTGCTAAGGAGCAGCGCAAGGCAGTTCACGACTGCCTGGAATTTCTTTTTCTTCTTCACCAAGGAGGTAATAAGGATTATCTGTGACAACGCCAACAAATTTGCGTGGATGCAAATTCTGAAGACCACCCAGCAGCTGCTTGGGCTCGACGATAAAGACATTCCAATTGACCCTGCGCCAAAATAACTGCAGCACCAACCTCAGAAGATGCAAAAAAGCCAAACTGCAAAATGTGCTTGACAACTGTAAGGTCGAGCAGAAAACGAACGTTGTGTGCCATAAGTGCAAGGTGCACCTCTGCCTGACAAAAACCAGGAACTGCTTCACCGCAAGGCGCGACCACCATGGGGACTAAGTTTTTCTTTTTTGTATCTAAAGAACAACTGTATGCAATTCTTTTTTTGTGGAAGGTGTTTTAGGGCTATTTATTTTCAAAATATATATTTTGAATTTCTTTAATGTAAATGTTTTTGTAGATACCGTGTTTTTTTTTAACCTGGCCAGAAGGATGGCACATATCAAAATTTCAGTGTATTATTTATTTTTATGTGGGTTTTAAAACAAAAAAAAAAGCAAAGAGAAAAAAAAGCATGAAGTCAAGGTTCAGAAATAGGAGAAAGTATTAAACCACAGTTGGTAGTCCAGCGGTATGCCTGTCTCTTTCTCTCTATATATTCTATTTTCCGAAGTTCAGCTGGCCATTTCTAGTAGTTTACATGACGTAAGGCAACTTGCCACAACATTACAGAGGTGTTGCTGACAGTGTGCAGTTGGTGCTGCTCTGCCAGGAGAAAGATTTGAAAGTTTTGAAAGAGGCACACAAAAAGTGATCACATACAAGGAGCCCGCAGAGGACGAGTCCACTCGCCAAAGGACTCTCCCATTGCGGGCTCCACGTGTTCACCCTTCCCAACCCACCCATCCCTCCACCATGGACTGCCCCGTAGGAAAGTTGGTCGTGGGTATCCTGAACATGGCTTGCCGGGTGGTTCGATTAAGGATACAGTGCACATTCATTTACTAAGTTACAGTGATGTCATACTTTTGAATGATAAAATATATCTTTTTGCTTTATTCTATGGTCCCTAATATGGTTAACCAGTGCTATCTTTTGCCCAATGAAGTAGGGCAGCAATATATGGCTCACTGATGTGCGCTTCTCATTTTGGAACGTAAACATATTTGACAAAGATTTGTCTGGTTGGGTTAGGCTATATACCTAAATGGAATAAACTTCAACCAAAGCCTTCAAGAAGTACTGTCCTAAAAGGTACTGTCCAATGTTTCGGAATGCACTCCAATTCTTCATCAAGGGCGGAGAACAACTGTAAAATGCGCTATCGGCAAACAAATTGGCTGCAAATCATCGACTGTGCGGGACCTTGTGGATCAGATTGTCCGGCTGATCGTCCTCATCCTGACGACACCAATGCCTGCAGCTAACTTCGGTGAGGGCTTTCAGCGGTCCCAAGTGTTTGAGGACTTATCTCTGCTCAACGTCTCACTCTAGATTCACTCGTCTTCTCCTGCACGTTTACAAGGAAAGAACTGCAGCAAAGCATTTAGCGCAGGTCATGAAGGTGTCTCCAGGACCACAGAAAGAAATTAACATTTGGAAATCTATTAGAAATTATAAAATTTAATAGTAATTCAGAAAATGTTTATTTGGTACAATGTAAACAATGCCTAATTCAATATCTAGGAGAAACTGGAACAAGAGTATGAAAACATATAAAGCTACATAAAAGCCACATTCATACACTTGTTCCAGGACCAATTTCTAATCACCTTAATTCTATAGACCATACCGTATTTACTCGCGTATAGGTCGACCTGTTTTTCAAAAATCGCCTCATCAAAACTGGGGGGTCGACCAATACGCGAATCCCGGTCCGTTCTCATCGCGCGCGTCGGCACTCAGCTGACTCAGCGACAGCTCGCCTGTACTATCACTCTTTCTTCTAGCGCGTAAAGTCCCTTGATACTTCTTATACAAGTAACGACAACCCATACAAATGACAAAGCAGATTCCACTGGAAGCGAATGGCGGCATTCAGTTCAAACCTCTGCTGTGCGCCGCCATTCGCTTCCTAAAACCTGCACCGTCACGCAGTCGGCGCTTCAAAGAATGTCGCTACTTGTAGGAAGGTCCTATCTAGGGACTTTACTAGCGCGGTGCTTGCAGCGCCCCCTACCGGGAACATTAAAGCGGCCCCACGGCAAACAAAAGATGAAAAGACGATGACCCAGTCACATGATCACCACGCTTGGAGCCAGTCACGCAATGCCTCCCGAACGTCGGCGACCGTTCTCGGCAGCTTTCAAGAAAAAAGTGATTTTACGTGCGGAAGCGTCAAACAACTGCGTGGCTGCACGGGAGTTCGACGTTGCAGAAAAGTGCGTCAGATACTGGCGAAACCAGCGAGAGCGCCTTTTTGCGTGCGCAAACAACCGCCAAGCGTTTCGTGGACCGGCGTCTGGAAAATATGCAGCGCTGGAAGCGGAGGTGAGCGCCTTTGTCATCGGGCTTCGAGACAGGTCATTGGCAGTGACTGTGGAGGCGCTACAAGAGAAAGCGCGTGCCATCGCCACAAGGGACGCAATACCCCGCAGCGAGTTTTCGGCGAGTCGCGGGTGGGCGACTCGCTTTATGCGAAGATCCGGGCTGTGCCTTCGTCGCCGGACAAGCATCTGCCAGCGCCTTCCGGACGCGTACGAAGAAAAGCTGTTTGCTTTTCGGCGCTACGTCCTTAGCCTACGGAGGGAACAGGGATACGCCATCGGACAAATCGGGAATGCCGACCAAACCCCTGTATACTTCGACATGACGCGGAGTACCACCGTCACCAAGCGCGGGTCCCGCCAGGTCAACATCCTCTCGACTGGAAATGAACGAAGCCGATTCACAGTGATGCTTGCGGCAACGGCGGATGGGTGGAAGCTGCCGCCGTTCTTGGTGTTCAAAAGGAAGACACTCCCGAAAGAGCGGTTCCCACACAACGTCATTGTCAGAACAAATGAGAAGGGATTTTTCAACGACGATTTGGTTTTGGAATGGCTAAGGCTGGTGTGGGACCGTCGTTTGGGTGCTTTACTTGGTCTTCCGAACATGCTCGTTCTGGATTCCTTCCGCGGACATCTGACAGCCAAGGTCAAGGAAAAGCTGCGCTCATCAGGAACCGACCTCGTCGTGATCCCCGGAGGAATGACGTCGCAACTACAACCGCTGGACGTGATGTTAAACAAGCCGTTTAAAGACCGTGTGCGAAAGCTGTACACGGAGTGGATGGGGAAGACCGACAACCCACTCACTCCAACGGGCCGAGTTAAGCGGGCATCCCTCGCCGAGGTTGCATCATGGGTCGCGGCCGCCTGGTACAATCTTCCAGACGCGCTTGTCGCAAGATCTTTCAAGAAGTGCGGTCTTTCAAATGCCATGGATGGCACCGAGGACGACGCCGTATACGAGGACAGTGACAAAGAGGACAGTGATTCGTGCGCATCGTCGTCCGATGAGTGATTGCGAAAGTGCAAAATAAACATTTCTTTTAGCCCTGTACGATCATTGCTTCCGTGCTTGGTATGTTCGCGTAACACATCGGCGATACTGCGGGCGTTCGAGTGGCCGATTAGTCACGCGGTGCCAGGCACCGCGTAACGGCGGCTCAGAGCTTGCGGGGGTCGACCTATACGCCGTTCCAACTTTTTTTTTTTTTCGGGGGTCCCGAAGCTAGGGGGTCGACCTATACGACGTATCGACCAATATGCGAGTAAATACGGTAATTGAGTTTCTGACCTTGGTTTTGTTAGACTTCAAGGTGGCTTTAGAACCACCAGAGGCTCAAAAAATAAGAAATCCGAACTAAATTATCAATTGAAAACTCTAGAACGAGAGGGCTTTAACACTTTAAAAGCAACTTCACCCTGTCATTTTTCCTTTATATTTAATATAGACCTAACCAATGCTGCGCTGCTGTTTTGTTTTTTGCTCAATCATTTAATACAACAAGAGCAAACTTTTTATCAACTGGTCAACATATTATGACACCAGGTATTGTTGGCTTCCTGCCAACCACATACCGCAAAACTGGTTTTGACTGAAATAACTACATTTCTTTTTTAATTGTTTTATGTCATTAGCAAAAAAAACCTTGCAGCACTTCACTGCTGATGAGAAGCAGATCTTAGTTGGGCTTGTGCAGAAGCATAAAACTGTATTAGAATGCAGAAAGACCGACGTTTCATAAGCTAACCTGAAGGCAGAAACATGAGAGTGACTAAGCACAGAGTATAACCGCATGCCTGGGGTTAGTTCACGGGACCCTAAACAGCTAAAGAAATGTTGGGGAAATCTGAAACAAAAGTGCAAAGATGAGATCTGTGACGAAAAAAGGAAAATACACAAGAGAGGTAAGTGGCCATGTTACTTTGAGCAATCAAAGCACTTCCACCTGTGTGATTCGCAAATCTCGCTGTTGCACTCTTTAACATTGCCTTTTCACCAGCTTGAGTGATTCCGTGCCAGAGCTCCCCATCAATATTTTGTTTCAAACACTAGAAAAGAATACAGAAACACCGCAACATATGCAGTGTGACGAGTACAGTTGGCTTTCTCGTTGTTTCCATAGCTACTTCTGTTTAACTTTATGCAAATAACACGTGCCCCAATACGTTGTGCATTGTGCGGGGAACGATTGTTTTGCTTGCACAGTGGCATAACTTTATTGCTGCGATGATTGAATCGTTGAATTTTGGTTTTTACATGACAAATAAACACGCTAGAATCCCCTTATTTTCTCTTTGTGTGGAATTAGGTATAGGTTATCCTCCATGCCTTGACATACATGACACTACCATTACCAAAGCGGGTCAGTGGTGAGGCTGCCCCAATGATTGACGGCGAGGATGATCCTCAGTATGACTAGATCGATAGGGTTGCATGCATAATGCGTCTATGAAAATTGCAGCACGTTTGTCCACATTTGTGACCCTTGTCCCTAATTGGAATTGTTTCCAACTGTCTGACTGCGGCCCTGAAAAAATCATATGGGCATTCAACAGGACAGAGCTTCAATGCCAAAGTGTTACGGTTACAGAATTCAGGGTACCCCGCCACCATCATGTCAGAAGTTGTGGAAGGGTTGCTGAAATCAAAGCGTACCCGAAAAAACAGTGTAGAGCGAAGACGCCGACAAGCGGTTGTACCTTACATCCACCGCATCTCAAATAACTTCAAGAGAGTTGCCGCCAAATAAGAAGTACAGGTGGATTAAGACTGACAAGTTAAGAAGGCTCTTCCCCCGGATAAATAACCCGCAAAACCAGAACGACCAATGCAGCGTGAAGCATGCACATTAATACGTCAGCTGCTGCTGCGGTGTCGTCTACCATATCTCATTATCTCGTGGGAAGTCATATGTGGGGCAATCAGGACGGTGCATTAATGTTAGGCTAAGAGAACATGCTCTCTCTCAAATCTGCTACGTCGGGGCATTTAGCCGTACGTACAAGGGATTGTGAATTTCATCCGTTGTTTGATTGAACATTGATCTTGCGACGATCCCTTGACAGAAGAACACGAGAAATAATGGAAGCCAAAGTTATAGCCACCAGAGGGGATGTGTGCGTCAGTGCTCCGTCGGTAAACTTGTCAGCGAAAGGACTTCACTACCTGCATTTTTATAGGCATTTTTTCTTTCCTTCCTTTCTTTTTTCCTTTTGCTTTTGTGCGAAACGCTACAGATCTGTTCTTTTTGTTTTAATCTTTCTCTTCCTTTCCGTTTTATTCTTTTCTTTGAATATTTAATTGTTTTTTTTTCTGATTTTGTCGTCTTCATTTTTTTTTCTCTTTCCTTTCCTCTGCCTTAATTTAATTTTTATTTTCCACCAGCTTGTCACTTTTAATACTTTTAAATAATTTTGTTGATTTTTCTAAATAATTTCTCTCTGGTTATTCTCACTGCTACTTTTTTTCTCTTCCTTTTCCTATTATTGGGATTTTAGTCTGAATTGTATCTTTGTCTTCCTCTTTCCTCTCATAAAACGTCAGTTGTAAGTAGCGCTCTATCCTGTCTCTCTTTCTTTCCTGTGTTCGTCCCCAGTCGTGCTAATTGTGTGTACTATGGTTATTTAATAATTGTGTGCTCTGATTTAAGTATCTTTTGTCTAACATAGTAGGTGCATATTCTCGACTGGGGGTAGTGCGCATGATGGGAGGTGTATGTGGATACTCCAATGATGTAATTTTCTTGCACAAACTCGGGGTGTAGTTTAATTTTGTGGAACATGTAAACTACTGATTTCTCAGTAAGCGATTGTTCTACTGCAAGAAGGGAGTATTTGATGAAATATGGGCGTGAGTGTTCCCGATATGATACATTGGCAATTGACTGCACTGCTCTTTTTTTTTTGCAACAGAAGTAATTGAGATACACACAGACTTGTGCTCGTTACTTGAAAAACGTAATGGATTACAATTACAAATTACTGAGCCTAAAATGTAATGGATTACCGTTACTAATTACTTTCACTGAGAGTAACGAATTACTTTACTCGTTACATTACAAATTACCTTCATGTTACTTTTTCCGTACACTCATCTAAAAAACAATAGAAGCAATTTTGATATTTTTCAAAAATGTTCTGCAACACTACCCTTCATTTCTCATATGCCCGTTTCATGGTAGTCCTTGTAAAAATAAAATATTGTATTTAAGAGAACAAGTGTAGGTGCACTCCATTTACCCGTAAGCTGACAAGGCACCGAAAGTTGCAATCACACCCACCATCCCGCTAGCTTACGGCCTCTGAAAAAAATCCCTGGAATTGTGCAGACAAAGCTAGTGGTGCGCATGCTCAGTAGCAGCGTCTCCCTTTCCTACGAAAATCAAAGCTAAAGAAGCAATCTACGAAAGCTCCCTTTTGACTCGGGTGTTTCGCCTGTTGAATACAAAAGAAAAGAAAAACTTGGTTTTAACGTTACTATCTATAGCCAATGCAGAATGCAGGTGCCCCAGCTTACCTTGATGTGTTTCCGTACTTTAGAGTTTGTTGTTCTTGCTGATGACAATGTGTTTTTTCGGCACACGAAGTATGCACTGAAACTCTAGGTTTCCGTACTCCTTAATGCCCTGATTTTTTAACATCTCATTAAGAGATGGCCATGGAGACGACAGACACTCCATGACCGAAAACTCAACCAGAGAGAAAAAGTGACGGTTATGGGTTATCGATCATTAATCAGTTCTCCCTTTCATACCAATATTCGTGAAGGCTAAGGGAGGGGAGGGCACAGAGAGCGAGAGAAGCGGTAGCCATCGATCTCACAAAACAATAAAGGATCACACCACTTTCTCTCTTTCTCTGTCAACACTGCTCAGATGGCCAAACCCCCCCCCCCCCCCTTTCCCAATTATGTTGACAGTTGACTGTAAACTGAGGAGTGGACTCGACCACCATGCCCGGACAAGTAAACCAAACGAAGTACCATCCACACCCTTGAAGACTACGCTCTTAGCCTCGTGTCGGGCGCTTTTCAGCGTGCCTCAAGAGCATACTATATATAATACAGTACCACACATCAAAGACAAAGGAAATTCGACCCCCTCGCTCGTGGCTACATTGTTGGTTAGGCGAGTTGTGAACCCGGGAATCGAGGTGGTACGGACCCACGTTTTGTGTCTGTGCAGGTGGCAGGAGACGTCGAAGAAGTTGGAAAGGGTGAAACGGTGTAAGACAAAAACAAATAAACACAAACAGCTTTCTTCTGCCCGGGGGAAGAAGAAAAACACGATGGAAGGCGACGGAGAGCCTGCTCGGCGTTGTCTTACTTGATCTTTGCCTTTCGTATATTTCTACATGCCTTGCCCAATTTTCTAGTGGTCCTTAGTGAACGGTCATACTAAAAATTGTTTTCTTTTCGGCTATTCTCCCCTCCCTTATGTTTTCTATTTTCTTAAACTTCCTCTCTTTATGCTGCTGAATGTTGTGCTCATACTTTATTATGCTCATACTTTTAAAAAGTAATGAGTTATAAAGTAATCCCTTTTTGATATTTTGTAACGAAATTACATTACAAATTATTTCCGAAAAAAAGTAATGTGGCAATTACAAAATTACTTGAAAAAGTAATGTATTACAAGTAATCTGCTACTTATGCTGGATTACTTCCGAAGCCTGGATACATAGGCCTTTAAGCATGTACCCCATACTAAACTACAATAGTTTGAACAGGAAGGAGAAAGGGTAGAGTAGAGCTGGCACTGTAACCAAACCAGAAGAATGTATTTTAGCCTACTCATAATTCCGATTGCCCATGAAATGTCGGGTTGAATTTGATCCATATAGTAAGATCAATTTAAACTTTCTTGAAAGAATACGCCTTGAAATTTTTTAATTCCATTGTAACCAATTTTAGTGTTCCTAAATATAATGTTTAGTTTTCAATTAAATATTTTTATTTTTGCTCTAAATATCATATTTAATTTTTTCAATATTTAATTCAAATTCATTGCACGCCAACCACATACTCAACTCTATCATCCAGTGTATGCTAATGTTTCAAGCTGATCTATGTTTGTACCCAAAAGAAATACACTTGTGTCATCTGCATTGAGTACAATAACAGGTGTATGTGGTATGCTAATAATATCATTAATGTACATCAGGAATAGAAGTGGTCCAAGGATTGATCCTCGGGAACCCCATAATGTATGTTACCAATTCTGATCTTTTGCAACTAAGAGTGGTGTACTGGACACGTTGTGATAAATAACTTTGAATGAGTTGTGGGGCAATACCTTTTCTTAGTGATGCAAAACTATAGATACATTGACTATTGATACTATCGATAGTTTTCGAAAAACGATCAATAGTGCCGTAGAACTAGCAATAGTCGACTATTGATAGTACTATTGAGTTTTTCTATAGTCGACTATCGATAGTACTATAGTTTTTTTACTGTCGATAGTCCGGTTTCTGGCATCTATAGACACTATCGATAGTTTCTGCACCACTATGGTAAGTGCTTGGGCTAGTTGGTGTCCCATTTGAAAAAATGAAGCGAGAAAAAGAGAAGAGGGATTGACGCAAACTGCTAGTTCCGCAAAACTATCGACAGTGCTATCAATAGGTTTGCGATAGTAGACTATCGATAGTTTTCCCGTAGTCGATGAACAATAATTTTCCGATAGTTGACTCGGTGATGGAAACGGCATTTGACCTTTTGTAGCAGGTTCTGTAGCAGGCAAAACATTGGTTTGGAGCAGTCACTGATCCTTTTGGAGCAGATGCAAACATCTGTTAGCACATCACTTGAGAATAAAAAAAGTGATTGCATCTCAATGAGTTCATTTCTGATAGTGGTCAGGAGTTCCTCTTTGATGCTCAAGCATATTACTTATTACAGTTTGTGATAAGAATAGATAGGGAGGAAACACGTGTTCTTAAATAATGCTCTAGTCAGAGTAGGCTTCATGTAGAATGGGTATTAAAAATAATTGAAAAGTGAATCATTATTCCAAAACTTCATTGGGATAAATCCTCTCCCTTACCCATTTTACACAATATTTGTTTAGCCAGTAAATTAATTTCCGTAAAATGCCAGCAAGAACCAGCATATCCGCTAATGTGCATACCTATTAAAATGCGTCTCCCAAGTTTTATGAACCTACCTAACTCGACTCTAGTATCAAAAACTGCAAAAACAACCACCCCAAAATATTATAAAAGCTTACCTTTGCGCTTCAAAGGTGATACTGCCCTTAGCGGTGTAGGAACCAGAGTCATGTCAAAGTTCGCCGCTCTTTCGATCGACAGCTGCAAGGGAACTACCGTGACTAGCGTATTTATTCAAATATATATAGACCCTCGTCTTTTCTCTACACCTCCGCTATTTTCTTTTTCTTTTAAATGAGAGATAAATTCACAATTAGGACACAGAAGTTCGACCCGTAGTAATCCTGAGCATAATTTGCGTGCCTATCGTGCTAAGCGAGGTGCTCCTCCAGGTCAGTCGCCGCTCCTAGCACTCAAGTACAAAGCGGAGAAGCTCGACGCGCACATGCCGGTGAGAGGCACAAATGGCACGGTACTCTGCAGCCACGGAACGATGGCATGAGTCAAGCACGATAATCGAGTGATCTTATTAGGAGTACAAGACCCTGGTTCTGTTTTATCACAGTAGCCGCAATCGGCAATCCTGCTGTTTTATAAAGTTTTCAGAGAACCCTTAGTTCCTGACACCGACGACATGGTCTGGAAATGTAGACGATGTCAGCGATCAACCAGCCAGCGCCATTGATGCCCAGCATCAATGGCTCTAGCCGGTTGATTGGCAGCATCAAAGCGTGACATTATGGCATTTGTCATCTCCTTGTATGAGTTCTTTCATCAGCTGAACTAATCAAGTGCAGCGAATGTTCCGTGACTTTAGCTTTAAGCATGTGTTTGGCATAAAAATCATATTCGTACAATTTTTCTTTCCTTTTACTTCTCCGAATATTAGGGTCGACAAAAAATAAAACGTTAAATCTTTTTTGCTTTAAGCCAGTCTCGTCGCAGGTGTGGTGCAATTCTTAGCAAAAAATGGCATTTTGGCACAAGATGTGGCAGACTTTCGTTCATGGCGCAATTTGGCGCAAATGGAGCAGCACTTCCATCACTGTTGACTATCAATAGTACTACCTGTTCCACAAAACGCGAACAACGTACATTAGGCGGAGACCCCACTAATACGCAGCCATCGGGACCTTCGCAGCGATTTAGGCTTCCACGGCTCGCGGGTGAGCCCTGTTTCTTCCCAGGCGGGCCCCCCCTTTTATGACTTGCAGCTGCGAGCCAGGCGCTCTGGCGGCGGAGGGGGCCCGCTGAGGAGGAGCCAGGGGCAAGTGGGGAGACAGGTTTCGGGACGGCTTAGGCGAGTGTCTGTGTGTGTGGGAGGAGATGAGTGTGCGTTAGTCGAACGAAAGAACTTGAACGAACAAGATCGCGGCGACGCCGACCTGAACAATGACTGTGTATAGCATATTTCTGTAATCCAGTTGATGTAACATAGTTGTTTTGTTTATTTGTGAATTCCTTTGATTAGTATAGAACCGGACGCAGCTTCGGCCACACTACCCATAGTTTTTTCATAGTCGACTATTGACATCACTATACAGTTTTTCAACAGTCAACTATTGATAGTTCTTTGATAGTCAACTGTCAACAGTACTATTGATGGTTTATCTACTATCGATAGTCAGATTTCTGGCAACTATCGATACTATCGATAGTACTATCGATAGATTTGCAATTTTACCTGTTATACCATAATTATAAAGTTTTGTAAGAATTATTTCATGCTTGATCGAATCAAAGGCTTTTCTGAAATCTATACTCTTAATGTATAGAGCTTTTTTTCATGGAACGAGGATGACGTTGGAGTGCCTGAATGTTGTCGACATGCATCTGCACGTCGACAGCATTTTCTGTAGACTTCATACTAAGCTTGGGTTATGTATGGGTCCACCAAAGGCGCAATGCTGGTGTGCTCACACCACAACCAGATGCAGAGTCTCCAGAAGCGCCCAGTCCAGCCGAACCTACCATAGCTACCAAGGCCACCCGGCTGCTGTTGCCAGTTCCCGGCACGACAGGCGCTACAGGAACGGGCACCGTAGATCCTGTGACACCACTCTGTGAGCATGACAGAGTATTTCATTAACTTAATTATTTTGGCAATGCATCTGCATGTTGACAGTTATTTCTGTAGACTTCATACTAAGCTTGGGTTATGTATTGCATCTCTAGCTGCATGGATCGACCAAAGGCGCAATGCAGGTGTGCTCGCAGCGCACCCTGAAGCAGGGTGCCAAGAAGCACCGTCCAGTCTAGTGGAGTCTACCTCAGATCTCCAGCCTGCCAGAGCTCTGCAAGCTCGGCTGCAGTCGGCAATCCCCAGCACGACCCCAGCTTTCGAGCCCTGGGCGAGCCCACCAGTGAAGTCATTAACCATCGCAGCTCCACACCCAAACCATCTGAGGGTGACCAAAGCGCAGGGCTGGCAAGTTCTGGCGATGAGCTGAATATGCCTTGGTATGCAGAAAACGACGACGGGCTGGAGGACATGTCAGATGACTCCGGTGACTTGGACAGTGGAACGAGCTCCAACACGGAAGAGGGCTCAGGCCTCTGCTTTGAAGCTGCGAGCAACATGGTCCTGGGTGAGGAGTTTTGCATGACTCGTACATGGGGAGAAGGAGGCTACTACACCAGAAATGTTTGTACACAAATTTGTTTAAAGAAGGTTAAGCATGCAGATTACTTCCCTGGTGTGACTGGTGTGAGATGATAGCTAGGCACAAGCTTAGCAGTGGAAAAAAAATCTGTCAGAAGACTACTGTCTCAGCAGTCGTCCCCATACTAATGCTATATCAGCTCCTAATCACTTCAAATATCCTTACATTAAAGACAATGACACGAAGGACGAGTCCGATGTGCCTGGCAAACCCGACAGCTCCTACGTGCTCTCTGCAAATGAAAGCTTCCCGAGGTAATAGTTTTAGGAAAATTCCAGTCTGCATTAAAGTTGAATTTACATTTCAAGTGACCAACAGGACCATGAAGAAGTGCCACCCCAGAAGGAGGGCAAGTACATTGTTTTTCAGGGACACCTCCTGGAGCTCTTCCGGGTGTGCCACACGTTTCTTGTCCTTTGCAGCAACACAAATGTAGTCAAAGGCAGTCTTCTGACAGTGACCAGCACCTGTGCGAACGAACACACGAAAAAGTGGAGGAGCCAACTGATGCTCGGGGGCAAAGGAGCAGGAAATGTTCTCTCCTGTGCGGGCATTCTCTTTTCAGGTGCCCAAGTTGCGACTACCTTAAAGGTTCTCAAGTCGCTTAAAATTGCAATGATCACAGAGCGCATGTACTACTACGAACTGAGTGTTTACCTGCTGCCTGTGGTGAAGCAGGTCCAGCTAGTACTGAAAGCGGTTCTGGAAATGAAATGACTGTCTCACCCATTTAAACGCCATTATTGCTTGCCAAGTGTATGAAAAATGCAACAGCGAGCTCTTGGAAAAGCTATGAGACAAGAACCTCGACCTGGCTGGCGATGGCCGCTACGACTCCCCGGGGTTCTGCACTTACACCTTCCATGAGGCGAACACCAAGAAGCTGATTCGCATTGAGCAAGTACAAGTTTGTGAGGCAAGATGCACTAACCAAAGCAAGTGTTTACTATAGCACTGATATACCTCTTCTTTACAATCTCTCTTCTTTAGTTAAAATGTATCATTTAAATGTATTTAGTCAGTGCAATGGGCATTTATGGGCGAACCAAAGAGAGTGGTACCCAAGACAGACCTTCGGTCTTCGCCAGTTGATGCAGACGACAACAAACATGGCATTGACAATGACTACTGAACCAAGAAACGTATACATATTGTCATCAGACAGCTGAAGTGCCCTCAAGCAATGCCATTAAGAAAAGAAGGTGGCCTTCCCCCGTGGCCTCACCAAGCTCAAGGCTTCACCATTGCCTCTTTCATGTCGGGTATATAAATATTACCGGAATTTGAAGACTACCTGTACTTTCAGGATCCCTACCAAGCAATCTCTCTTCTGCAGACCGTCACCCAGGTGTGGAGTGCCACATGAGGACCATGGAGACTGGCACAAAGCACTACTTCAACATGTGGCACATTTCCAAAGCTTTATTGTGCACATTGTTGTTTGCCTATTGGGTTCCTATGAGCTGTAGATAACAGATGCCCCTTTTTCAAGGCGTGAAAAAAGAAGCTCTTTGCAGCAAGCCTTAGTGGCCCCTGCAAACATCTGCAGGTGTGAGTGCAGCAGGTCAACAACCACCTGTACTACTGTGCTGCACTGGGTGAAGGGAACGGCCAACTCCTGGTAAGCATGTGGATGATCAACAAGCATGATGGCCACGACGGACCCAACCACGAGTGCCTGCACCAGCCGCTCCCTGATCGCGCTTGGCTGGCTGTGGGCAAGTTAACTATTTCGTCCATTGTTCCCCATAGCTGTGCTGCAATTCTGATGTGGTGGGGCGAGGGGAGGGAGAATAGACATGCCGCGACGGTGTCATACAGCTGTATACAAACACTGCAGAACACAGTAAGTGTAAACATGGCATCCACGCTTCCCCACGTTTTCTTCAAACAGGGTATTGAAAAGCAGCCAGTTTTGCTGCCTAACTTAGAGCCCCTAATGAGCAGCTTTCACTGCACTATTAGTTCCCATGACAACCTTTCAACCCCAAGAAAAGCTGGCAAAAACTTGTTTGTTTTAACAGTGTCACACTCTGTACATGTTTCAGGTACACCGGCTGATGAAAAGCCCCGGAGTATCGTTGAAAGCCCGCAGCTTCTCAAGGACATCCAGCATCTGTTACCCAGGTCTCAGACATACCATGTGCAAGCTTTCAACAACTTGCTGATAAGGTTCACCTCCAAGTCTCGGGTTTTTTCACCAGAAGGAATGGAAGCAAGGTAAAGCAAAACTGGCATAACGTTACCTTCCTCTATTCAGCTGACCATTTCTCAAAAAACTTTGCTGTAGTATATTGTAAAAAAATCTTTCTTGTCAAATGTCTACGAAAAGTTTCGAAAGGTGGAAGACGATGAAATGCTAGAAGAGGGCACACAGCACTTGCTTATTATTACTGTTGCTTGGAGGTGCATAAACTTTTCAGGCCCGCGACCCCTAAAAGATCTGAATGCCGCCCGGCGACCCCCTTCCAGCACGCGCCCCAACCCTACCTGATCTCGTTTGGCACACTTTATTGAGAGCCCATAAAATAAATGCATAATTGGCAGGAAATATACTTTCCCCGCACAGAAAAATGTGCAAGATATGAATTAGAACTTTGGATTGGGCCTGTTCACCAACAGGCAGCACTTGCAATACATCTCCTACAAAATGCTCCCATTTAGTCGACAGCTGCCAACATTCCCTTTGTGTCATCTTTTCATTCGCATTTACTTCCCGCCTCCCATACAGCCATCACGTAAAAATTCTTTTTTGTAGTCACTGTTGCCTACGAGTCATCGTTGATTACTAGCAAAACTGTCACAGCTGCTGGATCCCTTGTGCCTCTGCTGTAAAGCTTACAGTGCAGCTTATTGAAGATGGCTTGCTCGGGAAGTTGGTAGTAAACTATCTGAAATAATGCCAAGGTGCCCTCAGAACCCTGTCGGCTCCCTGAGGCCCCATGCATGCCTCTGCTGTTGTGCATTGCTTGTAATTAGGAGGACAAGCCTGAGGCAGAGCAAGGTCAAATGTTCTGTTGGTTGTTTTCAAGTAAGCACCCTGCAAACACGACTTCATAATTCATCATGTTTGAACTAGCTTTTCAAATTTGAGTGTGCTACTCCATTTAGTGCATGAAATTTATGCCCTGTCGAAACCTTATACTCTTGCATTAATTCTGCACCATGCTGTGTCTGTCTTCATTCCAGGACCTTGGTGGCTGTGCTTCATTTCAACCAAAATGTGGGGCGTGAGCAAGCCAGAACCAGGGAAGGGGAACTTTGCTTCAAGATTGCAACACCCAGATCACGGAAGGGACAATTTTCGTATGTTATTGTGGAAACAGTTGGTGACAAAACCATGATACACGATATTGCCTTGCAGAGTATTGTGATGAGTTCATGGACGAGTTAATGGTCTGCCTGGAGAAATGGTCCACCTTGAGGAAGGCCATCGCCGCGAATCCGTCGGACCATCTGCCGCCCATGTGTGCCAGTTATCCAAGGCCCCCCCCCCACCAAAAGCGAGCTGATCGTGGCCAGACAAACCCGCTTTGCCTCTTATGCCGGGTATGTTTATACGAGTAGTAAACATTTCTGGTAGCGTGGCTGCCCGATTAGTAGCAAATATATCAGAAGCTCCGCCGCCTCTTCCTCGAAGTGAAGGCACAAATTATTGTTTTGTGTTTTCTTTCCACAATAGCCAGTGGCTGCTGGCTACTGTTTGATGTAGTTGAAATTTGCTCTGCAGACCATCTCAGAAGCTCACCTGAAGCACAACCTACTGCACTCTCTTCCCTGCAGCCAGTTCCTTTTTTACGGCATAAGGTACGTTATCGATGAAGCAGATTCTCTTTTTCCTGGAAGATGCCGGAGTGTATTGTCTGTCTGTGTAAGATGTTTTGTGAGGGTCGACGTCCTGAGCGGCCAGGAGGGAGGGAATCTAAAGAGCGCAGGGCTAGGGAAGTACCGCGGCTAGGGAAAAGACGGAATTGGAGAGAGGAGACTAAGCTATGGGAAAATTGGGAGTGTGTATTACTGGACGACAGCGGAGAGATTGGGTGTGGTTTTGGATGTGGCGACAAATAAAGGGAGTGTTAACCCTAACAAGTGGGGGCTCGTCCTCGGAACCGAAAGACAATGGATCAGCAAACTAGACAAGTGGCAGACTTCGTGCAAGCAATGCTCCGTGGCACCGATGGCTCAACACTCCAGAGAGAGCAAGTCGCCGCGCATGTGCGCGGCAAGTCCTTCTGATGGTGGCGGTCCTCCTGAGGGTGGCGGCTCCTGATGGTGGCGGTGATCAATCCAAAAGATCCCTGACCGCCACCAAACACGCTCTCTGCAGAATCATTCACGGCACCCACCACACAAAGGTTTGTCTCCCTCAAGCCACCGAAGTTCACCAGTTCTGGTGAACTTCGGTGAACTTTGAGAATGAACTCATTCTGTCTCCTGAACGCCATAAAACCCGAAGATCACTTAACCCACATGGTGCCACCGGCCCTCGAGGGAAGCGCGAAACTATGGCTTCAGTTCGTGGGACCCTTTGCTAACTGGGCGGCGTTTGTCACGGCATTTCGCAAGGAGTTTGCGCCGATTGACACAACCGAGGAGATGATCAACAGAAGCGTGACGGGACAACCGTCCCGTCGAAACCTCAAGAAGGGTGCTGCGAAGAGGAAGCCCCTCACTCCTACAAAGGTCGAAGCCGTGAAGGGTGGGTGTTGGTTTTATTCATGCGTGCTTCCTAGGGTCAACAATTCAAGATGAATGACACTATAGGCCTAAATCAGGATGCTCAATTGTTTAGGATGTGCATTAGCAAATTGCAGATTTCGGCGTTTTACCGTGCAGAGGTCGACTTGGTAGTGTAGTATTTGCATACACATTTTTTTAGAATTATGGTCTAAATATTGAACTGCTGTTGATTTGCAGGTTTAGGTCGTGCCACTACAGTGTCCATTCAGTCTAGAGAGCTTAGCTGCAAATAGCTAGGCATTGAATTAAGCATATACCTCACAAGTATTGCTGCAAAGAACCTAGCTGTAGGGTTGCTGTATTTATGTACAAATCAACCCACTGTCAATGATTGTACCGCACTTATTCGAACCTAGGCCGGCCCCGATTCTAAGCCGACCACAAAAAGTCTGAAGCCAGGGAAAAAAAAAATACTTACCTGGAATGTAGGTTGAACGAAAAGGCGAGGACGGCGTTCACAAAAAGATATTTATTGAACATAAAGATGCCGCGCTCATTCTGAGTCATTATCGCTGCTAGCCTACTCGCTGACTTGTTTATCACTGTCATCTTTAAACAGTGCGCTATCCTCAGTACCATCAAGCGCATTTGATATGCTGCACTTTTTGAAGGAGCGCACAATGAAAGTTCCAGGGACGTCGTCCCACGCTGCAGCTACCCAGCCCGCCATCCTCGTTGAGGCGCACGCAAATATCCTCTCCCGTTGCCTCCTCCAACGATGGACATTTTTTTCATCCACGCTGAAGTCCCGCCCGGCTTGAACGTTCGATGAAAACTCCGCGGCTAAAGCAACTTTTCTTTTAAAAGCGGAACTATAATGGCATTGCCTGTGTGGTGCCATTGCGCTGTTGATAAAAAGAAAACGCCACGCCACACAAAGGCCACTATCAACGCAGGTCAGAATGGCGGCACTGCCCGTGTACTTAAGTGGCTACTGGCTCGGCTAGTAATGGCTAAAATACTTTCTTTTCTAGGTGGCACTAGATGCGTGCCACTTTCTTCAATTTTACTTGGAAATTGGCGCGTGTTTCAAAATCCTCGAATCTAAGCCATCCCTAGAGTTTGATGTATCGGTATTTAAAAAAAACTTTCGGCCTAGATTCAAATAAATACGGTAAATCTGCAATAGTGGTCAAACCCTCTCTGTGAGATTTGACTCTTCATAAACCTAAAAGGTTGCCAGCTGGGCACACATAACCATATTACACTGCTCATATTTGTCTGTATGACTTCTTTTCCCATTGTTTGTAGGAAACTTTAACAACTTCTAATTGTCTCAAGCTATACATTTCTTATGCTTTTGCAGTTGGCTTGACCGATTACATCAAGGGAAGGAGAACAGCCGTGGCCGATGGGGACCGCCTTGACAAATTGAAGACTATCCTGTCAAATTTTTTCAGCGAAAAAAACAGGCCGGAAAGGGAACCCCGCAAGCCAAAAGCAGGGGCAGAAACTCTGCCGGTGGAGGACCCAGCAGTTTGAATAAACGTCCTGGTTTGATCTTTTTTCAGAAAATGTATATATGGCACTTTATTTTCTCAGCGTTTGACTCCTCAGAACCACAGAATGTGTTGTCACACCCGAGACTTTTACACCAACATGGTTATCCGATGTGAAACAAACTGGTTCAATTCAAAATTCATTCCCAGCTAGTTGATTGCCGATTTGAAATGAACCGCTGTATCCCGATAGGGAATGAACCAGGTTCATTCCCGATTTGGAATGTACCGGTTCGTTTACGGATAGCAATATATACTGGGTCAGGCACGGTTCAATTCCTAGATTCCATCCCGATAAGACTCACCAATATGATCCCTGGTTCGATAATCCATATTGAAACCCGATAATAAAGCCAGTAAGAAAATTCATATCGGTTTTTTCAGTAGGGATGTCATAGCGGCCTATTATCAACAACTCGAGGAGACCATCATGAAGGACAAAAAAGTGAACCGCGTGCTTCGGGAAATGAAACCCCAGTTTCACGACATGGTGGAGGGCAAGACGTTTGACAGTTTGGAAAAGCTGGCAAAGGCGGCCGATGGACTTACAAGCGAGCAGGGCGCCGCCTGGCGTATGTGTCCCCCTCCCCAATCCTGACGCCAGAAAATGCAGCGACGCTTCAAGCTGAGAAGACTCAAAATGACATTAAGATGTTCGCTAACCGCACAGACATTGCTGATGACATCAAGAAATGGGCCTATTCTAAAGTATAGAAACCGTCACCAAACTATGAGTTTGATGTATCAGTGTCAAAAGGTGGCAAGAAATGCAAGTTTCAGTCCCATTGGCTGGAGCACTACAAGTAGCTTGCATATACTGATGTTCAAAAGGACACATTCTACGAGACGTGTGTCCTCTTTCACCCCAAAACGGGAGCTGGAAATGGCACTCACCAAGAGTGCAAGAGCCTCGTGACATTACCGTTTTCAAGGTGGAAGGACGTCATAGAGTCGTTTGAAGACCACTCAGGGACAGACTACCATAAGAGAGCAACTGCTGATGCCCAAAGCTTTCTTGATGTGTGCCTATCCTATCGCCCCATAACTGTAACATCTGTTCTTTACAGACTAGATATGCAAATGTGAAAAGGAGAGTAGAAGAGCGGGCAGAAAGTGTGCAGATCTTGGGAGAGCTCCAGAATGGTTTATGCAGGCATAGAAGACTCGAAGATAATCTATTCACACTCATGCAATGTATTGAAATAGCACAGGGAAGTCAACGACTGTTATGGATAGCATTTCTAGATATACAGGGTGCATATGACAATGTAAATCAGGATGTCATATGGGCTTGACAAAAGGCATCAGATCAAGACATGAAATCAGTAAGGTTATTACAAGAGGTGTATGGGAATAACATGGTAACTCTAACACGAGAGAATGAAAACATGGGGCCAGCAGCAATAAAGAGGGGGCTTAGGCAGGTATGTCCAGTGTCGCATCTGCTCTTCACGATATACTTAACAGGAATGGAACAAAGACTCGAATGAAGTAAAATAGCATTCGATTTAGCTTGGGGAAGAAAAGGTGAAGAGTATGAGAAGATTGAATAAAATGTTTTCCCCCTCACTTCCAGTGAGTGTACCCCCTTTCCTAAGCCGGCGGTTGAGACTAGATAAGCGAGCATGTGCCGGAAGCCTGCAGCACTTCCGTTCTGTACCGTCATTGAATAAAGCGCGAAACTCATGTACGACGAAACCGTCTGATTTGTTGTGCGGACTGCCGGAATGAGCTTGAAGGGCAAGGGTTTTCGTAGTACCGGAGAGCGTTGAAAACCCTCACCTCCGACCGTCGTATTGCCTAACCGGACGTCGGATCGGACGGTTTCGTCGTGCATGTGTTTCGCGCTTAAATGTCTTCCATAACTACTGAAGGTAGTCCACACCATCCTTGGGCAAGACACCACATATTGGCAACGAAGATGGGATTCTTCAAGTTCCCGAGCTGCTTATCGTCGACTAGTACAGCGGCCTTGTCCTCAGCCCAGGACAGCACGGTTCCGTCAATCTTCCCAAGCATGTCACTGTAACTGGGGCAAGTAGAACATTTTGACGATTACACCAGCAATTGGCTTTCATACGAAGAGTAGCTCATGGCGTATCTTTGCGTTAACAAGGTTCCAGAAGAACACCAAGGACGCCTTGGTCCGCCTGATTGGACCAAAAAACTGTGCCTTGTTAAATTGACTAACCGCACCAGCGGCACCAACAGCAAAGCCTTTCAACTTTTTGCTGGAAGTATTGCGAAATCACCTGTCCCCGAAACTCTCGATAATTGCAGAAAGAGTGAAGTTCCATGGAGGGAAGCAAAAAGAAGCAGAAACTATCTCGCAGTTTGACGCCGAGCTACAGAAGCTAGCCGAGACACGTGAATCTGGAAATTTTCTAGACGAGTCCCTACGTGACAGATTCGTGTGTGGCTTGCAACACATTGATATTCAGCGCAGCTTATTCACGGAAGATAAGCATCCGACATTTCAGAAAACGGTAGAATGTGCTGTCATTAGAAGCAGCCTTGAAACACGCCATGGAA
Source organism: Ixodes scapularis (assembly GCF_016920785.2). Classification (NCBI taxonomy): domain Eukaryota; kingdom Metazoa; phylum Arthropoda; class Arachnida; order Ixodida; family Ixodidae; genus Ixodes; species Ixodes scapularis. Next base: position 7,756,587 of record NW_024609880.1, on the reverse strand, counting down.
ACGTACACGAAGTCTGACAGCATACCTGCCAGCCTAGCAACATAAAAATTCATCCTCTTCACGGGGGCGTCTCCCATCAGCAAGTTATGTCTGCTCCATCTTATGAACATCCAAATCATCTAAAAAAAGACCTACTTGAACAGCCAGCAGGCCATTTTTGTTCCAGCAGTTGAACAGGTGATTAGGATGCTTTTCGATCACATTCATTTGACGGGGTCTTGCACCCCGTCAAACTGCCGTGGGGGAGCATTAGGGCTGCTTCGGTTTGTTGCCCCTGGGGTCGAGTGTTTCTTGGAAAGGTGTATACCGCCCTGGTGAATCTTTTTTTCTCTATACTATTTTTTGTTCTGCAACAAATGGTGTGTACATTAGAGACATCGTTAACTTTCTAAGCAGTGATAGAGTATGGGCAAGCCGGATAGAAAGTTTCAGTGTTTAGACGTGCAATTATTTAATAAAAAGGAGCTTTGACTGTCTTATGGAAAGGAAACTGCGAGGAGGGTTCTTTCTAGATGGAGTGCTCATTCCAAGCTTGTGAAAGAGGGAGTGGTAAGATCACTAATTGGCAATGCACAGGAGAACTCTTGTTTTCATTGTGTCAGGAACGCTTTTGGCATTCAAATCAAACGTCTACTGTCAGCGGGGCATAGTTTAGAGTTTAATGTTTCAAATGTGCGTAGACAGCTTGTACGCGTATCAGGGACCGCTGAGAAAGTTCAAGGAGAAACCTTCCTGGTGATTCCTTGTTTCCATGTATTTCTCAAAACCTAAAAGCTTTGGCTGCGAAATTTTAATGTAAATGTGGTTTTTAAAATGGACTTTCGTTCGGACAAGCTCACCCCATTTACCTTCAGAGATGTGAGGGATGTTGCGGGAAAAAACGTAGATCCCTCAATCATCCGTGTCGCAAAGGTGGTCTATAAGATCCCTTTTTGACTGCAGGTTGGGCTATGTTGGACAGACAGGACATTGTTTAAATGACCGTCTTACGGAACATAAAAGGAGAGTAAAGAATAAGGCGCAGATTTCTGAATTGGCTAATCACATTGGTTCGTGTAATTTTTGTTCCCCTTTTAGGGATGAAACTTCCGTTTTGTTAACGAAAAAGATTTGTTTGGGAGGCTAATTAATGAAAACTTTGTGCATCTGTGAGCGGGGGAATTGTGTAAGCCAGTCGTCTTTGGTTATCAGTGATCGGATGAAAGAGTTTGTGCTTGTGTGAGGGGGGCTTGTAAACTTGGGGTGGGGGAGGGAAACGGGAGGCGGTTACTTGGAAGTAGGAAATTGAGCTTAGGCTTTAGCGGTTTGGAGGTCTCCTTGTATGTTGGACCCTTGGATTGTAGTTGTTGAGCTGGCGGTTCTCTTTCCAAAAGTGTGGAGCCGGAGAGTGGCTTATGTTGTCTGGGTCGAACTCGTTCATAGTCTCGTTTATGCGTTCGAGGTCCTCCTTTCCCCTGCTCTTTCTCCATATGTTTGAAAGTCTATTTATTGGTGTGCTCAAATCAATCAATTTCAGCTGCATTTAAAATTTTGTTGTTTTCGTCTCATTTTTTTTATTGTTCCCCATTTTAGGGTCTGCAAGATGACAATGTTAAGTCTTGTCTGCCATGATGAAAAGCACTTTTCACATAAAATACAGATTTTTTAATGTTTAAATTGTCTTTCACTAGTAAATTCATGAACCTGCTAAATTAAGGTTCTTTCTAAGGTTATACCTTTCAATGCTAAGATGCTGCACCCTTTCCTCTTCGCTTCTGTGAAACAGTGCAGTCGTCATTGAATTGTAGGTGTAATGAGCATTGCCTGCTATAGCAGAATTTAAATAAAATTACCAAACAGCATTTTATGACCGGTTCTGCAGGCCTCCGAAACTGCACAGTGGGAGCGGCTCACAGCGGAGTTCAGCAGGCTGTGGAACTTCCTAAACAGTGTCGGAGCCCTGGATGGCAAGCATGTGGCTATCCAAGCTCCACCTGATAAAGGCTCTAACATATTCAAGCACAAGGGATTTTAGAGCATTTTCCTCCTCACAAGCTGCAACGCCAGCTACAGATTCACACTGGTGGACCTTGCACAGCCAGGGAAGCTTAAAGATGGGGCATCTTTCGAGACTTAAATGGAGCAGTCTGCACTCTCGGGAGGACTTGGTTTTCCGCTAGCTGGACGGCTACCCTATACATCAGCCAAGCTGCCTTTTGTCTTTGTGGTAGATGAGGCCTTCCCTCTGCTGACAAACCTCATGCATCCTTACCCCAGCGCGCTCATAATTATTGCAGCAACTGGAAATAACTTCTTCCTCTATCTTCCGATTACATAGTGTCAGATGGTTTGCAGCAGTTGAATCATAAAGAAAGAAGGCCTGATCAGGGCCCTTGCCTTCACAAAAGACAACAGCTCATGGTGTGGTCCTTGGCCATCAACAGGCACTGATTCATTGCCTAGCACATGGGGAAGAAAGAACCGGCCATCCTCCATTTCTATAATGTCTGGAACGTCCTGAAAAGTTTGTGACCTCTGTGATGACTAAGTGTGTGTGCAAATAAACAACCCAATCTGCTCACCAACATAGCAAAAGCAGACTTTTAGTAACTAGCAATCTTCTGCAGTATACCTTGCTCATCGACAGCTGTGCTTGGTACGTCTGCAAGCTGTGTTAGTTTGATGCGTGTCAATGGCAATAGGTCGTTCTATTTTTATCCTTCATAAAGAAACTTCGCTTTGCACACCTTTGCAAGGAAAAACTAGGTGGCCTTATAGCTTCGTCCCGCAGAGCGACAAACACCCAATTTTGTCTGGCGACAAGGTAAAGTTGTGTGTCGCTGATACCATCCCACTTCAGCGACAAATATAACAGACAAACGCTCAACGACAGAGCAGTTCTTGTTTTTTGTCCGACTCATACCGCCGCAAAAGCAAAGCGACAGTCCCACCTACGAACACTACAATGAACCATCCTTCTTGCATGCGCATTCGCGTCTGCACCCTCTCGCGCTTGCATCGCGTCAGCTATCGACATTGAGCTCACCTGGCTTGCCTTCATGTCTTGCTTCGCTTGATATGGCGTCGTGTCAGGAAAAGCAAACTGTTGTGGCTGCTCTCCTTCTATTTGAGGCCCTTTCCTCCAGTGGGGATGAGCCGCCAATTAAACGAAGGATGGGGGTCAAGCCCTACCTGCACCAACACTGGAAGCAAGGCTGCTATGCTAACTTAATGCGAGAGTTGGCACTACAAGACGCCTAGGCATTCTGCTCGTGGATAAGGATGAAACTGGAACATTTGAGAAACTGTTGAGAAAGGTGAGACTTCTCATCATGAAACAAGACACGCCATTCTGTGAAACCATCCCTGCAGGCGAAAGAGTAGCGATCACGCTCCGGTACCTCGCCGCTAGTAAGTCATGTAGCAAGAGCGAACCAAAGAATGTTGTTTACGCACAAAGTTTGCTTTAAAAAATTATTGATTTTGCGTTGTGGAAACTACGGGTGGTGCCACTGTGCCTAGGATGCGCCACTGTACCAAGGAGGTAACACTGTGCCAAGGAGGCAACACTGTGCCAAGGAGGCAACACTGTGCCAAGGAGGCAACACTGCCATGGAGGCAACACTGCCATGGAGGCAACACTGCCATGGAAACAACACTGTGCCTAGCGAGCACGGGGGGCATTACCCCTGGAGAAGGAGGCATGATAAAAGGCAGCGGTGACGCCTCACCGGGGGAGAAGCCCAGCGAGCCACTTCTCGGAACTCCCACTCCAGACCGTCCGTGGCAGCGAGTCGGTGTGGACCTGTTTAAACTGAAGGGACGGAACTATGTTGTCGTAGTGGTCTACTACTCGCGCTTTCCGGAAGTGGCGAGCCTTACGTCTACGAAGTCAAGTTCTGTCATCACCGCCATGAAGAGCTCCTTCGCTCGTTTTGGAATCCCGGACTCTGCAGTATCAGACAATGGTCCACAGTTTTCTTTGACAGAGTTTGCTTCCTTCACCTATAGGTTTGCACATCAGACAAGCAGCCTGAGGTACCCCCAAGCAAACGGCCAAGCAGACATGTCCGGACGCTCAAGGAGATTTTCGTTGAGTCGGACGACCCACACATGTCATTGCTGGCGAGTCGTGATGCTCCTGGTGTGACTGGCTACAGCCCCTCAAAACTGCTGATGGGAAGGCACCTGCAGACTCGGCTTCCAGGGGTCAACAGATCACTCACTCCCAAGTGGCCATTGCCGGAGGTGGCTATCAGACGCCAACACAAGGTGGTGTGAAGTCGTCAAAAGAAGGACTTCAACCTTCGTCACGCCGCCCGGTCACTGCGGCCTTTGGAAGCAGGCAAGGACGTTAGGGTACAGGACATTTCATGTGTGGCAAGAGTACTCAGCAAGACACATCGACCCCGTTCCTACGTCATCAAGACACCTAGTGGGGTGGTGCAATGCAACCGCAAGCATCTGGTGCCATTCAACCCAACCCCAACCCCCCCCCCCCTCGGCCGAGCAACCCAGTTCCATTCCTGCCAGCCACGCTCGCTCAGTCAAGCCCCGCAGCTGGGCCACAAGCCAACGCTCCGACTCGTCGGATGTGCCTAGCACCTCTGGGACAAGTGCTCCTTAAGGTGTTCAAGTCACCCGTTACGGGCTGCAGGTGAAGTTACCAAAAAGACTCAGTTTATAAGCTCAAGGTTAGGCTGGAGAAGACCCCTCGAGCTCGTAAGGGGGATGCAGTGTTGTGCCGATCTTCTAACAGATGGCGCCACCGTTCCACAGGGCGGCGTTACTCCTTTTCTTCCCAAGAGCATGCGGGGAAAACAATCACTTTTTGGTTCAGAGGTCAACTGGTGTGCAGCTCTTTTTCATTCCTCGTCGGCTGCTGTCATATTGCAACCGTCTGGTGGCAACAATAAGCAATCAGTAAAAGTGTGCAAATATCACAAATGACAATTGATGAGGCTGTAAATAACAAAATAAACAGAATGTTTAATGTGGCGAACTTGTGTCGAGTAAACAAAAGAGCGCCGAGGTGAGGCTGACTCGACAAGGTCGTGCGCAGCTCCTTATCTAGTGTGCGGCATCCCGAAAATTTAGCCCAGAAGGTTTGAACGTTGAGTGTTCCGGTGAGAATGAACAGGCGCTTTCGAGAACAAGAAAGCAGAACGAAATGATAACAGCTATGTCCCGAGCAAGAATAAACAGAAATAGTTTAGAGGTCCGTGACCTAACGTTACTTGCTCGGCCTTGCGCGCGGCAATATTGATGATAGTCAAATAAAATGCCATCCACAGCTTCAGCAGTCATCCTAGCAATCAGTGAACCACTGGCATCTTTTTATGTGTGTTTTAGGGTAGCAAACACCATGGCTAATTTGCCTTTTTTTCCTCAATGCTTGAACAAGATTGCAATCTATATTATGGACTTTCCCGGGGACGCTGCATTGTCGAGAATGGCTTCGGCATCCTACGGAACAAATTTCAAGCATACGGGGCACCTCTTTGTCCCAAGCCGGACAGAGCTGTGAAGGTGAAGGCAGCTACTGCCTTGCGTAACTTCCTTCAGACAAAGAATGGTATGCAGGCAAGGAACACGGCTCCTGAGAGCCTTGATGTTGAATGTTGAAGACGTACTGACAGGTAAATGCGAAATTAGCTGTTCAACCGTTTGTATTGAAGCGGGATGTAAGAGCCCTCAACCGGTGCAATGCATTGTGAGTGTATGGGATCACATTTTTTCTTGTAGGATGAGACTTGAGCAGCTTTGTCAACGCATCAACAATCAAGAAAAACACAAGGGTGCAATGTCAAGCTTTACTAACAAGTTTGTTCCGTGCAAAGAAGAGAAATTTTATTCCATTCCTCTGAGGTGTGGAAAACAGTATAATGGGCAGACGGGGAAGCATGCTAAACACAGACTCGGAAAACATTATTTGGAAGTTTCACGGTCGTCAGCTGATTCCTCTCACCCCATTGTCAATCATGTCCGCACATGTGCTGACTGCGTTCTTTGTTTCAAGAACATACAGGTTTTGGGAGGGCCCCGTAACAGATTGAGCAGGGAAATCTTTGAATCATTTTCCATGAACACTGTTGACAATGTGTCAGCGCCTTCTCTTGTTCTTTCCTAAGAAGAGATAACCCACTTGACTCCAGAATTAGCCTAGATTATAACCACTCCCCACCCCATCCAAATTTTTTGCTCCTCATGCTGTTACTTCACATTTTATTTTGTTTTATCTTTACACTGTCCTTTCTCTTTTCCTGCCTCCCTTTCTCTCCTTTTCCTTCCCTGTCCTGAATTGCAGGGAGTGCTTTTAAACTCATTTGTGTCGTTGCCAGTTGAAAGTTCTATTCTTTCTGTGGTCAGTCGACTAAAAGAAAACTGATTTTATTTTATTTTGGTCTTGATTTACCCGGTGCCGAGCTTAACCGATTAACCAGTTTAAACAATTAATTGTGACTAAAGCAATAATTGGTTCCTAGGTAGGTTAATCAATCAATCGCCCAGCCGTACACATCACACATTCATTTCAGCCCACTGTCCAAATTCCAGCTTGTAGCCAAAAAAAATACAAAAAAATGTTCCAGCTTGTAGTGAAAAAAAAAAAAGAACAAACAAAATGCAAAGAGAAATGCCTTGAAGTGAGAGCAGAATGCAATGAAAAAACAGTAACTGAGAAGATGACAGAAGGGGGGAGATGATGGTGGTCCTGTGATTCCTGTTGTCCCGTGACTGCACCCTGACGACGTGCAAAAAAGGCGTCCCTAACATTCAGGACGCGCACATTTTACAGACGTTCTTCAAAAACTGCTGGTGAGATCAGTGCTTTTCATGCTTTTTGTAAGCGCCATAGTCAGTGATGCCACTACACAGGAGTTCCGCTTACGTCTGACCGCTCATAGACAAACAAATTTCTAGCGTATCAAATGAGCTACAGTGGGCATTACTAGAAGTTTGCACAGTCTGTATCAGATACGCTATGTACCACATTTCCATGTAAATATATCCAATGTTAATGCATTTTTGCAGCCCAGAAGCCTCGGAATATTCTCAGCTATACGCCTACGAGAGACGACGGTGACTTTGGTGGCTTGAGCGATGAAGACAAGAATGAGTACATTGCAAACGGTGCAAGCAGTCCTCTTGATTCTGCTTCGGGCAGCAGTGACGATTCATTCGTGGATGAAAGCAATGGTGTCCAGTCTCCAGGTTTTACCGGCTCTCCTGGCAGGAGCCACTGGTGAAGGCGGCTTCTCGACTCCTCCCTTCCTACATTCAGTGAGGAATTCACACCACCGCTCACAGTTGAGTTCCCGCTTTCGTATCTTCGGAAGTTTGTAAGCAAGGCTATATATAATTGCATCTCTGGCTGCTGGACGAACCTCTACAGTGTGCAAACTATGGGAACCTCACAAAACATGACAGAAAGTGAAGTAGAACAGTATATTGGCATGTACCTCTCTATGGACCTCAAACAAATGCCAAGTCTGCGCACTTCCTGGGAAAATGGCACTAGGTTTTTAGCGATGGCTGATGTGATGCCGAGAAATCGCTTTGAAAAGATGATGAGGCTCCTGCACTTTACAAGCCTCGGACGAAACAAGAGGCGACAAGGCATGAAAGCTATGCGGCTGGCTAAGTGCACTTCAAGAAAACTTTCTATCTGTTGACCCTGAAGAGCACAACAATGTTGATGAAATAATGATTTAATTCACTGGGAAGTGCCCCATAAAACAGTATATGCCAGCAATACCAAACCCATGGGGTGTCAAGTTGTGAAGGCATGCAGGGTCTTAAAGGGCACATGCAAAGGAAAAAAACAATTCTTCTTAAACAGCCTAGATGGAAAAAATGTGATAAAACGAATTTACAACGAAAAAAACAAATTTTTTAAATCTATATTTACAGTGCGAAACGAATCTGTAGTTGGGTGCCCGCAGGAGCCGATGCTAGTCACACGGTAGACCCGTGTGCCGCCACCACAAAGTCACGCCACTGCGAAGTAGCGCCACTACCGCAGGCTAAGCGTGGTGCGCCGCCGGCTAAACACGTTTCTCCATGCCACCGCCGCCGGAAGGCACCATCAATTTCTGACCGGCGCACAGGTCTATCACGTGGTGCTTGCACTCCTTCAGGAACCTCCTTTATGCTCTAAAACAGTGGTTCTCAACCATCAATGTTTTACGGACCCCTTGTGGATCGGCGGAGATGATGGAGGACCCCGTTTGTAGTGAGGGGAGAGAAAAGGTATAGAGGTTAAACATAATAATGATATAAAAAAATTCATATAATTAAGGGCTACTGTAAAATAGACTTCTGTTATTGACATACACACAAGAAAACTTGCCCGAAAATTGCAAAAGTTACTTCTCAATCTGAGAAAAAAAAAGGGGGAACTTTTACCCCCGTTTGAGAAACACTGCTCTAAAAGTTACTCATTAATCTTTGTTTTTTGTTACAATTCAAACGAAGTTGAATAGCTAACTTTTAGAGACCATAGGAAGCTTCAAAAAGAGTGCAAGCACCACGCGATAAATAGTGGCCACTCACGTGATAAAACAGCAGCCACTTTCCGCGGGCGCCTGCCAACTACAAATTCGTTTCACGCCGTAAATATAGCTCTAGAAATTTTTCTTGTTTGCTGTAAATTCGTTTTACGATGTTCATTTCCCACCTAGGCTGTTTAAAAAAAATTGTTTTTCCTTTGCATGTGTCCTTTCAGGCATCCTCCACCAATTCAAAGTTTATCAAGGCCATGCCAAAAGTAAATACCAGTTAGGGTTGGGTGGTGACGTGGCAATGAGAATGTGTGAACATCTTCCCCAGCAGAAGGCTACAAAGTGGCTGCAGGCAACCTCTTGGCTTCTACACATGCGGCGGCGCAATATCACGAGAAGGGTCTCCAATTTGTAGGAATGCTGAAGAATACCAGGTTGAAAGGCTGCTGCCTCAAGACTGGAAGTGATCTGAAGGAACAGGGCCGTGGCGCTTTGACTATGCTGTGGACAACACGAGAAGTGTTGCGGTAGTAAGGTGGTTTGACAACAGAGCAGTAACACTGGTTTCCAACGATGCATCCACAAAGCCTGTCAGAACAATTCGACGATGTTACAAAGAGGAAAAAATGTTCACGCAAGTAGAACAACCAGCAGTGGCCACAACCTACAACTCCTTCGTGGGAGGAGTAGACCTGCTGAACTACCTGTTTCCATGTTTCTTTTTTTTGTAAATAAAATGGCTCCAGAAGGACACTGGAGATGTCAAAAATCATGTGCAATGTTGTATCTTCTCGCATCGAACAAACGGTTAAGCATAAAATCATCTTACGATAATTTTTTTCATGCATAGACAAATTGTGGGCATAACAGGGTTAAATTTATATCAAATATAAATCATATATATATTTATCTAAATCACTACCTAAAAAATAATTTGTTTTTCACTAGTTATTTTAAACATGGGAAATTGACTATTTCGCTCAATCACTAAAACAGTATAAAATAAAATTTCACTGCAAATTTATTTATATTGTGAAGTGCAGTTTAAATCAAAACTTTTTTTTATATCAACTACGTTATACAAAAGCAAAAGGAGCTTGATTTGTTTGGTTATTGAGAGCTTCATTTGCAGTAATACCGAACCAAAACAGAATAAGAATCACTCTGAAGTTTATATAAAAACCCAGAGAAAACAGATCCATCCCAACAATCTGTTTTATATCAGCTTCGTGCAAACAGTGCTAAAGTTGCCATTGCTTCTGAGGCCAGTCCCAAACAAAGTATTAAAAGTATGTTATCTGCACCAAAAGTGAAAAGCAACAAAAAAAAAGATTCAAGAATGTAAAATTATGGCTTTTGAACTCGAGCATGGTTTGTGAGTTACTTAGCGACACAACCTTTCCTCTTGCTTTCAAAGAGCGCAAGGTGGAGGCATAATCTCATAAAAATGTGGCAAGCTCATATGACACAAAGCGTAACAGGGCGATACTTTTTATTCGGAACAGAATTTAAAAAAAGGCTTCTTTACTGGTATGCGACTCGCTCGACACTGGTTGATCACAAGGGAAACGTTTACACTCAGAGGACCAACGTATGCGTAGGCTCCTGTCTGGCCCCTATGTTGAGCGAGAGTTTCTTGATGTATGTGGACCAGGCTATTAGGAGCCGATTGGAGGAAACCACACCGGAGAGCCGGGTGTTCCGGTATGTGGACGATCATCTAATCGTGCACCCAGAGCAGACCCCCCACCCGAGTCTGTCATTGAGGCTTTCGCTTCAAGCCCCACCGGCCTCTCCTTCAAGAGAGAGGACCCATTTAAAGGAGGTCTTCAATACTTGGACCAGCACTTGAAGGTACACCCCGATGGGATATGTTGGGAGTTCAAACAGCACGCACAAAAGCCAGTCCCTGCCCTTCACAAGAGCTCACTCCAAAGCAGTAAAACGGTATCTCGTAAAAACTCTTAAAATCCTCTGGAGCCAGGTCGTGCCTCCATCTCACCGCGCACAGCGTGCTTCTGCAGACAGAGGCTAAAAAGGGCAGGATACCCTGAAGACCCAGTAGCAAATGCACTAAAGAGGCAGATAAATGCCTCCTGGGAACCTCCAGTTGGTCCTGTTCCTCGCAAAAAACATTTTGCAGTTAACCCCTATTAGCACAACACCGCACATCTCCTTAACCCTTTCAAACGCTATGCACACAATTGTGTACACCAAGAAAACTGGCTTTTTTCAGCAAGCGGGTTCCATTCTGAGACATTTTGATGATTTTAACCGAATTATATACACTCGCTCTGGCAACTCTGTGTTTTGTGGCTCCATCTGCCGAATGCGGTAAGAAATATTGAAGAAAAAAGACGACATGGCAGCGAACGCATCTGCGACGGCAGGTAGGGATATTTTCATTTTTTTATTGCTAGTTCTCCCTTTCTTGGAGCCTAAATAAAATAACTATTCAATAACTCATTCTTTCAAAAGTATATTCTCTAAATTTAGACATCCGGAAGCTTCAAAACATTTCTCAGCGCCACAAATTGGGAATGGCCACAAACGTGTGCAAAGCGTCATGCTGGGACTGCATGCAGTTCGAGACTGAACCGCCGTATTTTACCGTCCTTTTTCAGATATTCTTGCCGTGCCATGAACAATTTTCTACAAAAAAAAGTGTCATGAAACAACAAAACACTCTGCAGAGCAACTCCTGCAGATTATTGCTGCAGGGGAAGTTTCTGACGTCGGGGAAAGTGATGACGACGACGACGACGCTCTTGAAGAAGAAGGTGCCCGCGCAGAGCTTGCCCGTGATGTGCCTATTGATGCATCGGATGATGAAAACGTGCCGCAAAAGGATCCAGCTGAATATGACAGCGTTGCAGAGAACGTGAAAAAGAACATTTCGTGGAAGAAACAAAGTTTTCTTCCTCCATCTGACCTCCAGTTTACTGGGCCCACTGACGACCTTCCGGAGCTAGACGAGGCATACACGCCCTACACATACTTTTCTAGGTATGTGCCGGAATCAATTTTCGCATGCATTGCGAAATCCACGAACCTCTACAGTGTGCACACATCGCATGTCAACGTCAACACGACGCCCGACGAGATGAGGAAACTTTTCGGGATGCACATATTGATTGGAGTGGTGTCTCTGCCTCGTGTACGACTCTACTGGGACCGTCTGATGCGAGTACCAATGATCAGCGAAACATTGAGCGAGAAGAGATTCTTCAAACTAAGGAACAACCTTCATGCTACAGTTGATGAACCCAGCGACTGCCAAGACCGACTTTGGAAAGTGCGGCCTCTTTTGGACCAGATCAGAGCCCGCTGCTTGGAGCTGCAGCTGGAAGAAGAATGCTCAATCGACGAGCAAATGATACCATTCAAAGGTAACTTATCGATCAAGCAGTATGTGAAAGGGAAGCCGACACCATGGGGCATCAAGGTATTTGCACTGTGTGGAAGGAGTGGCATGATCTACGATTTCGTTGTTTACCAGGGAGAAAATACCATTCCAAACAGTCTCAAGAAGGACTATGGCCTTTGCTCAGGTGTGGTGCTCCATCTTGCAAAGCGAATCCCAACCGGCTGCAACTATCAGCTGTATTTTGACAATTACTTCACATCACTTCCCCTGCTACGTCAACTAAAAAGAGACAAGATCTTAGCTGCAGAAACTGCAAGAACCAACAGGCTCTGCAAGTGCCCACTTGCACCTGCGCAGATCACAAAGAAAAACCCAGAGGATACTCTGAAGAGTTTGTCACGCAAGACAATATTGTTGTCGTGTGTTGGAAAGACAACAACACAGTTACAGTGGCGTCAAACTTCGTTGGTGTGGGGACGACAAGTCAGGTGGAGAGATGGGACAAGAAGACCCGTGAGCATGTTTCTGTCACCCAGCCTGAAGTCATTGCCAAATATAACAAGAGCATGGGTGGTGTTGATAAGCTGGATTTCCTTCTCAGCTTGTACCGAACCAAGATCAGGTAAAAAAAATGGACACTGAGAGCTATCTTTCATTTCGTTGACGTGGCAGTGTGTAATTCATGGATTGAGTATCTCCGGGACCATGCTGCCACACCAAGGTCCAAGCTGCTCGACCTGATGCACTTTCGGCTAGCCGTTGCGGAGGCCCTCATTACATCGGTGCCTAACAAACGAAAGCACGGAAGACCATCGCTTGAAGAACAGATGACACCTGAAGCTCCCCAACAGAAGAAGCCGCGAATTCATCGCCCTTGTGCAGATGCCCGCTACGACGGCGTAGACCACTGGCCAGAAGCCCGCGACCAGGTGGAGCCATCACAATGCAAACTGGAGAAGTGCAAAGGACGGTCAAGGGTGTTTTGCAGAAAGTGCCATCTGCCTCTTTGCCTAACGAAAGACCGCAATTGCTTCTATGCGTTCCACAACTGAGAAGATGACCATCTCAGAAGATGACCACAATGACGCTTTGTACACAATTGTGTACATACCTCTAACTTTTTTACTTTTTCTTTTTTACTCTCGAAAACAGGTATGTTTGCTTTATGTAGGTGTCCTAAAACATTTTTTGAGAAAATAAATTTTTTTCTTTAAAAAATAGCAAGCGGCGTTTGAAAGGGTTAAGGGACTCTCCTCTCGCCTTGAGGTGGGGGGTGGTGGTTATCTGCAAACTAAAACTTCAACAAATGTGCAGAATGGTCAATACCCCACCCACCACGACCCAATGCAACAAAAAGCATGGTCAGCAGTTTGTGGACTGTAGGAAGGAGGTAATGTATTTAATTCCTTCTTCGCGCGCGCGCGCGCGCGCGCGCGCGCGTGCGTGCGTGCGTGCGTGCGTGCGTGCGTGCGTGCGTTTGCGTGTGTGTGGGGAGGGGGGGGAGGTAAGAGCAACGCAACCTTATGTACTCCATAAAATGCTGTGCATTGCGTGTCTCCATAAAAAAATTAAGGTACCACAACATGTCTCAGAATAAAGCAGTCCTTGCTGACCTGTTTTCATTAAATACAAATGTTCTTAATCCCTGTTCATAAAATACAGTAATCCCTACACCCAAGTTAACATACAAAGCTATATCTATATTACTTTGGATGGAAAAATATATTGTCTTAAAGATATCACAGCCACTAATACATATGCAGCATAAACACTGACTAGAAGAGCCCACAGGCTCCATGTTAAAAAAAAAAGGGGTTGTGACTAAGCTGAATCTGTGTAATTTAGAAACAACTGAAGTTCACCTTTTTTTTTCACAGTTTGAAGAGCAGAGTCAATTTCTTTTATGCGCTCGAGTACTTTGGGCAGTTTGGAGTTCACATCTCTTAGCAGGAGGTGTCCACTCCCCACCTTGTCCATGTCCTTAACTGCCTCACCCTTGCTTATGAGTTCTTGTGCACTCAGTAGAAGTGCTTTAAGAGAAGACAGTTTGAACGAGACTGAAAATGAGATGTAGCTGATCAGGCGCTGATCCCTGCGGGGCAGGCTGCCTTCTTACGTGACAAAAAGCCCACCAACTTCTCTCTACCCTACCCAACCCCAACCCCCCCCCCCCCCCCCCCCCCCAACCAGGCACACCTATACCTGAAACTTATACGAGTAGGGTGGCTATAGCAAGTTAAGGTACGTTCTTGACAGGAATCGGCAGCGCGGGAGTGTTGTACGGCATTTCTGATGTCACCCCCACTCCTCCACGCTAAAAGAAAGAAACAAAAAAGTATGTAGCACTGCCAATTAACCAACTCGCTTAAGATCGCGAGTATTGTTTTCGCTAGTGGTCTGACGGCGGGAGACAACACACGACAGCGTGCACATTCGCGCACACAATGATGGTTTTGGTTTCGTTTTGATAAGACAAATTGAGCTCGAGAACAGATGTGCCTGTGCTCGCGATTCTTCACGGCTAAGCGTCCAAATATGGTAGGCTACCAAATAACAGGTAAAGCTAGTAAAGACCACTTACTTCTGCTCATGTTAATGGCCAAGGTAGCCCACCGGTGCCGAAGCACCAAATCCCACGATCACGGCAAATCGGGACCACGGGCAACTGCATGCGCGCTCCAACCGCGCCAACCAACTATGCCCGAAACCAAACCGATGTGTTCGTATATCAAGCTCTTTGTAGTAAAAAACGACATCGCACTCTCGATGAACTAAAATCGGCGCCTCGCCCTGAGGTTAGACATGGTTCGGAGCCCCAGTCAAGTTGGTACGAGTCACCCGCAGTGACACCTAAGCAACAGTACACACCACATGGTGGCCCGTGGCCAACCGCTTTCCGCTAAATTTAGAGAAAACACAAAAAAAAAAAAAAAGGTGAAATTGGCGTTTTGGAGCAGGCTGGCGCAGGGAAGTGAATTGGCGCAGGGTGGCACAATTGGCGCAGCGCTTCCACCCCTGTGATCTTGTTATATGGCAGTATGATTATGAAGTTCAACGTTGGGCTTGATAATGTGACCAAGGCTCACTGTTTTGCCAGACTGTGGTAATCTACTAGATGGAATGTTTTCCAGATTAGTAGATTATAGTGTTCACAAGGAAATCCTTATTGAATGCGGGTTCACCTTGGCAGTGGATTAAAAGTCCCCAAGCTGAAGCTAGACGACTTTGTATCCAAGTTACCGGAGCAACGCTTTGTAAAGGACCTGTCCCGGACGATTTACACTACTGCGGAGCTCTGCGCTCGCAGAGTGACTGGCGAGCCGAGCCGGCGCTTTCTTAAAGAGGGCGCAAAAGGGAAGCTGCTGGTGACACACGCAAAGATGATGGACCTTGCAAGTAAGTGCATAGAGTGTCAAAATATATTAGAATGAAAAGGGGTCAACTTTCAACAAATAATGTAATAATGTAAAAAGTTGATAGAGTTGGTAAATGTCTTAAGTCCTTGTTCAAGTCTTTTTTAAATTTAAACTATTTGGAAAACCAAAAATTTATTGAGGTTCACTTGGAAAACTAACACGAATGATGAGGCCGAAGTATTAGACAACTAAAAATTTAATAAGCAAACTTGTGCTATCAAACAAAAGAAAAATTGGTGGTGACTAGCGTTGGCAGTGCAGATGCCGGCGTGACAGGTAAAACCTTACTATAACCCAAGACTATCTGCCTGCAGCCACCATGTGGTCCCTGTTACACACACTCGACAGCCCAGAACATTTCCAAGACTAGAAAAAACAAGCTTCGTGGTTGTATTTAATTGGAACATTCCAGACAAGCTACCAGAGGATAAAAAGAACTGCCGGTGCCGAATATTGGGCCTCTGCCCGAGAGCTAAATGAGCTGCCGTTTTGGCCATGCACGCTGCGGTATGTTTTGTGAAGGCTTTGCAAACGCAATCCCTCTGCTTTTTTGGCTTAAACGGCCCCTCCAACATATTTATGCTTCTGCTTTTTTTGCGCTCCCTGCCTTTTTGGTGGTTCGGGAGATTTGGGGAACAAAGACAAAACCGCAAAAGAATGGTGCATCATATTTTATAATCTGACAAGGCACAGGACGGTTATATCCATGGTGCCGCAGCGTGGTGCTAAACGCGCGCGGCAGATGACTGTAACGGAGCTGGCTTCCCGATTGGCTAGGCCCACCAAAAGTTTCTTTGAGCGCGGAATAATAAGTGTTACTGTTCTTACCTCATAATTATTTATCAACATTGTTTTTATTGAGCTTCGAGAGTTAGAAAAGAACTAAATGTACTTTAATAAAGTGCAAAAACAAGAAACAACAAAAACGAGGTCTTTGCAACATTCATGTCGCGTAAACTAAAACCAAGCTAGCAGACGACACATTGTATGCATATGCTCTCTCTTCTCGTGCGCTTTCATGAAACACAACTCGGTGAGTGGGGACCCCGGTCACCCCCGCGGCATGCGGGGGGTGACGATGAAGGGACGATGCACGGATACAAGCACTGAGAGGCGAGCTAAGCACCGGCGATGTGTACGCGGCTTTGGAGAGGCGGCCATTCGATTCGACACGCCCGCCGCCCAGCGGCTCAACGGCAAAGGGACGCTGCGCAGCTGCGCATTTCTAATCCAAGGCACCATTGTATCAAGGATAGCCGACGCTAGAGTCACTATACACTCCGTGCGACGCGACTGGCGCGCCGCCTCGCGGCCGGTACCGAAGGTAGGCAGTGAGCACCCCAGAGAAAACGAAACCGAAACCACGCCGCGTACTTTGGTACGCGTTGAAGTCGGAGTGGTGCTTTTGTGCTGGGTTCACAGCATTAAGTGCTGCCTGTGCTGCATCATTAAATGCCTCAATAATTATGTGTCGTATCTCGTGGAGACAAAGTTTCACAATTTTTCACCTTGCCGATGTTTTGTGGGACAGCGACAACGATGGAGCCGTGCCGTACGACGCGAGAAATTTGGTGTCCCGATCATGTCTGCCACTGTGTCGGCACGGCTGACATATCCTACACTGCCGCTTTGCGCTCTGCGTTTGTTTTCGTACCAGTAACGCCTACATGTGTCAGCGCCGATGGGACAAACTGAAATGCCATCCCACACTCGCGGGTATGCAGTGCCAATTTCGTTGGAGGAATACCCTCCAAAGAAGTTTCGTCCCCATCGTATGTGTCGATGATATTTCCGGACAAATATGGCACGCAATCTGTACTTCATGAAGAAAGATTTGAACGGTAAAAAAAGTGACAAATATAAATCTAAAGAAAACAACCATGAAACTCGGAATCACTGGAGAATCGGCGTTTGAGTATGGAAGTTTATGTGGTGTGCTTTCTTTCTTGATCAGCCCCCTTTTGGATGTGGAAACACTGACACCCAGAGTACTGTAGCCAACAATTTTTTCTCGGCTTTAGAACCACCTATCGCAAAGTGGTTCGAACTGGAAGTACCGTCCACTGGTCCCTTCCTACCTGTAAAGTGTGGACCTCCCACGATGAGTGGTATTTTCTCACAGCCTTTGACGGTCAAAGCCAGTTCCCATTTAGTTACGCCGCCCAAACTAAATTTCCCCCTGGTTTCGCTATGCCAACTATTTTTGTTATAATAAGTGTTGTGCCAAGTGACGGTCTTGTCAAAGTACCTGTGGGCCGAAAATCAGCACCTCGCGCAACAGGTTATTACACAACAGCTGACCGCAAAAGCCCTTGGCGGCCAAATCGTGTGTTGGCCGACAACTTTGTTTTCTCGGCTTTGGAACCACCTTTCGTAAAGTTGTTTCAATTGGAAGTACAGTCCACTAGTCCCTTCGTACCTCTAAAGTCTCCACCTCCCCCGACCAGTGGTATTCTCTTAACAGCCTTTTCATGGTCAAAACCGGTTCCCATTAAGTTACGCCGCCCAAACCAAATTTTCACCTGGTTTCCCTATGCCACCTTTTATTTTTGTATAATAAGTGCTGTGTCATGTTACTGTCAAGTCCAAGCACCTGTGTGCCCAAATCTGCACTTTGCACAGCCCACTATAACACAACATTTTGGGTCCAACATTGGATATACCGTACAGCTTTATTTCTTCATTCGTTAGAAACAACTTTCACACCTGCTGTCTTAATGAAACTTGGCACATTTCGTGCAGAAACTTAGTGGACATCTCACTCGCCTTCAATATCATCGTTCCAGCAGTCCTACGTTTACAGCAATGAGCAAAATAAATTTCCCACTCAAAGCAATTATGGTGGCGGCCGTCTTGCTTTTCGGAAAATTGCTCCAACTCCTTTTTTGGCCGCAACTAGGGAAATTCCCCCGAATAACGACTAAAACTCAATATATAAGAAGAGAACAGCTAAATTCCCTTCTTAGGTCTGCCCCAGCATTCATGCAACGTCACCCTCAACGTATCGGCTCAAAAAGCAAAAGTTTCGTCCGTGCGCACTTCCGCCGCCACAGCTTGGCATGCGAAAAGGCGCCGCAGGCTGCTGAACGCGCCTCACAGTCGAACGCCAGCTCCTCCGCTAGCGGCGCTGCGCGCGTTTTTTAAAGCGCCCCCTATAGTTCCCGCACGGAGTGTATAGAGCAACGATGTGGATCCAGCTGCGGAGGAGCCACTGCGTGTTTCGCGCCTACCATTGGCAGCTCCATTTACGCCACGCAGTGGCCTGCTTTTGTAAATTTTGTTTGCTTTTAACTTCCCAAATAATTTTTATTTCGGAAAGCGGTTTGTTTCTCTGTGTTACTGAGTTGCCCGCGGTCATTCTCAGCACAAGGTTCAGACCAGTCAAAAAAATTAGTGGAAAGGCCCTTTAAATCTTTGTATTGGGGAATGGACGGACACATTTCCGGGAATGGACGGAGACCCATTTCCTGAAAATCAGCTCTTAAAATTATTAGTTACATGGTCATGGATGTTTTATAACCTGCATTTAGGCTGATTGTTGTGTTTGGCCAGGTGCTTTGGCACTGCCAACCTAGGCTTATAATTGCCACTATAGCCACTTGTGGAAGTTTTTGTTAAAGTGTTTACCATATGATTTGTAGACTTGCACCGACTTCTAATTTAAAATAAAATGAAGTGAAGGATGTGCCCGTTCTTTCCTTAGTCTTAATGTTCCTATTAATTCTTTTGTGGCATATTACCGCTAAGATTTCATCCATTAAAAAAGTAATTTTTTTTCAATGCTATGTACAGTTAAGAGTTCAAAACCACATGCTTTGACCTTGATAGATCTACTCTTAAGTTTCAAATGATGTTACGCCCACACGAACCTGAATGTACTGATCACCTTTTTGACGATACTTGTCATTCATGGTCACTCTCGAATTGCGCTTCCCTATTGGTCGAAAGAGTAATTCTGTCTTTGTCTTGTGCATTTCTAACGCTTTAAAATATTTGCAGGGAGCTAAGCCCTCTAGTTCCTTTATATTATATATATTATGTTCACAAAATTATAACAAAAAGGAAAACCAAAGTTTGCTTCTTCCTTGCATAGCTGTTTAATCAAGATATATTTAAGCGTGAAAAAGGCAGAGCCCGATCGGCGGAAGATCCTGGAGCTCCAGACTGTGGTAAGGGACATCGTCAAGAACTTCTTGCTTAACGTTTCGAGACAGGGCCAAAGAAGGAGGGTACAGGCTCCAGAAGAATAAAATGCAACTGATTCCTTATACCGTTTCACGGTGGATTTATTTGCACAACGGCAAGTAAACTGCGAGTTTCCATGGCCAGTTCAACTAGTTGAAGCAGCGTGACAAGTCAACCAGAGTGACGAGTTCAAACCACCTTGACCAGTTCAACCATTATGAAAGTGGTCAAACTGGAACAATAACCAAGTTTGAAACTGGTACCAGTTTGAACTGGCCTTTCCAACAGGGACACCCTGCCGTTCCTACTCTGTCTATGACTGCAGCAGAAGTGGAGGGAAGTCTAATAGTTCTTCATTCTTGTCTCACATAGCTACCAAAAGGCACACATTCAGACCAGAAACTCGGTGGGGCGTGCCTTTGGTGTGTGGAAAAGACGCTTTCCGTGCGTCGACATGCGGTTGCAGCTATCTTCGAGCAATCCTGTTGGACACGCCTCCTGGATGAGGCTACAGGTACCCTCTTTGCATCACAGATCTGCAGACTCTGTAGCCCGAGGTTTTCCGCATTATGTCGCTGACAGCTCGCAAGGCTTCACACGCTTTGTTGGAGCTGTTCGCTCGTACAGGAGTACCTGAGACCACTTGCAGCGACCAGGACGGAAATTTCATTGCGCAGTTGACCAAACTATTTATTCCATGAAAGGAGAGAAAGTTCTCCGCGATTCTCGACACTCGAGCACCCCGAGAGTAACGGCTTTGTCAAGCGGTGGAATCGCATGTTCAAAATCATGCTTTTCCACTTAACAGACAGTGACCACAGGAACTAAGATCGATTCGTCCCCTTCTTCTTATGGGCATACAGGGAGGTCCCCCCCAACATGACTGGCCTGTCGCCTTTTCAGATGCTCTATGGGAGTGCTCCCGTCTGGATCACTTTCGATCCTGAGAAAGATGTGGGAGGGGGGTGAATATCACAAACACCTTGCACAAACGCCCAGCCCGCTACGTTAGCAAGCTGCAGCAAAACTGAAGCAGGCCGCAGATATCGCAGGTCTTGCTGCGAGTGAGAGGCAGGATGGCCACACGGCTCGTAACAGCTATCGAGTGCAACATTAAAGCTGCCGAAATGGGATCAGGTCATCCTTTTTCGGACGGACCAACCGGGAAAGATGCGCTCGAAGTAAAGTGGTCCCTTTATGGTGGTGGGAAAACCTCGTGACGACTCCTATGAGGTAATGCGCGATGACGGGAAGAAGAGGATTGTGCATGCCAACATGTGGCCATACGACACTCACGTAAGTCACACAGATATCATCTTCCAGGATGAAAAAGATTTTGGAAAGGTGGAATGTGCTCCGCTGGTGGAGGAAGCAATTTATCATGGACTGCATGACACTTTGACCCAGCACCTTGCTCCTCGCAACGAGCGGGAGGTGCGTGAGATTTTCTACTTCTACCTCGGCTTGTTCTACGAGACCCCGGGCACAGCAGTGGCGGGGAGCATGCTATCTCTCTCCGCAAAGGGTTTGTACTTAGAAACCCGATCCTATGCGTCTCGGGTTTCCAAGTTGCTAAAGAGGTGGGGGGCTAAGTCGGTGAGCTGCCCGAGACGGGGCCCATCTTTCATGTCGGGGCAGCTTCATTCGTCACGTCGATCGATCTGAGATGGGGATACTGGCAGATCCCCATTGCCAAAGAAACCCAGGAGAGGACGGCTTTCGTGACGCACTTCGCATAATTTGTTTGAAAAAATGACGCCGTCTGGCTCGAAAAATGTCGCGGCAACTTTTTGGAGTGCCGTGAACAGAATCTTGACATATCATCAAGATTACGCTGCGGTCACCTCAACATTCGCTCCCGGGTCATCCCGTAGGGAGATTTCCCTCCATACTGCGGGGTCCGAGGGAAAGGGTAGGCAAGCAACCAAGGGTCAGTTTGGCCACCCGAGACTCTCCGGTTTCCCGCCAGGGGCATCCTACGAGGTTTCTACGGAGGCAACCACAGGTCCACAGGTCCAGAGGTCATTCTCCAGTTGTCTGCCAATCAGCCCTGCCATCTAGCCAGAATGTCACAATCACCAAACCACTGGTCCCGCGTGCTGGGCCGCGCAGGAGCGCGCCGGGACCGTCTCCCCTACTCGCGGGCCAGGGCCAATCGTCGCCCTGAGGAGGTCATGGAGGTCCGTTATGTGGCCACGTGGACTTCGCAGGAGGGAACGGTGAGGCCCCTGGCCTTCATGTCGGCTGACCCATTGGGGGAGCAGCCTCGTGTGCTGTCCAGGACGCCGGCGGGACAGGTGACGGAGCCCTCCCGTGGCAGAACCATCTCGAACCTGGACAAGGTGGCCGGGGGGGGGGGGGGGGGGGGGGGGGCCTGCCTTGAGCCCCCTACCGACTTCCGTTTCTGCTGTTATTGTGGCTCCTTGTTCGTGCACCGGCCCCAACTGTGGTCCGCGAGCCATGGGGAGCAGATAACACTGCCTCCCTCCGCGGCACCAATGCGGTCGCCTTGGTGGTGGACCACATAGGCTGGGATCCGGCATTAGCGGCGGCCATCTTGGCAAGGGCTCCCGTCGACCGGCCGCCGTGGGCCCAGTCGTTCTCGACCCCCTGCTCCCAGCGGACCAGGGTGCCGCGCAGGCTTTGGACCTTCTGGAGGGACCTGACAGGGACCTGGACGTTGGGTTAATGAACCTTGACGGAGACGGCGCTTAGCCCCTACGCCCAGAAGAGGAGCTTCTCCTCAAGCGGTTTCAGTGAGCACCCTACTCCAACGCGGGAACGCCGCCGAAGACGCAATATTTGTCAACCCCAGCATGTAAGGGTCGGTACCAGACGCGAAAGTTTTTTTTGGGGGGGATTCCTTTCTTTTGTTTGAGAGTCGGTAGGGCAATTTTCTTTTAAGTCCTACCTTAGCCTTAAGGGGGGACACAACCTCGAAATTCAATTTTTTCCCGAAAAAATTCATTTTTTAAAAATTGAATATTTGGGTTTACTAACTTCACACGCATAGTTTCAGAAAGTTTTATTGATAAATATGCAGTATTTATTTAACTAAATATTATTTTCGGCGCGCTGGCGGCCGCACGCGATGTCCCGCCGAGCGAGCAAACGGCGAGGATCGGCGTTTTCAAACTAGGACTACTCCGCGCCCGTTCAGCGTAGCTGGGACATTTTAGCCTCGTTGGAAGCACCGTTTCTTCTAGTTTTTGCCGCGAGAAGCTTCCCACGTTAGAGGGTATCGTCGTCCCAGGAGAGCCCCGCGCATCCAAGCACAAAAAAAGAGGCAAATGAGATACGAGCGATCCCATTGGTTGAAAACCGAAACCGCGCTTACGATTGGCTGTGCTTGGTGATGTCATGCTTTGTTTACGGCGATCGCGCGTTTTCGTCAGACTCTTTCGCTCCGGATCGTATCACTACATCGCAGCTCGTTAGATTCGTTTTCCTCATTGTTCTTGGTTGTTCTGCCGAGGAATGCCTGCCATCAAACCTAGCATTCGTTGTAGCTTTGGCCGACGTTCTCGGTCTCGAAAAAAGAGAGGTTGGTCGGGAGGACGCCCCGCAAAAGGCGCCGTACCGTCGTCGCCGCCGCCATCGTCGTTGCCGACACCACCTTCATCGCCGGCGTCGCGATCCTCCAGTTCCCAGCTGACATCGGAGCCTGTTGCATCAACATCAAATGCTGAGGACCATCACTGAATCGGATATCCTGACAGCGTTTGAGCGGAAGCTTGGTCTTCTTGAGTGCAATGTGGACGACGTGGAAACGGCGGACACTCCTGTTGAAGGACCCCGGAAGGCTATCGCCTTCTCAATGTGTCGGCCGTGCAAGCGCTATTCGACGCTTTGGACTGCCCCAAGTGCCATGGAGGGGAACTCAGTTTGCGGGAATCTGGGACTGGTGCCGATCTGCAATTTGTTGTTGGATGCGCGTCTTGCGGAGACATCGTTGCCACACCGCACTCACCATCAATCGGCAAGTCTCGTCAAAGCGAACTAGCGATGCGTCTGGGCGTTGTAGGAAGAGACTGTGGAATTGGCTTTACGAAGCTCACGAATCTCTTCGGTGGCCTAAATGCTCCGCCTCCTATGCATTTGAAGTCTCATCAGAAGATCGCGGCTAAAGTGCACGACGCAGCGATGCTGGCGGCGAGTGAAGTAATGAAGGAAGCTGCAGAAGCTGTCAGAAAAGGACAACTGGCCGCGGAAACCAGTGCCGAGAACGATCTTCTAGACATCTGCATAACCTTTGATGGCACATGGCATAAACGCGGACACACATCACAGTTTGGAGTTGGCGTTGCCATTGAGCTGGAGACTGGTTTTGTTATCGACTTTTGGGTGAAAAGCAAGTACTGCCATGGGTGCCAGTTGGGCCCCAAGGAAGGAAGTGACGGATTTGAGGAGTGGGCACAAAGTCATGCAGAAACCTGCCAGAAAAACTTTGAGGGATCTTCGAATGCGATGGAAGTGGCGGCGGCTGCAACCATCTTCAGCCGCTCCGTCGAACTACATAACATGCAGTATGTCGCTGTCCTGTGTGATGGCGACAGCAAGGCTTTCACACACGTCGCTAGCCTTGAGCTTTACGACAAGCCTATCCAGAAAGAAGATTGCGTAAATCATGTAGCAAAGAGGATGTACGCGGGATTGGAAAAGCTGAAAAAGGCCAAAAAAGGACTCGGAGGAAAAGGAAAGCTTACCAATGTCGTCATGAAGAAGCTCACAAGTTACTACGCATGTGCCTTGAAGGACAACGCCCCTGACGTCAAGAAGATGCAGCGAGCTGTCATTGCCAGCCTTCTTCATACCTACTCCACAGACCAGGAGCCCCGACACCTAGCCTGTCCGGAAGGCGAAGAATCGTGGTGCCACCATAACCGCCACGAGGCTCTCAAAGCAGCAGGGAAGCCTACGGCAGCAAAACCACACCGACCAGCCTTCTCTAAGGATGTTGCAAAGGAACTTGTTCCGCTGTATAACCGGCTTGCAGAGCAGGACTTGCTCACTCGATGCTCACGCATGAAGACCCAAAATGCAAATGAGTTTTAACGCGCTCATCTGGAAGCGTTGCCCTAAAACAGAATTCGCCTCACTGCGCACTGTAGAGACTGCAGTCGCTCTAGCAGTGCTAGAGTTTAACCTTGGACCAAGAGGCTTCGAAAGGGCACTCCTGCAGATGGAGATCAGCCCTGGAAGCCACCAGGAGAAGCACTCCTACAAAGCGACTCGGGGCAAGATCGCGAAGGCAAAGGACCGGGCACTTCACTCATTGAAGCTTGCTCACAAGCGGCGCAAGCTTGAGGCTATAGTCCGGGAGCAGCACAGCCTCGAAGCCGAGGGTACCACCTATGCTCCAGGTGCATTCTAAGCCCCTGGGACCTACCGAGAATAAAGAAGCTTCGAGCTGAAACTTCAAATGCATTTATCTCGGTTTCACTTTTTGGCGGGTAATGTTGTGCGAGGAAATGTATCATTTCACATCCTGAATATGGAAAGGCATCATTAAGGGTATTCCCAGACTGAAATTTTCCAGCGAACAAGTTAAGGTACCTATAGTCTGGAAAAAAAACTCTCTCTTTCATAGTAAAACTAAAAAACTTTAAACACAAAAAAAAAAAAAAAAATTTTTATGTGTTTTTTTATTTTATAATTTAGTGATGGAAGTGTCATTTGACCTTTTGGAGCAGGCCTTGTAGCAGGCAAAATGTTGTTTTGGAGCAGGTAGTGGCCCTTTTGGAGCAGGGTCCGGCATATGTTGGCATATTACTTGAAAATGAAATAATGCTGGATTGCCATATAAAGCCCATCTCTATTATTGGAACACAGCGCCTGTCGCCTTTTTAAGACAGGGTATATCAAATTCAACAAAGTAAACACACACAAAAAAAACATTTTTTTAAATAAAGTGTATCTGCTCGTCAGATAAAAAATACAATTAAATATGTCACACTGAGTTCTGATGGTACAGGATATTTAGTTTTATCAGCCTGCACTTCTTTTAAGGTATCTGCAGCAGCATCTAACGACCCTCACTGTTGTGGAATGTTTTAGTTCAGATTAGAGTTGTCTTTCGGGCAGCAGCTTCAAATATTGCGATATCTGATATTCGCTTCAAAAATTCCGATTCATTTTCGATGTGCTGGCGAAGTCACGATCGGATTACGGCGAGTTAACCCGTTGAGTGCGCTCCTTGGCATGCACCGACGCGCTGCAGAGAAGCGACACCCGCGGAGCAGATACCGCAGTCGCGCGAGTCGCGCAGTGCTTTGTGCACCGAAAAGTACGGTGAGGCTTTACCAGAACTACATCCAGAGTTTGGTGCAACTCAACTATACTTCGTTTCAGCTTCGGTGTGAGCGCAGCCAAAGTTACAAGCGCGCCGCGCGCATGGAGCCCGTAACGGTGCCGACGCTGCACGAGCCCACGCGCGAGTCAGGAATGCACAGAGCATTGGGCTCGCGCTAGCTTTGACTTCGCTGGTAGCTAGCGCATGGGAACAGGGCAGGCCTACATTAAAAACATCCCCAAGCTCGGCCTTTTTTTTTTTTTTTTAAATAGGCTGCTTAGTGGGATGATTCTTCGCTTAGCCTCTGCGGCTTTGGTTTCAGATGTTGTTAACGTTGTTCCTTTCAATGATGATGATGATAATGCACCCTCGCAGTTTCGGTTTGCGTAGCAGTTGCGGCGCGGAAAATACCGCGGCACCGCCACGCGCTCTGATAAGACTTCAATTTTTATTTTTTATTGCAACATCTCATCTCGGCGCAGGCATGGCGCAATTCTTCGGTAAAATGACAATTTGGCGCTACATGTAGCAGGATTGCGTCCTTGGCGCAATTTGGCGCAATTGGCGCAGCACTTCCATCACTGATAATTACATTTTTCGGAACTTATTTTTACCTTAAGTTGCAGTATGTGTATTGTACTAAACATTAAAGCACAGATTTCATGAATTGCTACTAAAACTTTTCTTTGATACATTACTTAGGGAGGGCCCTCTTTTCTGGAGCCTGAGAAATGTAATATGTTGCACAATTGGGCTACAATGCTGAAAGTTTGTTTTTTATCTTCTCTCACAGTGTTCTATTTACCCTGCAAATTTCAATCAATTTCGATAAAGGGTTCAAAGGTTGATACCCCCAGGCCATGTCCCCCCTTAAGGGGGAGGAGTGTGGGAACCACGTGTTCCCCGTCTCCCTATCTAGGCCTAGCACACGTAGGCCTTGGGGAGCGTTATAGCGACGTCATCCCAGATACGGGGCAAGGGCACATTCCTCGAAGAGGGCG
The DNA here is from genome assembly GCF_016920785.2 of Ixodes scapularis. NCBI lineage: Eukaryota > Metazoa > Arthropoda > Arachnida > Ixodida > Ixodidae > Ixodes > Ixodes scapularis. The sequence continues at coordinate 7,729,846 of NW_024609880.1, read as the reverse complement.
ATGCCTACCTCGCCCTTTTGGGTGAATGTGCCTCCGGCGCACCCTTGGAAATGATTGTGGTCGCGGCCCATCTGCGGGATGAGCCAGACCACTTACCCCGAGCACGTCCATTTTCTGGAGGCTAGATAAGCTGGCCGCAAACGGTGGCCGAGACTCTCGTTTTGGGGGAAGCTCTTGTCGTGAGCCTCTTTTTCTTGTGCTTCCCCCTCGTCCCACGAACCTGCCTAATACGGCAGCGGGGGACCCCTCCAGGTGAATCTGTCATACAACAGCGCAGACACTTTCCCGTTCCTTTTACTGATTAGTTTTGCCAACGGGCACAGGAGCCAAATAAACCCGGTTCTTCAGTATCTTTGTGTTGCAAAACGATTCTTCTCCTCGGAGCCCACGGCAGCCTCCGGACGGACCCGGCCGTAGCCGTCCTCAACATCCAGCTGCGGAGTGGGATCGACCTTGTGGTGCAGTAAGGTAAGTCAAATCCCACAAGATAAAACAAAAATTCGTAATTCAGATTTAAAAACAAAATCCTTGCTTCATAAAATTATGAAAATCAACAACATTTTGTATCCAGAACCTCATAATAACAGAGATCGGCATGTAAACGATAAGTATGCCTTCATAAAACAATCCAGCCAAAGTCGCAAGGTTATTCCCAAGCTTCGTTTTACTGATTCAGCTAATTTAGTTTTAATTTATTCTTTTGACTCTACCTCGAACAGATAAAGGATATATAAAGATGACAACTTTACAATGGAGTTTAAAAAAAAATAAACCAATACAACAGGTCATATAAATTTTCTTTTGAGTACCCTCGCTAAATCCCGAATCTGAATAGGATATTGCCAGAATACAGTAAAATACCACTTGAACGAACGTCATTTAAACAAACTATTCAGTTTTACCAACTTTTTTAAATCCCCCACCGAAGCGCCATTGAACCCAATGCAAACGCCCTTTAGTTTGACGAAATTCAGCGCAATGCGCATTTCAGTTCTACGAACCTATTCCGCGGCACCATCCTATATCTTCCGCGTCATATTGATCACTCCAAGAAGTACAACCCGCACTTTTTGTTGGATATTTTCATGTTGAGAAGCACGCGACGTATAATTTGCCGCCATTTTAGCTTTGAACTGGATTGGCTATCTAGATAAGCTCGTAGCCAGCCGAAGCCATAGCTGGCTTTGCGTGTTTAGCTGGCTTCACAGCCATAGCCATAGCCGCAGCTTCAGCCACCAAGAAAAGGCGATCGCGTGCTGGTTAATCATGAACGCCAAGCGAAAGCGCCTGTCTCTAGACGAAAAACAGGATATTTTGCGAAGGCTGGACTCCGGGCAGCGTCAAGTCGACGTTGTGAAAGCATTTGGGATCCCGGCATCGTCATTGTCTACGATTAAGAGCCAATGCCAAGCAATCGCAGCCGCATCGGAAAGTGCGCAGCTCGGCCCCGCGCCCAAAAGACTGTGCACTGTGTACTCCAGTAAAGTCGACAACGCTGTTGCCACATGGCTAAAAGATTTACGAGCCAGGAACACTCAATTCACGACCAGAGCAGTCCTAAACGCACAAGTGCAGCAAAAGATTACTGCATTCTACACAAAGTGCTAAGTGGCGGAAATACACTGGCAAATGAGCAGAGTGACAAATGGGTTGAAATATCATTTGAACACTCGATTTTTCCTTTAGTTTGTGATAACAAGCTGCAACATACTTATTTCAGTTGAGTGAACTTTCACTTTAACAACTTTTTCCTGAGGTCCCTTGAAGTTTGTTCAAGTGAAGTTTCACTGTACCCTGGTCTTTCATAAATATTATCTGCAGTTAAATTCTGAAATTTTTACTGCAACTAACAGCTTTTACATTAACACTCACAAAGTTCCTTTTCTAATATACCCGACGCTTGCATGTTTAACGTCCCGCTCAGGGGGAATGCTTTCCCCTTAGCACTCGGATGCACTGGAACGAAGCAAGATAAGCGAAATTGTAGCGCTTACTTTGCGGTTTCCGCTTCACTGCAGTATGCAAGAGCGCGATGGTAAGCGTACTCAACAGTGCTAACTTACACACCAGAGCAGATTAGGAGCATAGGGGATATTGCGAAAATTCCGAGTACAGTCAGTGTTTGACGCTGAAAGAGATATCAAATAGGATAGTGTTCTGTAGATGATTGAGCGTGTTGGTTCTTAATTTACGATAAGGATAGTGTTATTTGCGACTCTTTCCTCTTCCCTTATCGTAAAAAGGATAGTGTTATTTGCGACTAAAATTGTAGGTTCTGAAAATTCGCAGAAGCCTACCATAACGATCCGGACGTATAGCGGGGCCTGAGAGATAATATTTTCAGTATTAATGAAGTGAAATCAAATTTTGGCACAATGTGGACAAAAGTACCTTACATTTCGGCTAAATGTAGCAGGATGTAGCAGGTTAAGCCGTTTAGAGTAGTTTGGTGCAGCAATCACATCCCTGGATTCTGCTCACTATTCAGTCGTGACATCACTTGGGCTGCAAAAGTATGTACGGCAACTGCAATGGTTGACGTCAATGCTGAAAAGCGCAAGCAGAATCGGACCAAGTGAATCCAGGGGTGGAACTCCTAAAATGTACTTGGGAGCAGCCACGGGAGCAGCTGAAACAGCTGTTTTGGAGCAGGTTAGGAGCAGCTAAAACTATGTTCTGGAGCAGGCTAGGAGCAGCGCAGATCCGTTTTCATTGCACTTCAGCTTGTGTCTTAGACAAGCACGGGAGCAATTTCGATTGTGCTTAGCAGCACACATGAACACGAGTGGTTAGGGACCTAGGTAGATGGGATAACAGTGTAACAGATGCGAAAACTTGAAACGTTGTGAGCCTTAATGAGAACCAAAAAGCAAGTGCCATATTTTTCTAAAAATAGTGTTCTTGAAATTTTCTGAGTGGCTTTTAGCTGTTCAAAATGCAAAACAGCACTGCTTATAGCACAACCCACGCATGCTCGACATAGTAATTATGTGTGCAAACCATGTGACGTGCGTAAGCAGCGGACGTGCAGTTGCGCGGAGGAACAGGGCAACAAAATTCGAGTTTATCCTTTTGTGCAGCTCAATATCGAAGCAGCAGACGAGGATTAACGGAGTTATCGTATTCTAAGCGATAAGCAGGACCAAGGTTAAATACGCCGAGCAGATTTACCGCTCGCGTGAGAGCTGCTGGCCGGCAAAGTTTCGGATCGGACCGCGTTTCAGTTGTATCATATCACGATTTATCTTGCGGGAATGCGGTTCCAACTTCCAACGAGGAAATACTAAAAGGAATCTTTTGCTCATTTGTTTTCAACTGGCTGACGTCCGGAACCCGGGCCTCACCTCTTTGTGACTTGTTTAACCGCTTATGGTTGACCTGTGACTGGCAACCCAGTCACAGGTGGTGTAGCGCTTGGAATCCGACCCCGGAGTTTTTTCGCGCACTTTCGACTCGGGATACACAGGGAAAATAAACAGAACAAAGGATTGCAAGGCCGATCAAGCTAAACGCGCTCATTGTTGCCAATCGAGTAGATAGAAACCGAAACCAATACAAAATACAAATTTTTTGACGCACGTTTTGCGATTTGGTGCATAATGGCGCGAGGTGTTCATTGGCTGTGGCGCAGTTTTCTCAACATGGCGCAGGATGGCGCAGACAAATGCGTCTGGCGCTAAATGGCGCTAATGGCGCAGCCGTTCCACCCCTGGAATCGGGCAAAACAAGTCGGTAATGACCACTGGTAATAATGATCAACATATTCTTGCATCTACTATTTACACTGAGACTACTTACACCAAACAGCCTTCGAACTTAAGTCTTTTGAGGCCTGCACCTACTTTTTAACGCAACATTTTATCTACTGGCCGCTGTCAATTGAATGAAGAGGCGACAATTTGATTGATCAGAAGGCGGTTTAAAAGTGAAGACAAACTGAACTTGGTCCACGGGTCGTCCGGACAACTCTGACTTTCCCGCGTTTAACTTTGGACAAAACAAGTAAATCTGACGATTGCAAGTATCCGTGAATTCAATCCAAAGTGCTTCCTGCAGAAGCAGTCGTGGGCGAGGGTGTCTGGTTTCCCTTTTTACGGCACCTATCTACATTCTCGGACCAAAAAACACATGAAAAATGACCTTCAAACCTCTTCCAGCTCTTTTGGTACAGCCCCAGTTGTGGCGTCTTGACGAGAAGGCATTTTTTTTTTAGTCCGATTTCTTCCAAAACAACACAGGACTGCCCGTCCCACATGGCGACCTCCGCCCACAGCCCCAAACCGGAAGTGTACCCGACGTAACGCCGCTGCGGCTCGACGTAACAGAGAGGAGTGGGTACATAGATACCTTGTTTCGGCGGGTTGAGAAGTTCTTGGGAGTCTCCACTCACCTGGGAGATGTTGTCCAATCAGACCCTTTCAGATGCTTCGGTCCGGTGCCATGGCAACGAACACTCGAGGCTCCTGCGGACCTGGCCCCGGCTCCTGCGGACCTCGCCCCTGCTCCTGAGGACATCTGCACCGAAACGATGTCACTCCGTAACCATGGCGAACTGGTTCCCAGAATGCAATGCATGCAGTGATGCATGCTGAGATTTGCAGAACTGCCACGTTTTCCAAAGTATAAGCCGAAATTTTGTTCAAAAATTTCCGTCAGTTATAATGCAATGCAACTAAAATGCATTCTTTTTGTATGCGCCTCAAGCGTGTAAGATGCAGACCGTATTGGCGTCTACGACACAGTGTGTGCGGGTTTTATGGCGCAACAGCAAAGGGGGCCATAATGCACCAGATTAAACTAACTGATGAAACTCCTAGGGTCACGTCATTACGAAAAGCTGGGACTAGATCAGGTGTATAAGGCCAGTACTAGTAATAAATGTCAAAACTTAATCAAGAGGAACGAGAGGGTGCTTTCCGAGCAAGAGAGTGGGATGAAATGGAATACACTTCCTAGAGAACTCCGGAAAATGGGCACGTCGTTCAGAGTCCAACCAAATCCCGGGCAGAGCCACAAAATATGGACAATAGTAAGACAATTTCTAAAGTGTTCACAAACCAGTGGATCCTCCCCAAAAAGGAGATATCTGTCTGTACGAAAAGTGACCAATTCGAAGCCGGCACAATACAACTTCGTGAAAGCGGTTCTTAAGTGAGAAGCTCTCCCAGGATCCAAGGAATAGCTTGGTTACAAGGAGCACGTTACTGAACTCTATCACCCACTCTGACTGCCATAAAAGAAAGAGTGACGATTTAATTAATGGCTTGATGTCCTGATAGGATAAGCTAGCTCGGTATTGAGAGCAGCTACCTGAGGATGCAGCGAGCCTGTCTGCCTCCTCATTACCCTTTATTGCTACATGGAACCCAGCAGAATTTTATATTGTGACCTCTACATAAAGCTCTGTTAAGCTTACTTCTCACATGTTTCGCAAGCGTATTCTTAGTGACTTTTAGAGGATATATTGCAGTAATGGCACTCTGAGAGTTCACAAATAATATGGCCTGTCTAGTTTTAGTAATCAGAATATAATCCGGTGCAAAAGACACAGCATACATTTCAGCAATAAATATCCTCGCAAATTCATCTAGATGTTTTACTCTTACAAAATGACCACAGTGCACCCCACAACCGACAAAAGATGAAGTCTTGGCACCATCAGTGAAAAAGTGAGCATAATCTTTAGATTTCTCTTCCAGCTCAAGGAATTCCTGTTGAATCGCAAGAGCTGATATGCTATTCTTATTCAACTTTGTGGAAGTCCAGTCACAAAAAACACGCACCACGTTCCAGCATGTAATGCTAACTGCATTCTGAATTAGGTTAAAGGGACCATGAAATGATTTTAAAATCGAGTTTCATCCACCGCACGTCGTAAAAGGAACACAAAAACACAAAAATAGGGAGCCAAAAAAAATTGTTTTAGAACTTTTAAAAGAAAACTGGACTCTTTTGCGCCTTCCTTCCTTCGCCTGTTCACTACGATGCATCCGCGGAAATGGAGCACGTCAGCCAAATCCAGGTCGCCTATTTGGTAGGAGCCTACCTCACCAGCACCGCGATCGTAAACAATAAATAGCCGGCGAATGTTTCCTAAAAGTTTTGTTAAATAATATTCAGATCCACATTTTGTACCATAATTAGAGATGTGTGGCGAAAATTGCCAAATTTGATAATGCTGAGCCAAGCGCCATCTATCGTGTGGTAAACGAAGCAACTACTGCGCGTGCGCAGTAGGGCAGGGCCGACAGTTACTTGGGTGGCAGCGACCACGACCAACTGACGAACGTTTATTTTCTTTGTTTTCCTTCCTCTCAAAACTCTGACTGACTGAACGTTTATTTTTCTACATGTTCTTCCCGCGCGTGCCGACTTCAAGCAGCAAGAAAACAGTAATTAAAACAGACTACGACAAACAAGAACGCTGGATCCACCGACTCCGACGAAGCGAGCTGCTCAGAATATAGGCCTAGCAGGCATTCCGACTCGGCGCTGCGTTGCTTCGTCGCAAGACCGTCTGCCTACGACCGGCCGTGCGACCGGCTCGCGTGCTAAATGGAATATGCCCGCGCGACCCTTGTGGACCCTTCCCGTATTATAGTTTGATCGCTGACCTCAATTCTAGATTAAGAGGTGAGGTCAATCTCTTCCCCTTGTTTTCCGAGGCAGTGTTGACGAACACTCGTCGAAAAGGGACTCTCGTCGATTCTATCTTCTTGTTTTGTGTGACATAAAGCTGAAATAAACGTCGTATGGATTACCTTCGTAACACGGTATGTACACTTTGTTATTGGTATGCCATTTTTATTCTGACAGACTGCACGTCACTGTCGAGCTATAACAGTTCGTGGGAGGTATACGTACAACCCCGGTCCAACCTTTCTTTGCCGAGTGGCGTGTCAGTATCGAGTTGCAATCGTAAAAGAACGGTCCCGAAGCGCTTACAAACAGCGCGAATATAGCACTTCCATCAAGCGCACGCGTCCGCTCCGAGTGTAAACAGGTATTTACGTGGCTCTTGCTGACACTCGTAGTTCAAACGTATCTTTTTTAACGTCGGCTCGCTCCTGCATCTCCGAGGCCGCGAAAAACGCCATCTACATCGCTTTGCAAACGACTGACACGGGCCGGCCCTTCTGCCAACAATGACAGGGTGGTTGACTTCTGGAGTCTTCACCGGAAGACTCGCTGCACTTCCCAACAGGCATACCGGCGTATGGGACTAGTCCCATGCTGTCGCTGTAGCGCAACATATCTCATTGAATTTCGCTCAGCTGCGATGCGGCGATGAGAGGCGCTGATTCAGGAAATACGTCAGTGACATCAGCGCAGTAAAACCTACCGGCGCACCCCAACTCGTTGCCGCTAACACTCCCATTCTCCTACAGCCGAGAGAACTTCCGGTTCCGGAAACGGCCTACATCACGGCTTGTTTTGCGGTCAGTTGGAGAGAATGAAAAAGTCGATATTTCAATAATTTTTTGTGTAGAAGTTAATAAACCGAGACGAAAACGGATGCCTGTTCGGCATTCAGTGAACATTGACGGTTTAATGTAAAAGTTATCTGGAAAAAGTAAAAAGGTCATTTCATGGTCCCTTTAAATTCGTCAAGGCAAAGTTGGAGTGAGGAAAAAAAATTGCTCAATAAGAAAACTTAAGGGTCTGACAATGCTTGGCTTATTTTCAAAGAGATGGTAGAATTCGGACCTTTGTACTGAATTCTATGTTGGGCGATCAGAGTTGGCTAGGATCCTGGACGCATATGTTATACCCCACTCACACGGGCTGCCTTAAGGGCCTGTAGCTTAGGTCCCTTAGATGAAGGGTTGAGTAAATTCTTGAATGAATTAAACACAAGGACAGTGTACTTGCATTCCTGTTCTATTAAAAATTCACCCTGGTGGGACAGTGTCATTTTAATTCTTGTGAAATCAAATCTAAAGATGTGACTGGCAACACTGAGTTTAGAAAAAGCATGGTGGTGGAATGGACAAAAGGAAGACTGGACCACTGGTGGAAGAAAAACCAAGAAAATAACAGATAATTTTGGCTAGATCCAGTACGCTGAGATCCCCAGATACAAAGGGGTTAGCCGCATATCCAAATCCAAATTTAAATCCAAACGAAACGCGGGGTCTCTTCTCTTTAATATCTTTCACTCACCTCTAACGTTGGCCCTCGACCTTTCCGCTGTTGACAATCTGGCCCTCACATTCCAATGAGCTTGAGACCATTGTGAAGTTTCATTTTCACTGCTGTGTTTTGTCAATGAGACAAGCTCGAATCGCCATCCATGTATTACAGTCATGAAGGAGATGCACATCACATAAAAAAAACAATATCCCTTTCGAAACTTACTCATGCTTGTCTCCCCTTTTTGTTCCTTTGCATGTGTTTGCTTTTTTTTTTTCAGCCTGATGGCTTACAAGCTAACTAACTTGTATTTTATTTTTTTGTGAGTCGCGGATGACTTCCGAATAATGTTAGCAGTGTGCTTCAACATGGCTTAAATCTGTACACCTTCCAGTCACATTAATCCGGCATACGGCACATAAACCAATACAACTTTATATGCAGTGTCTAGAGTGCCGTCCGAAAGCGCTCTTGCGGAGCGTTCAAATGTCATCCGACGGCAGTTTACGCCCACATTCAAGTGCCGTCCCACCTAAAGTCACAGGATCCAGAGAAAGTAGCGCCAAGCTGCCCTTACGGTCGCCATTCTGGTCCGTGAAATAGGCAATTTCTCCTTGACCCCTCCGTTCTTGGTGAGCCGATCTCAATTCGCTAGTGACGGGTAGCTTTGTGGAGACGTTTCCTGTATACCGAGATTTCGCTATCCACACACCGGCGAAACAAGCGTACATCTTCGTACCACCACCACATGCTGTGTCGGTGCTTGGAGGCACTGAAAAATAAGTTTACAGACTTAAAATACGCAAGAAGAACAATATAATGTCGTGTGATTGGTGCTTGTCGTGGTACCACTTGCCTTGCGTGCTTCTCGGGAAGCAACAGAAAACGAAAGTTTGGCAATGCTCCAATAGACTATTTCCATAAAGCCCTGCATGCAACACGGCGCGCGTTGCACTCTGGGAACTAGTTGGCCAGGGAGGAGGGTGGCATGGTTTCGGTTTCGATCGACACGTCGACAAGAGATTATACACAAAGCGTGGACTATTAATGGCCGTTATCTCATGTTTTCAGGTCCCGAGAGCGTCATTTGTGGTCTCTAAACTAACCTAAATGGTCAGACCTCGAAGCTTTAGCCCAAGCCCGAGACGTATAGCATGATTGTTGTATTTTTGTATTCGGGACTTTCTGTTAGCGTTCTAATCAAGGTATGTGGACAAGCCAGTGCTAGGAATCTTGACGCTGCGAAGCTCGGGGATCTTGCTTGTGTACGAATCAACCAGCTGTAGCAACCAATAAGCATGCATACATCGAGCTCGCGCCTTTACATTAGTGTTGTTGATCAGGAAGTTTGTTTGCTTTGTGCGTCCATAGACGAAATATTCCTTTTTCCAATCACTGTTTTTCTTAATACGCCTGACTACGCAAGGTAAAACTTGGAGGCGCCATTGAAAAGGTCAATTTTAAAGGGACACTCAAGCGGTTTTTGGAGAAGCTACTTTTTGGTGCGATGGTGTTAAGGAAGTGTCAGTGAATGAGTATCTTCAGTTTTAGAAGGCAGAAACGCCTATTAATCACGCAGGAATAAAATATGTGCGGACTCTTTTCTGTACTTGCGAGGACCAATGAAATTATCGTGTGTTTGAAAATTTTGGCGGTCTTTTTAAAGTTTCGCTAAAAAAACAATTTTCAGTTCATTTAAATATGTTGAGCATGATAATTTCACAAGACGTAAAATATTTCTAGTTTAGAATATGCGATAGCGCAATTATCGTTTCACAAACAAGGGACTACATTTTCTATTTGCCTTCCTCCGCGGGGGGGTGAATTTCCCGTTCCCCAGTACAAGCGCACGTATTTCCGCGCGTTGCAGGCCAGTCGTGCCGGTCGCGGGCCGGCCGGCTCCTTCTATCCGCAAACGTGGCGCCGGTGGTGATCGTCGGAATGGACGGCCTGGTGAAAGCTCATCGTTCCGCGTAAAAGCGCTATCCTTGACTGAATTTTCGTCGTGTTTCGCTACGATAACCCAGCACGTACTAGAAGGGAACATCCACCTACTCGTGCGGCGATGTCGTGGCGGCACTCTCAAGATAGCAGAAACGCCCGTGCCGTCGTGTTTGTTTACTTCGACTACAGTGGTGCTTTCTAAGCATTTGTGTCCTCGAACATCGCCCGGATTTCTGATTTGGCGCATTTCACGCGTGTGCTCAAGTTCAAGGTATTACTGGCGCGTACCGTATAAAGGATACGAATTTTCACGCATTTTTATCACCGGAGAAAAGTGATTAGTGTTAGCAATCCTGAACGCTCGCAACGTCTATCTGATCACGAAATCATATTTCTACGTTGCTATATCGCTGCTAAGATTACATTGTCTTTTATAATCATAGAAAAGGCGTGTGGCGATATTAGTACTATTGCAATGTCGTGTATTTGAGTCGTGATTGTCCAAGACGGCGCTGCATCTTTTTATTTTATTTTTTTCATTCGCTGTACCCTGCAAGCCTATCAAGAAAAAATAATAAAGCTTTAGACTAGAAAACTGTCTGTCTATATTCTGTTACGGCACTGAGTAGCAGTGCGTCCCCTTTTTTAGAGGGGCCGCTGACACAGCCGACGGCGGCGTACAGAAGCGGTCGCCGTGCTGACGACCCGCTGCGCTTGTTGTAGTGGTTACAGGTGTGTGTACGCGCGGCGCAGTGCGGTCGTTCCGGTCGCTCCGGTTGCAACGGACGCAGTCGTAGGTACGCGCTCGTTGCACATGTCTGAACCAGCCTTCCCCCCGTCCTCCCGAGGCGAAAGTAAACGTGGCGACATCGTTTGACATCACGTGCCAGAGGTAACGCTGCGATGTCAAACGTTGGTTTGGTTACGACTTGCCCCAACCGCAAATCGAAGAACGCCCGAAAAGGTCTGCGTTTCGTCGTCCTCGGAACCCGAACATGACTTTGAAGCGCTGCTATCGTCCACATCGCACGTCGGAGTGGCGTCATAGGAAATCATCCCCAGGTCGGCTGTCCGCCGAAGAACTTCAACCTCTAACGGCGTCAGGTCCTCGAGCGTAGAGAACTCCGCCATGATCGAAGCTCGAATGACAAAGAGGTTCGGCCGATGCGGCTACCTCGGGATCACTGCGCGACGGAACGTCATCCAACGCCATTGGCCCGAGATCCTTTTGATAAGCGTGCGACGACCAATGAGCGTGGTTTCGTTTTCGGGTGGATCCGAGGTTTGGCGGCCTTCAATTACATTTTATTAAAGAAATAATCACCGTATGAATGTACTTTTTGGTTTTTAGGGATACTTAAGGCGTCTAAATTCAGCTGTCATTATCAAAACACGAACTCAAAAACCACTTGACTGCCCCGTATGCACATAAAGTTAGCCTGCAATCATATAGGCCCATTCGCACATACAGACCATTTCAAGAAGGCAAAAGTCGAGCACTTGTGTGAAGAATGTCGCACCGTTCGCCGGAAGTGCGCCGGACGGTCATGAACCCGTCTGCGGTGCGCCAAACGAACGAAATTATTCAAAGCGCGTTTGACGGTTGCTAATGGCCATAATATTTGTTGTGTTTGCTTTCTTCCTGCCTGAGTATGCCGAAATAATTTCAGACACACCGTTCAGGCACAGATCTTGGACATCAGTAAAAGCTTGTCCGAAAAGGCTTAGCGAGGAGTGGGGGACGCTTGTTAGGGCCTCCGTCGTAGCTAGCCGATCTCGGCGTTTGCGAACACTTAATCTTCTATCAGCATAAAAATTGAGGGGGATATATATGATGACACGAGGAAGACATCATAGTAACTTTTGCGCAGTAGTGAGGTCGAATTTATTACGTTTACAAGTTCATGCGTCAACACTGGGCTCAACTTTAACACTCCTGTGAGGATGCGGCTTGCTTTTCGCCCAATGAAGTAACGAGAAGCGGACGTTTGGCGAACAAAATATGTGTAAGGCTCCAGATGACCAAATTTCAGTTGTAGTTCACTGGAACTAGACGGGATTATTGAAACTGAACTCAAAGATGCACTCGTGGGGTGAGGCAATGGGTGAGGTGACTAAGCCACATCTTACTACGTTTGCATACGCACTCATAATATCCGTTGTTTCGGGAACCAAGGAAAGTTCCCCGGTCTTCGTTTTGTATCGCTCGAGAATGGGTGTATTGTACGTTCGTGAGAAGCCAGATAATTGAAAACGCATGCAGCGCGTTCGGTCGCAGCGTGATAGCATGAGATGAAGCTGCTCATTCGAAACCGAAACTGAGTGGCCAACTAGTTCCCAGAGTGCACTGCGCGGTATTTCGCCGCAATGGGGCGCGTCGGTTTTGGAAGAAGTCCATTGTAACTCATTGTTTCCTATTTGTGTCCTCCATGTTGCTTGGTGTGTGAGCGAGTCCAAATAAATGAGTTTTAAAAATGTCAGTGTTTTGATTTCTGGCATGCACCATAAAACAAACTTTTCCATGCCAGATTTTACTGTCGAATTTTAATTAGACAATTGGGCAAGACGCATCGTTTTAAGCATTTTAGTTACTGATCTTTGTGCCTGTCTAGTTCTTTCCTAAAGACATCAAAAATTAACTTAGGCGACTAAAATGCACTTAGAAATTTTGTATTTTTGCCAGACCCGCCCACAAAAGAAGGCATACTGCCTGCAAATTGTTTTTATGGGTTGTAGGCCAGCTGCGGCATTCATATTCCCAGGTCATTCTGCCGGTTGTTGGCATTCGTTCTGCTTGGTCTGTTTTGCCGGCACTGTAAACCCGAGGCTATGTTGCCGGCTGCCGGCACAATATCACCCACAAAAATAGTCCAGCATTATAGTCACACGGTTACAGCCAGCCAATGGGGGGGGAACTGCCGGCAACTTTTCGTCCGGCTTCTCTGCCGTCTGGAACACCGCAACAACCGTGACTCGTAGATTGCTTCGCAAAGGTCGCTTGCCATGCTGTGTACGGCGAAAATTTGTCCCAATGACTTTGTCCAATGCAACCAATAGAGATGTGTAAACAAGGCTTTAAACAAATGGTCAGCGAGCGGCTGATAGAACACGTTAGAATAAGCGTGACTTGTGCCTAAAGCGGCCCTGCAAGGACTTTTTTACTGGTTTTTAATTTGCACTGAACGTAGTAACTTAATTAAACTTTTCTCGAATTTCGCTTTATTTGAAAAGTTGTAGGCAAATTAAAATTACAAAAACAAGCAAAAAATAACCTTCATAACTTCCTTGGTTGCTTGAGTGGCCGTGGACTAGAGGAGGGGTAGTGAGCTCAGCGAGCGGTCACGGCTACCGCACTCCGTGTCGACGGCTTGAGAGGGCGCCACTAAAGCATGTTCTGGCTAGGCTGTATGAAGCGGACAGCTTGCATTGAATTTGCTGCGCGATTAAACACTAATTCGGCATGACACTTCATTGGCCACAAACGACAGCAAACGTGGGGTAAAGATCAGTTCAGAACAGGAGCCACTTCGCGCTGCCATACTGCCAAACCGCAAGCCAAAGCTCAGTGATGGAAGCGGCATTTGACCTTTTGTAGCAGGTTCTGTAGCAGGCAAAATATTGGTTTGGAGCAGCTACTGATGCTTTTGGAGCAGATGCCAACATCTGTTAGCACATCACTTGAGAATGAAAAAGTGATAGCATCTCTAAATGAGTTCATTAATGATGGTGATCAAGGGTTCCTCTTTGATACTTGAGAATATTACTTATCACCGTTTGTGATAAGCATAAATAGAGCATAAAAGGAGCACACTATTCTTAAATAAGGCTCTAGTCCGAGAAGGTTTCATTTACAGTGGGTATTAAAAAATGTTTGAAAAGTGAATCGTAGTGCATTGGAATAAATCCTCTCTCCCCTCTTCATTTCACACTTGACAGTTTGTCTAGCCTGTAAATATTTTTTTTTTTTATGCCAGCAAGAACCAGCATGCAAAAATGTTCCAAAAGCCGGGTGAATTCATGATTAAAAAGGTTTACTCCGACTTAACATAACAAATTAATAACAAAAGGTACAGACGTTTCGCCACCTATGCAGGTGGCATCTTCAGTATACACTGTCACAAATGAGGTGAGGTCGACCAGTCTACTTATCACACACGTCCCCGTAAACGTCCGGCAGGGGCTATGTTGCGTTTACGGGGACGTGTGTGATAAGTAGACTGGTCGACCTCACCTCATTTGTGACAGTGTATACTGAAGATGCCACCTGCATAGGTGGCGAAACGTCTGTACCTTTTGTTATTAATTTGTTATGTTAAGTCGGAGTAAACCTTTTTAATCAAGAACCAGCATGTTTGGTAACACGTCTACCAATAAAAACGAGTCTCGTAAGTTTAATGAACCTACCAAACTCAAGACTCTAATATTATATACTGCAAAAACAACCACCCAAAAATAGTGTAAAAGGCTACTGTGTATTTTAAAGGCGATACTGCTTTTTAGCGGTGTAGGAACCAAAGTTGCGTCAAAGTTCGCTGCACTTTCGATCGACAGCTGCACGGACTGTCGTATTTATTCAAATATATACATATATATATATATAAACTCGTGCTTTCTTCTCCCTTTTTTTTTTTTAAATTAGAATTTAACTTACAATTAGGGCAAAGAAGGTTGACCCGCAATAATTCTGAGCACGATTTACGCGCCTATTGCGCTAAGCCAGGCGCTCCCCCAGGTAAGCCGCTGCTCCTAGCACTCTGGTGTAGAGCAGTGAAGCTTGGCACACGCAATCTAGTGGGAGGCGGTGAAGGGTGAGGTGAGCGGCGCAAGTATCACGGTACTCTACAGCCACGAAACGAAGCCCTGTGGCAGACATGATAATCAATCGGCAATCCTACAATTTTGCAGAGTTTTCTCGAGGACTCTCAGTTGTTGACGTCGACGACATTGTCTGGAAATTTAGTTGATGCTGACGATCAAATCAACCGGCCAGAGCGGTTGATGCCCAGCATTAACGGCTCTGGCCGGTTGATTCGCAGCATTAAAGCGCGTCATCATGACATTCGTCATCTCCTTGTACGTGTTCTTTCATTGTACTCTGACCTAAGATGAAACAAGTGAATCACGTAGACGCTGTGAAATTAATATTTGTAAAATGTTTCTTTCATTCTACCTCTCTAAATAATAAAGTGCCTCCAACAATAATATTTTTTTTTTTTTGCTTTAAAGGGGGACCAGCAGAAATATTCTTCTGCCTGGCAAAAAGTCCTCCTCACCCTCTTTCTTTCCCTTTCTCTCTTGTATTGTAGCACGGCGAGGCGAGGGGAAAGGTCCCCTTTTGCGCCGGCTTCTTCTGAGAGGATAAGCTGAGAAAATCCCCATTCTGAGCGACGGGCAATCGGTGCAGCAGCAGCGACCTCGTGACTTACGGGTATCTCCAGCTCCTATCGCGTAATCTGCCCTATTTTTTGGCTCTCGCCAAGCCTAGCCCCTCAGGTGTAGGTTTTACGGAGCTGCGAGGCTGCGCCCTCGCAGTCACCAAATTTGAGCTGTCGAAGTTGTTTGGTTTAGCCCGTGGCAAAGTAAACGCATACTTGGGAGCTGTAATGCATCCCCACACCCATTGAAGGGACGTTTCATAGATATTCTCGGTTGATCAAGGAGCTCTAAACACATGCGCGAGATGTGGTGACTTGAATATGTAAGGATGACTTATATGTTCACAAAACATTCCATCTTCAAAAAAAACGGCTCATCACGCTCAAACCTGCCTCAAATTGGGATCGATGGAAAAGAAAACTATGTACCAGGCGCGGGCATCTTGTAGAAGGCACCGATTTAAGCAACGTCCAACTATAACACGACACGCTCCGATAGCCGCACTCGATAAAGAATGCTCACAGAAAGGTTATAGCTTATATATTGTTGTAAGGTATGGTTATCCAAGAGCTAAAGACAATGCACTAAAACTTTTTAGTATCGACACACACAATTGCTGACTTCTCACCTCATGTGGGTGTTGGGATGTGTAAATATAAATGTCATCTACATTCGTTGGTCATCATGTAGTGTGAGTTACACACATAATAATTTAATAATTTAATTTAATAATAATTCAATAATTTAATTTAATAATTCAATAATTTAATTTAATAATAATTCAATAATTTAATTTAATAATAATTCAATAATTTAATTTAATAATAACAATCATTTTTAGCTTTTGAATAACCGTACCCTACAACATATAAGCTATAACCTTTCTGTGAGCATTCTTTACCAAGTGTGGCTATCGAAGCGTGTCGTGTTATAGTTCAACGTTGCTTAAATCGTTGCTATAGCACGTGCTGCCACTTTAAAGTATTTTTAAAGCATTAAAAATAAAAATAAATTAAATGCAGCCAATTTTCTTTAACATGAAACGCGTTTGTAATTTGTCATTGCAAACACATTCTAGGTGTACCGCCACACAGTTAGCAAGGACAAACCATCGCTGGACTTTCTAGTTTTGTTTGTTAGAAGTGAATGATTTTTAGAAAACCTTTCATGCAAATATCCAACCTAAGTGGCAGAGCTCAGTGCTAGACAATACATGTTGCTGGGCAGAAATAGTAAAAATCGCCGATGTGCGTTCAAGCCAACAGTGCCACGTAATGTACGCATACCACATACAAGATAAGCGCAAGCATAATATAGCAATGGAGTTATTACATAATTTGTTTTAACAGATGAAAGGTTTAAAAAAATTGTTGCTGCGCCTTGATTATAACAGCTGACGAGTCACACTTATTAACGGCTTTGGCTTGCTTTACCAAGTCGTCAAAAGCAGTCATCTCCGTGGTTTCAGAAAAAGTGAGGTTCAGGCTTCGTCAAAGATTGCTACGGTTACACACATATGCTTTTTCAGTTCCATCTGTGGCGATTGTTGAGTGACCCACGTGCGACGTGGCTGGCACGAGACACGTGCAGACGGCTCAAAAGGAATGCACGAGATAAAGATGTTTTGTCTGCCTGGGAGCCTGGACTGGATGGTCCAGGCTCCCAGGCTTCGGACGAGGGAGCATTGGCACCCTCGTCCGAAGACGTCGTCTCATTAAAAAATCAGCAGATCCCTACCTAGCTCTTTTGGCTTACAGAGCCACCCCAGGGTTGACGGGAAGAAGTCCTGCTGAAATCTTGATGGGACGACGTCTTCGGAAGAGGGTGCCAATGCTCCCCAAGTTACAAGGTCAGGTGCCCCCCGATCTGAAAACAGTAATACAAACGGACCGCCGAAAACGCGAGAAGCAACGCAGAGGCTTCAACAAACGACACCGAACGACAGAGCTACGTATGTTGAAAGTGGGAGATAAAGTGTGGGTAAACGACAAGAAGTCGGAAGCCACAGTAGTAGCGCGAGCTGCCAAACCTCGGTCTTACTTGCTCGAAACAGATTATGGAAGACAGCTGAGACAAAGCAGAAGAGCTTTACACTTTCTTCCTTCTGGTTCCTCCCAACAGAACGGCGGTTCGTACGAGTTTCCCGTAGGTGAGGGAGACATCGACAGTTCGGTCAAAAGTCTAGACGGCAGTATGCGAAGTAACATTCTTGCAGGACCTGCTTCAGGCGCTGCAAGGGTACCTCAGGCTTATGTAAACAGGTCAGGACGAATTGTGCGCAAGCCTGTCAGGCTGGGTTTTGACGATTGATGTGGAATTTAAACTCTTACAGAGGTTTTGTAAAATACTTCGCACCGCATACGTTTATTGTCCGAGTTGTTGTTCGACAGCCAATGTGCTATTTAAACTTCAACAGGTTCTCTGTACATAATGTAAATTACTCTGTGATATGTTTAAACTTGGCTAGCTGTTTTGTATATGTTGTAAATCGCCCTGCTTCAAAAAAAATGGGAGATGTGGTGATTGCTGAGTGACCCATGTGCGACGTGGCTGGCACAAGGCACGTGCAGACGGCTCAAAAGGAATGCATGAGATAAAGATGTTTTTTCTGCCTCGGAGCCTGGACAAGATGGTCGCTCATTTCACAGCTGTTGTGGGCACCCCAACCTAGGAAACTTTGTCAGCATCCAACCAGCCCCTTACTCCTACAGCACTCACCTTGCAGAGCTACGCCTCGCTCGGCAGCATTATCTGCCTCCTCACCCTTCCCTTACTCGCAGACGCGCCGTAATATGGCGACAACTGCAAACTAACACTTTCCCGACCCCCCTCTTCTACTCTTACCTCCACCCGTCATTCAGCCCGCCTCAGTGCCCGCACTGCGGCGACCGTCTCAACCTTTTTCACATGGTCTAGCAGTGCCAGCTCATTCCCGCCGTCCCACCCAATCCCAATCCCACCCCCACCTCCTGGGACGAGCGGCTGACCGATGACACGGCCACTGGCCAGCAATCGCTGGTGGACCGCGCCAAGGCGGTCGCCGCCACATATGGTGCCCCGGACTAGGGGCTCCACCCGAGAGTTTGTCACACGTCACTACAATAAAAGTTTATTCACTCATTCACTCACCATCTCGCATACGGTTCTTGCTCAAATAAACCGGGGCATCTGACTTTTCACTCATCTTCACCTTTAGCGCCACTGTTAACGACTTCTGAAATAGACAAAGCAAAAGCGATTTAATTAACACAGGATTATATGTTGAGCGAAATATTTACGAAGTTCGAGGTTTCCTGAGTCGTCTTTTGTATTCAATTCCCTTCCCCTCACCACCCCTTCCTTTCCTCCAAATAAACAATGTTGATTATTTTATGAACCACCAGTAATAGAGCATACTCGCAAAATGTCTATTTGGTGTAAGAAAGGCCTTGTTTAAATGTTCGAGCAATGAACTGGTCTCCTTACTCTGCCTGACACAGCTAGCACAAACACAATATTGACATTTTGATGCAAGGGCCATGCAGAATTTAGTGTATCAAAACAAATTGATGCCTCGTAAGTTGGTGCCCAATGAAAGCACTCTTTACCTAATTGCTTAATTGTATAAAAATAACAACTTTTCAACCATAAAAAAAAATAACACCACGTTTTTTTCTGGGCCACTGAATTTACTGATTTACTCCGTTAGCGTTCATTGTGTAGCGGTATGCATACATTACACAACACTGTTAGCGCAAACACGACATCGGCGCTTTTTGCTATCTTCCCCAGCAATGTATTGGCTCGCACTAAAACCTACCGCTTAGGTTGGATACTCGCATTAACAGTTTCCTAAACATCATTCACTTCTAACGAGAAAAGGAAAAGGGAAACACCGGCGATAGTTTGTTCGTGCTAACTGCGTGGCGTAGGGTATCTAAAAGTTTTTTACAATGTAAAATACAATTCTGTGTCACATTAAAAAAATTGTCTGCTTCTGCTTTAGTTTCTTTGAAACACCATAAATACTTCGAAGTAGTGGCCCGTGCTATGGTACTAATACAAGCTACGTTGAACAATAACACGACACACTAGACTCGCCAAAAAGGGGTTTAATATTGTCTTTTCCGCTCCACAGCCGCACTCGATACAGAATGTTCACAGCAAGTTTATAGCTAACATTTCGTTGTGGGGTATGAGCCGTACGGTTATCGAAGTGCTAAAAGCGATCCACTAAAACTTTCAAATATTGATGCCCTCTGACCTAAGGTGGTTGTCGGAATGTGTAAATATGAATTTCATACATTTTGCTGGCCATCATGTTCTGCGAGTTAGGCACACAACAGGGCATTTTAGTAAATTGTTTTCAAAGGCCCGCTGCCACTTCAGCCGTGCGCTTCACGGAATGCATCGAAGTGGCTGTGCGAGCTCCCGTTAAATATAGCGTGGCCTGAAAACATAATCTGCTAAAGTTCTCCAATAATTTGCGTTCACTGCTAGAAAACAGAAACCTTCTACAGGATGCCCGCGCCTGGTAGGTAGTTTTCTTTTCCATCGATCCCAATTTGAGGAAGGTTTGAGCGTGATAAGCCGTTTTTTTTAAGATGGAATGTTTCGTGAACATGTAAGTCATCCTTACATATTCAAGTCACCACATCTCGCGCACATGTTTAGAGCTCCTTCATCAACTGAGAATATCTATGAAACGTGCCTTCAATGGGTGCGGGGATGCATTACAGCTCCCAAGTATGCGTTTACTTTGCCACGGGCTAAACCAAACAACTTCGACAGCTCAAATTCGGTGACTGCGAGGGCGCAGCCTTGCAGCTCCGTAAAACCTACACCTGAGGGGCTTGGCTTGGCGAGCGCCCGAAAATAGAGCAGATTATGCGATAGGAGCTGAAGATACCTGTAAGTCACGAGGTCGCTGCTGCCATACCCATCGCCCGTCGCTCAGAATGGGGATTTTCTTGGCTTATCCTCTCGGAAGAAGCCGGCGCAAAAGGGGACCTTCCCCTTGCCTCGCCGTGCTACAATACAAGAGAGAAAGGGAAAGAAAGAGGGCGAGGAGCACTTTCCGCCAGGCAGAAGAATATTTCTGCTGGTCTTCCTTTAAGCCTATCTTGGCACAAGTGTGGCGCAATTCTTAGCAAAAATGGCATTTTGGCGTAAGATGTAGCAGACTTCCCATCATGGCACAGTTTGGCGCAAATGGCGCAGCACGTCTATCACTAAAAGCTGCACGCTGATGGCCTTGGGAACGCTTGGAACCGGTCAGATCCTCCAGTCCACACGACCGCAGCATCGCCGCGTACATCCGGAACCTTTCTACTCTCGCCGCTCGTCGGTGCCTGATCCCACTACACCTTTCTAGTATGCGCCGCCTTTTCCACTGCTTGGTGGCAGGTATGTCGACGGGTCATTTCTTGTTCCCGTACTTTCTAAAGTGCATTTGTTTCTTTTCTGGTCTAGAATAGTGACCAGAAACTACTTCTATAAATAATTAAAACGGTTCGCGCCACTGATTTTTTGTGTTTCGGCCTAAAAGAAGCTTTTAGCGACTCTGACCAGTAGTAAGCCCAAGACCAAAGACGTCGCATATCGCGCGCTTTCGGCACCGCGGGTCGCCCTCGTAGGTGCAGGAGGTTTCCACGTCGTTCGGTAAAAATATGACGCACTGGTATTTAGTTACTCTCACCATGCCCGCGGGCTTGACCGAACCCCAAAAGACGTGGAAACTGCAAAAAAGGTAGACGCGTAAATATGATTGCAGGGCCCTTTCACTAGGGTGACCTCCTTCCTACTAGCGAAATGCGGGACGTGCGGGGTGGGGTGGGGGGGGGGGGGGGTTAGAGGATGTTTATGAACACGCACACCACGAACCGAGGCTCTGTTAACATATCCAATATCTTTTAGAGTTCATACACCTGCAAATTGTAAAAGCAATTAGGCTAAAATAATTTTCACTCCCAGTGATATTTTTTGTGCAAAATATGTTACTAGATGTGTCGAAGTTGAAAGCATAAAAAGTAACTGCAGCGGAACTCAATGCATCAAATGGAAATAGGAAACAGTGAATCTTTTCGGGTTATTGTTTCCTGTCAATGCTTGTATTTGTCAACATGGTCCTACACAAATTTTGGCTTTCCTCCGTCTGGGCATGTTCAGGCACACGGATACCCTCCGGTCGATGGCTTCCACAAGCCATCGACCGGAGGGTATCCGTGTGCCGGAGGGTATCCGTGTGGTCTGGCAACTATGGTCAGCGGGCAACATTGGTCGGCGAATTTGGGTATCGGCAGCGGACGTGTTTTCGAAAGCTCCCGAAGCTAAGTACTTTTTTGTTTTCTTCTATTTAGCTGTGCATGGACTAGGGACGGTAGTTTTTGGTAGCAGTAGGGACAGGGGATAGGATAGTTTTTAGTTTAGTTAAGTTTAGTCTTTTGTAGGCACAAGAGTCTATCAACGGTGCCACATGACGGGGCCACGTGGCTTTGTCTGAATGGTTGGCGGGATAGATAGCGGCGTTGTTTAGAAGACACGTGGGGAGAGCGGCGTAGCGGCAGTAGAGGTCTGCCAATTCCATTTATCGAGTATATATAGCGAAAAAAGGAGGGGAAATCGGCTGGATTTGAGCAGCAGAACACGTGGTGTACGACGTGTTCGAGATTAGTGCCGAATTGGGCTGGGATCCGGGAGTAGGGAAGAATGGCGAAGAAGGACGTTCAGGTACAGTGCGGGGAGTGTCTGATCTGGGTTAGTATGTCGGAAACTAGGTTCGAGAGCGCTGAGGAAGCGGAGGCAGGAGACTTCCTATGCAGGTTGTGCGTCCTACAGGCGCGTCTAGACAGGATGGAAACCGAGAACACGACAATAGTAGCGCGCGTTGTGGAACTGGAGGACCAACTGAGAAAGGAGAGAGACGAGCGGCAGGCGCTGGAAGAGAGACTGTAGAATGTAGAGGGGAGTCGGACAGAGACGGTCGCCCTGAACGGTAATGGCGGACAGGCTGAGAAGCAAAATGACGAGGCGCGGTCGGCCACCAGCGTGGGCGACGGAGATGGGGACGACGACAGCAGCGTTGGACAAAGCTACGCGGGGGCGCTGACGCAGAACAGCCAGAAGAATAGGGAGACAAATGCGGTGAACCAGAAAGGGCAGTTGGCAGGGGGCTCGACTGGAGCGGGCCCAAGTGAGGAAAAGAGGGTCCTTGTGGTTGGAAGTTCGAACGTGAACAGGTTCAAGGCAGGTCTCGCTTGGAAGGTAAAGGACGATGAGAGGGTCACAGTGCAAGCATACCCGGGTGCCTGCATCGGAAAGGCTATGGAGGGGGCAAAGAACCACTTATGGGACAGCATGGACGGGCAGAACCTGGTGGTGATACACGCTGGGCTGAACGACGTTTTACAGGGAAGGGAACAGAACCTGGGGAGGCAAATCGAAGCCGGGGTGCGGAAACTGAAGGCGACAGCTGAAGGAGTCCAAATCGTCATGTGCACGATTCCGGAGATTCAGGGGCAGACTGTAAAAACTGAGAGGAAGGTGGTCAGGGCAAATGCAGTCATAAGGGGACTGGGGCGGGAGCTGGGGTGTGAGGTAATTGATATTAACAGAGAGGTGTACCAGCCAGCGTCTGCCAGTCCATTTGTTGCGGATGGCATTCACTACCGGGAGCACACCGGAAGGAGGGTGGGTCGGAGGATTGGATGCACAGTGAGGTATTTTTTCAAAATACACACAGGTCCCTAAGGGCCGAAGCCTAGAGGCCGGGGCTGGGGAGGGGGGGATGAAACAGAAAAAAATGTAGAGTTAGGAAACAGGAGGAATATAGAGCTAGAAGCACAGAGCATCCTTGGCTAAATGGCAACATAGCGGGAGAAGATGGACCGGTACCAGAGTCGGAAGAAGTTACTGGGTGTGAGTACCGCAGGAGCAGCAGGGACAGCAGGAGGAAGCCCCGAAAAAATAAGAGAAAAAATCGGCTCAATATAGGGTTCATAAACATGCAGGGGGGTGGAAACAGAATAAAGTGGGAGGAGATTGGTGAACAATTAGAGGCTGAAAATTTCACAGTATATGGGGTAGCAGAAACGCACGCACCTTAGAGATGAGGAGGAACCACCATACATATCAGGCTACTCCTGGATGGGATGCAACCCGAGGGAAGGTGAACGCAAAGGCGGGGGTCTGGGCATGTTAGTTAAAGGGCAGGACTGGAAAAGAGAGAGGGAAGGCTGCAGAGAACACTTATGGTTGAATGGTAGAGTAACAGGCCTCAACACTCTTCTGGGATTTGCCTACCTGAAAACAGGAAAAGACTCGAGGGAGGAAAATACAAAACACTTTACATGTATTTCAAGGGACATCAGAGAAATTGGCCTTAATCAGGAAATAATTATCATAGGAGACATGAATGCCCATTTAGAAGAGTTTGATGGATTCACAGATACAACCGGAAAGTTGCTAGAAGATTTCTGTGATGCCCTTGACCTAGTGTTAGTGAATGCTCAAGTAAAATGCGATGGCAAAATAACATGGGAACGAAACAACTCGCACTCAACTATAGACTACTGTCTCATGTCCCACAAACTGTATGCCAGGTTAGGAAGTATGGAAATAGATGAGGAAGGAACAAAAAGCTTAGGGAGTGACCACAAACGAATTAAGATTAAATTTGGGGCATCCAAACCAGAACAGCAAGCCCAGGAACGAGCGGGTAAACCTAAACTGAATGAAGCTCAAATACAAAAAGTATTGAAAAGCATTGAGAACATAGTATCGAAACAACCAGAAAGGGAATGGGCATATGAGGATCTAATAGGAATCTTTAAAAGAGAATTAGAGAAGCATCGAATTAAACAAAGAGGACAGCAAAAACGAAAACACCAACCAAAAAGCTGGTGGGATAAGGAGGTCAAAGCAGCCATATTGCAGCGCCAAGAGGCATCTAGGGAGCATAGGTGGGCAAAGAAAAGGGGAGCCTTGCCAACTGAGGTAGAATCAAAATAGGAAAACTTCCAAGAGCGAAAAAGGGAGGCATCAGCTTTAATACAGACCAAAATTGGGAGTGCAGTGGATGATGGAAATAAATAAAAAAGATAGGAATGCAGCGAAAAGGTTTTGGGAACATATTAAAGCGCAAGGGAGAAAGACAGATAGTTTCCAACACGTACTAACCAGACAGGAAGGGAGAAGAGTGGAGGGGGAAGAGGCACGGGAAGATATTAGGCAGACAATCGAAGGGGCTTTCTCCCAGCTTAAGCAGAGGGGGATGGTGGATAACTCTGACAGCAGCAGCATAGACAAGGAGCAGAATTATGTAGCAATGGAGACGACCGCAAGGGAATGGGATAAGGCAGAAAGTAAGGTTCCAGCAGGTACAGCGACAGGCCCAGATGACATACCCATGGAACTCATTAGGACACTAAAAAAAACAAGCAAACTGAAGTTACGACATACAATAAATCAAATAATTATGGGAGGAGAGGTGCCTAGGGATTGGAAACTGAGTAAAATGAGACTAATATATAAAGGCCGAGGAAACAAAGACAACATTAAGTCGTATCGCCCAATAACGGTAACTTAAGTTCTATACAGAGTAGTTATGCAGATAATAAAGCGGAGAATGGAGGAATGGGTAGAAGAAAATCAAATACTGGGTGAGCTCCAAAATGGATTCCGAAGAGATAGAAGACTGGAAGATAACTTATTCGTCACCACACAATGTATAGAAATAGCAATGAAGAACCAGACTCCTTTGTGGTTGGCTTATTTGGACATCAAGGGAGCGTACGATAATGTGAGCCAGGAAAAACTCTGGAGTCAGCTGAGGGAATATAACTTAGATGCATATTTGGTTGGGTTTCTTCAGCAGGTGTATACAGACAATAAGGTAATTATAGCATGGGAGGCAGAAACTACACAACCCGCAGCGATAAAAAGAGGGCTCAAGCAGGGCTGTCCACTGTCACCTCTGCTTTTCATGATATATCTCAGGGAAATGGAAAAGAAATTAGAGCAGAGCAACTTAGGTTTTGATGTGAGTTATATGGAAGGAGGGAGAAATGTAGTACAGGTAATACCAGGACTGATGTATGCCGATGACATAGTACTTATGGCAGATAACCAGGATACGTTACAGGAACTAGCTGGAATATGTGGAGAGGAAGGGGACACATTGGGCATGAGTTTTAGTAGAGAAAAGTCTGGAGTATTGTGTTTAACGACAAAATGAGGGAACCCCTGAGGATACAGGACATTGAAATAGACCAAGTAGGAAAATACAAATATCTGGGAGTCTGGCTCAATGAGGGAGCGAAATATCTAGAGGAACATGAGGAGAATATAATTAAAAAAGGGAAAAGAAATTCATCAATTATGAAGTTCAAGGCGCTATGGAACTATAATAGATATGAAGTGGTCAGAGGTATATGGAAAGGAGTGATGGTGCCAGGGCTGTCTTTTGGCAATGCAGTGCTGTGCATGAAATCAGAGTTTCAATCAGGATTAGAAATTCGACAAAGAAGCGTAGGCAGGCTGGCACTGGGAGCACATGGAAAAACACCAAATGAGGGAGTACAGGGGGACATGGGATGGTTGTCTTTTGAGAGCAGGGAGGCAGTTAGTAAGTTGAAATTTGAACAAAGGTTGACCGAAATGGATGATACGCGGTGGGCACGGAAGGTATTCAAATATTTGTACATGAAAAGTTTAAACACAAAATGGACAAACCGAACCCGAAAGCTTGCATTTAAATACCTACGCACTGGTGATGGGGCTGAACAGACTACTTCAGTGACAAAAGGGGTGAAAGAGGCAGAGAGGAAAATGTGGGAAGAAAGAATGCAGGATAAATCAGCTCTAACAGTGTACAGGTCACGAAAGCAGGACATAAGAAAGGAAAATGTATTTGACAATTCAATAGGAAGTTGTTTGCTGTTCGAGGCGAGAACGGGGGCTTTGAGGACGAGGACGTATAGGGCTAAATTTCAGGAGATAGACACATTATGTGCTGCTTGCCATAATGAGGGTGAGACACTTGAGCACTTGGTATTAAAGTGCACGGGGCTTCGTCCTGCACTCCCTGAAGGGGTAACAGATCTGGCCGGGGCCCTGGGGCTTGCTGGCGACGATGGAGGGACAGAGGACAAGAGGATTGCAGTCACAAAGAGGCGATTAGAAGATTGGTGGAAATTATCTAGGGAAAATTGAATGATGCAGAACTAACTAGAACAGCTGAGGACAGGCGGGACAGAGGAAAATTGGGACTACCTCCCGCGTGGCTCCGGCCCAAAGTCTCAACCCTGTCTCCCAGTGGGTCCGGTGCGGGGGTAACGCCGACAAGGTCTGACCAGAGGAAAATTGGCGACTCCCTCGCCGGGGGGAAGAGGCGGGGGGTAATGTTTTTAGTTTTTTTGCCCGATCCCCCAAAGGTCATCCTGGTGATATCCCACACTACCTGGTGACAGTTAGGGGGTAGAAAATTGGCTTAGAAGGGCGAGGGAAATCAAATCAAATGTTTGTCTTTCTTAGACTTAGGCTAGGTGGCGCAAGCTACCACCCACTACAAAGGGTATAGCCAGTAACATCTATCCATCCATCCATACGCCAGACGGAGGAAAGCCCAAATTTTTAACATTATGTTCTTTTTTGACCGTTGTGAGTTGCAGGCTTTTTTGCCTTGTGTGGCTGGCTGTCTTCACCAAAAACAAAAATCCACAGCAACCATTTCGCAGTAACACAATGATTTGAAAATATTAACAATATCCTATATTTAAACAAATTTTTCTTACAATATTTTGGCACCAAGGGGGGAGGTACAACAGGCATACGCGTCGGTTCTCATTCAAGAACGACGGTCGCTTCCCGCAATGCTTGGATAGTAAATGGCGTACCATTGCGATTCACGCGGTTAACAGCGACCTCCGCGCTTCCCCGTGCCCCATTGTTCGGCAGCACCATGAGTTGCTGAATGAATTTTACGACAGTATGAAATTCGGGACATTTTGAAGATTTGGGAATTCCATGCGGGACGCGAGACACGAGCCCTCAATGCGGGACAGTGCCGCGAGTCGCGGGACGGGTGGTCACCCTACCTTTAACACTTTTGAGTGGTACTTGAAATCGCGAGTGGAGTGCCGTCGAGCGGCACTCTAGACACGCTTTGCAAGTGCACGCTTTGCAAGTGTGCCGTCGGACGGCACTCTAGACACGACGAAAATAATCCCTGGAGAAGGGGAACAAGAGGGACACAGGAGAAACACAAATCTCCAAACACAGCTAGGCGACTGGTGCGCGACACTACGTCATTTTATAAGACCATTATTTCGTTCTTCAAATTGTTTGACGAACGCAGCAAGGAACAAAGAACGCAAAAAGAAACAGCACACGAACCTTCAACTCAAGAAATGACGAACTGACAGTCCTTTCTGTGTTCAACGCTATTTCAGAGACTGGCAGAGCACAATACCTTGAAGCTTTATGTGGGCTGGAAATGCGCCCGCGAGTCTCTCCAGCAAATGGCAGCGTTTCATCTTCGAGAACACAAACACCCGCCTCCATTTTGCGCACATGTCACTTGGTGGATTGAATAGGATTGGATAGGATTGAAGAATGGATTCTACCAACCCCGGCGGACACTTCGAGCGTTTTCCAGTTAGCTTTTTCAGCGCCATCTCTTATCCGTTGGTATTCTATTAAGTCTTTTCGGTTTACGCCGGGAAGTTTATTTAATAGGATGAGATACATATTATTGTTGCTACTTACAAATTTCAAAAATTATCCTGGTAAGATGAAACAAATATCTTGGTTAGCTAACGGTTGTTTTTTGTATTTTGACTGCTGAGAACAGTTGCGCGTCGGCTGCCGCGCTCGCGGATGCGAGAGTCAGTGACAAATGCGCCTCGTGCGCGTACAACTTTGACTCTTTTTCCTATCCACAATTTCATTTTCAACGCTTACTACTACTAATAATAATAATAATAATAATTTTTATTTGCACGAGAAAGTTTGCCCACTCAGCGGCGTGCAAGGCTAGACAGAAAGGTTTGTACCGCATGTGCGCCTGCTAGCCCGCCGCTGAGTAGGTGTAAACATAAACAGTAGTCGTAAATACAAGATAACCTATATACATGTATAAAAACAACGAATAATCATAACCCAGAGGGGAAGATATGAAACCTCGCTGTGCCCCACCCCACCCCCACGCAGACCACGGCAGACCACTACTACTCGCGGATGCGTCGGCTGCTCGGCGGCGCCTGTGCCAGCTGTGCTGGTTTTCGTTTGCAGCAGCGGGCAGTGGCGTTGACCTATTGGTTATCGGTCTATTTCTGCTACCAGTACACAGAGCAAACGAAACCTTGTTCATTGCTCGACTCAGTGGTGCTCTAATTCCAGTGGCAACAGCTCTGCCAAGTTCTTTGGGTTCCCGATCGAGTGACGATAGGTAAAGACGGGCTGCTATACTTTTGGTTATACAGTTTCGGATTGCCGAAAACTTGCTGGTGCATGTTTCTTTATGGAAGAGTTATTGTAAAAGGTCACAAGGGACAGCGCATGTATCTTTAAATGAGCGGTGTGGGCGGTATCGGTGTTAGAGCACCGCAGCTCGGTAGCTCGTGCGTGGAGCAGCTCGCTGCAGAAGGAACCTGCGAGAAACCCCGGCGATCGAATCACTGTCGCTAACTACCGCAAAGTTAAATGTGTGATTGCAGGTCTGTGAATACTTGAATAGTAGTTTCGTGTAGATTTTGTTACTTTGTTGTGCTGTGCAGTGAACTTTTTTTTTTTTTTTTTTTTTTTCTTTGTATAACGAGCGTGCCTAATAAAAAGAGAACTTGCAAAAGATGTTTGGACTTGTGCTCAGACTGGCGATGTGCGCCCATCTTAAGCCGCTGAACAGCAGCGGCTGGGCGTGCTTTGCATTCATTCATTGACGATTTTATGAGAACTGGCTGTCACTGAACATGCACTGTTGCTAAGCCGATCTCAATCGAGCGAAGCAAAGTTAAGTGCAATTGTTTCGGAAGCTTCGGACATTCGCAAAAAAAGGTAAACACACTTTTTTTGTTCTAAAAAAGATTACATTGTATTGTAGAAGAACGAGACGGCGGCAAAGGGAGCAGTTCCCTCTTCTCTCAACAACAGCGACAATAAGATGCAAATTCGTTCGGAGTTCGGAGGCTGCTCCGAACTCCGAACGAACTCGCATCTTTTTTAATAGGTGGGAACAGCGCAGGAAAAACCGACGAAGGACGAGTAGAAGAAGTGCACAGACACAGCGCTGACTAACAACTGAATGTTTATTTTCAAGCGAACCAGAAAGTAAACACTGGGTGTGGAGAGGAAAAAAATACAGAAGCCAAAAAAAGGAGGGAACCCGATAAAACAAGACACTACCACGCCATATCATTATCACACACGTCTGCCACAGTTCTTGATAAAAAACACTTCGTCAGCCCCCAAGTTAACCGACGGAGCACTGACGCATTCTTCCTCCCCCCTTGATAAAATATAAAAGGCCTCATCAATCTCCCGGGCAGTCTTGTTTTTGTTGCGCGCCAAGATCGTCAACTCATTGAACAGGCCGGGACGCAGCCGCACCTACTACAATGTACCGCAAGGTGGCCAGAGGGTGAAGAACGGAGAGCAAGGGAATGCTCCCTCGCCCTCACGTTCACACACCTCCCTGTCTGTCCAATGTAAACCCGACCACACGTGAAGGGGATCTGGTATACAGCCCCTACTGCGCATGAGACAAACGGATCGCGGTGGTTAACATCACAGTGGTTATCCCTGTTCAACCCTCGGTTAACGGCGGAGCATAGTCGAGATAACTTCCGGGGCGCCGAAAACACCACAGGCACCTTATACTTGTTGGCCACGCGCTTGACTTGATGTGAGAGGGCGTGAATGTAGGGCACCACCACTGGTCTGGTTGTCGGTTTTTGCCTCGCCTTAGGACTGGTTCTACCTCCGAACACCTTAATAAGGGACTCAGCCACTCCCACAATCATCGCCACCGGGTATCCCGCAGAGGTCAGCCTAGACACCTGTGAAAGCAGGCTGTCCTCACACCTATGGTGGCATGAGTTGAGCAAAGGGGCGCGCATATAAGAAGAGGCTTTTGCCATACGGCTCCGCGCACTCAAAGCTTGTGAAGCGTGCGATCACTACGTCGGGTATGCGCGCCCCTTTGCTCAAGTCATGCCACCATAGGTGTGAGGACAGCCTGCTTTCACAGGTGTCTAGGCTGACCTCTGCGGGATACCCGGTGGCGATGATTGTGGGAGTGGCTAAGTTCCTTATTAAGGTGTTCGGAGGTAGAACCAGTCCTAAGGCGAGGCAAAAACCGACAACCAGACC
The DNA here is from genome assembly GCF_016920785.2 of Ixodes scapularis. Lineage (NCBI taxonomy): Eukaryota > Metazoa > Arthropoda > Arachnida > Ixodida > Ixodidae > Ixodes > Ixodes scapularis. The sequence continues at coordinate 7,699,048 of NW_024609880.1, read as the reverse complement.
AGTGGTGGTGCCCTACATTCACGCCCTCTCACATCAAGTCAAGCGCGTGGCCAACAAGTATAAGGTTAACCATTTTGTTCTTAGCCCGAGACTGAGGCAGGAAAAGAGGAAAGTTTCGAAGTAGAAGAAAAATGAACAGTCGAGGACACGTCTCTAACACAGCTAAAGACAAGTTTATTTGGTCACCTTCTTATATACACTCCACAAACTTCACCACAGCACCTTCCCGATCTCGAAAGCCAAAAGATAACAAAGGTCTCACATCTTTCCACCACAATTGTCAAACGACCTTGACGTTTTCCACAAAGCAATGAACAATAGCTCCCCTCATCCGGAAGACACTTGTGAATCCTTCGCGTACACAGTACACTCTCTCCCTCTACTCTCCGACCCATAATCACAAAGCATCCCGGTAACAGAAGATATCAATCCACGTGACTGTGTACGTGAATCCTTCGCGTACACAGTGTACTGTGTACGCGAAGGATTCACAAGTGTCTTCCGGATGAGGGGAGCTATTGTTCATTGCTTTGTGGAAAACGTCAAGGTCGTTTGACAATTGTGGTGGAAAGATGTGAGACCTTTGTTATCTTTTGGCTTTCGAGATCGGGAAGGTGCTGTGGTGAAGTTTGTGGAGTGTATATAAGAAGGTGACCAAATAAACTTGTCTTTAGCTGTGTTAGAGACGTGTCCTCGACTGTTCATTTTTCTTCTACTTCGAAACTTTCCTCTTTTCCTGCCTCAGTCTCGGGCTAAGAACAAAATGGTTAACATCCACCAGCTCGCCTGCGCAATCACTACATTATCAAGTATAAGGTGCCTGTGGTGTTTTCGGCGCCCCGGAAGTTGGAGTCCCAAGAGTCCGCCGGTTGATTCTACACCTTTTCGACGAACGGTGGTGCGCCGGTCGTTTTCGACAGACGGCGACAGCAGCGACAGTCGGCGTCGTGACGAGACGCCGGATATTCGTACGCGGCGCGGCGCCGGATTTTCCTCGTCGATGGCAGCGGCGACCAACATATTCGCGACTCCAACTAACTATAGGTGGCGCCACTCATTTTCCAAGATGGCGGGTTTAGTGAGGGTCAGAGATGCGTGCCGCTGTTGAGCCTGTCTAGTGTGCTGGCTTCACTGAGCGACATAAATTATTTCTGGTAATACGAGGAAGCTAATGTTTTATGAGCGCAGGTCACCTCTTTAACCTGAAAACAAGAACGGTGTTTAGCGTATTAATTACGGAAGGATGCGTGTTTTAATTCTGGAGCGAAACCGAAACTTACCTCTATTTTGGATTTAATTTCTCGACAGAGGTCTTAATTTCGGATTCTTTCATGACTCAAGATGTGTCTCACATCGTAATTATTTACTTAGAAAAGTTGTTCGCGGAAACTTCATTTTGTGACATACTGTTCGATCCAGGCTGATATTCGTCGTTGTTGAAAAAATCATTGCTGACATCTGTGCGTTCTTGCTGCCTTTTTCTCGCTCAGATAATTGTCATGGGAAATAATGACAATTATTCCAGTACAAGAATAAGAGAATAATTCCAATTTTTACAGTATGTCCACGAAACGCATAAACTAATAAACGATGCTTTCACTGCAACAACCCAAGACGGAATCCGAGTCAGACAGCTGAAGTGTTTGTGTGTGTGTTTTATAGCACCGGCGTGACGCGTAGGACTTCATATTACATCCAGTGTTTAACTGTTTGTCTATCTTGATAACAATGTCAGAGTTTTTTATATGCTAAAAAGAAAACAGAATTATACTTTTCTGGAAAGACTATTATGGTTAAATAGAGTATTCTCGTGATCTTGGCGTTAATTAGAGGCCTACATTGCCGCGATTTGTATTAATAATAATAATATTAAAATTCACAAATTTGAATAAGTTATTCTTCAAGCTCTAATATAATTTGTTGCTTATGATCTAATTTTAAAGGCGCGTAGAAATATGACAACGAAAACTGTGCTAATTATCATCACTGGTTCAAATTGCTGCATTTTAATTACAAATAAAATAAACATAGTCTAAAATCAATTAAAACATTCTAGCTAATGTGAGAAATCTATGTAAAATTACATTAATTGTGGGTAAAGTATATTGTGCTATCAAAGTCGGGACTTTTGACAATTGCCGAAACGTCCAAAGTCGCCGCCAATATACTTCCAGACCAAATGCCCAAAAGTTAAAATAAAAAAGCTTTTTTTTAATTACTACTTTTTTCATAACATTTATTCACTTTTGTATTTGCTCGCCGTCGTTTTGCCAATCTCAGCCTTTCCAGTTCGAAGGAACTCCGACTTGCTTGCACGTCTGCTCACTGCAGCACGTTTCATTCGCGTTGGAAGCCGGTGAAACAGTAGTGAGTTTTAATATTGCATATACGAGCGAACTCAAGCCCTGTGTGTTTGCGTTAGCTTTGCGCGTTCCACACTGCGCGTGCGCGGAGCCCGAAATGGCGGTCTTGGATGGCGCATGGCGATGAGGCGCACGCACAACGTGGGGCACGCAACTCTAACGCAAACGCACACAGCTTGCGTTTGCTTCTATGCGCAATACTAAAACTCTCCAGTAAGGTACAATTCCATACGTGCTGCAGCACTACGTTGGGACAGTGAAGAGTGTTGTTTGCATTCGGAAACGACATTTCGCGAGCCATGATCGCGAGCAGTTCCGCTATGCCCGCTGAGCAGGAGAATCGGGGGACCCTCACTAGAGCGCTTCCCGTTTCCGCCGCGGGAGGGCGAGCGTCGAGCTGGAGACGCGATATATACACCAACTCATGTTTACAAACAAACCGGAGCGCCCCTAGCGGACGCCACCGGCGCCGCGCATGAGCGGTGGACGGTGGGCAAGAAGCCCGCCGTCGCCCATAAACAAACCATTGAACTGCGTTGTTTTCGGCGTCGGTGGGAGTCCCCGTGATCTTTTTCGCGTTGGAATTGTTGATTTTTTGTCCTCCTGACAATGTCTGACTACTTGAGCGGCTTCAGCAAAATTAACGAGGCCAAACTTTGCGTGAATAATGTGACTTGCGGCGATTCATTTCACGTGGATGCCGCAGAATGGGCGCTAAAGCCTGACTCCCACGATGAGATTCTGCTCGCTATTTTCAGTCGCGACGTCGCTCCGGCTGCAAAAGCGTGGACCCTAGCTGAGATGGTGGACGTCGATACTGAAAACCGCAAGTAGAATCGGGCATTACAAATCGGTGATGGCCACTGGTAACAATGATCGACATCCTGTATCTACTGTTTACACTTAGCCTACTTACCCCAACCAACCTTCAACAAAAGTGTTTTGAGGCCTGCACTTAGTTCTTATCGCAATTACCGGGTCAGCGTTTGGTTTACGGGCCGCTGTTGTTTGAACGCGCTGACGACAAAAAGCAGACAAGTTTGAAAGAGCAGACGACAGTTCGAACGAGTGCGAAATGGAGTGCGGGCAAGAAGCACCGCGTTCCGCGTCCACAAACCTTTGGAATGTCACGTTGCCGGCGTCTGTGTCAGTCTGCATACTCTTTTTCGCGTTGGAATTGTCAAATATACGTCCCCATAGCAATGTCTTACCACTTTAATCGCCTGAGCGAAACTATCAAGGCTCGTTACACCGCTAAACGTTCCGTGAATAATTTGATGTGCGGCGATTCATTCGCGTAAACGCCATAGAATGGACGCCAAAACCACGATGAGAATCTTCTAGATATTTTCGGTCGCGACGTCGCTCGTGCTGCAAAAGTGTAGAAGGTAGCGGCGATGATCGACGTCGATACTGAAATGCGGAAGCGGGAACAGAACAAGCGTAACAAGTCGGTGTTGCCCACCGGTACCAATGATCAACATCTTGCATGTACTGCTTACACCGAGCCTACTTAAGTCGTTTGAGGCCTGCAATTATTCCTTATTGCAATCACCGGGTCAAAGTTTGGTCTACGGGCCGCTTTTGTTTGAACGAGCAGACGACAAAAAGCAGACAAGTTCGAAAGAGCAGACGAAAGTTCGAACGATCAGGCGGCCGTGTGAATTTGAAGACGCACTGAACCCGCGGGAGGCCCGGACAACTTGGCGGTTTTCTCTCGTTCATGTTGGAACAAAACAAATACATTTGGCGACCACAAAGTGTTGCCCGCACAAGCAATCGTAGTTCGACAGCGTCTGGTTTACCCTTTTCATGGCTACTATCCACGTACTCGGACGAACGGAGCGGGCAGAAACACATGAAAACTGATCTCAAACCTTTCCAGACTCTTTGGCACAGCCCACGTCGCAGCATTTTGACGAGAACGCAGGTATTTTGTCTGGTTTCTCCGAAAAGAACACAAGAATGCATTTCTCGCACGGCGACTTTTGCCCACCGCCCCAGACCGGAAGTGCGTCCGACGCGCCACCACCGCGGCGTGACGTAGGAGAGTTGAGTTGGTGTATACACTCCGTGCGACGCGACTGGCGCGCCGCCGCGCGGCCGGTGCCGAAGGTAGGCAGTGAGAACCCCAGAGAAAACGAAACCGAAACCACGCCGCGTACGTTGGTACGCGTTGAAGTCGGATCGGTGTGGTTGCGCTGGGTTCACAGCATGAAGTGCTGCCTGTGCTGCGTCATTAAGTGCTTCAATAGTTATGCGTCGTATCTCGTGGAGACAAAGTTTCACAGTTTTTCAGCTTGCCGATGTTTTGTGGGACAGCGACAACGATGGAGCCGTGCCGTACGACGCGAGAAATTTGGTCTCTCGATCATGCCTGCCACTGTGTCGGCACGGCTGACATATTCTACACTGCCGCTTGGCGCTCTGCGTTTGTTTTCGTAGCAGTAGCGCCTACATGCGTCAGCGCCGATGGGACGAACTGAAATGCCATCCCACACTCGCGGGTATGCAGTGCCAATTTCGTTGGAGGAATGCCCTCCAAAAAAGTTTCGTCCCCATCGTACGTGTCGATGATATTTCCGGACAAGTATGGCACGCAATCTGTACTTCATGAAGAAAGATTCGAACGGTAAAAAAGTGACAAATATAAGTCTAAAGAAAACAACAATAAAACTCGAAATCACTGGAGAATCGACGTTTGAGTATGGAAGTTTATGTGGTGTGCTTTCTTTCTTGATCAGCCTCCTTTTGGATGATGAAACGCTGACAGCCCGAGTTCTGTAGGCAACAATTTTTTTTTCTCGGCTTTAGAGCCAACTATCGCAAAGTGGTTCGAACTGGGAGTACCGTCCACTGGTACCTTCCTACCTGTAAAGTGTGCACCTCCCACGATGAGTGATATTATCTGACAGCCTTTGACGGTCAAAGCCAGTTCCCATTTAGTTACGCCGCCACAGGTTTCGCTATGCCAACTCTTTTTGTTATAATAAGTGTTGTGCAAAGTTACGGTCATGTCCAAGTACCTGTGCGCCGAAAATCAGCACCTCGCACTACAGGTTATTACACAACAGCTGACCGCAAAAGCCCTTGGCGGCCAAACAGTCTGTTGGCCGACAACTTTGTTTTCTCCGCTTTGGAACCACCTTTCGTAAAGTTGCTTTAATTGGGAGTACAGTGCACTAGTCCCTTCCTACCGGTAAAGTCTCCACCTCCCACGACGAGTGGTATTCTCTTGACAGCCCTTTCATGGTCAAAACCGGTTGCCATTGAGTTACGCCGCCCAAACCAAATTTCCTCCTGGGTTCCCTCTGCCACCTCTTTTTGGTATAATAAGTGCTGTATCATGTTACTGTCAAGTCCAAGCACCTGTGTGCCCAAATCTGCACTTCGCAGAGCCCGGTTATAACACAACATTTTGGGTCCAATATTGGATATCCCGTACAGCTTTATTTCTTTATTTGTTAGAAACATAACTTTCACACTTGCTGTTTTAATGAAACTTGGCACACTTCTTGCACAAACTTAGTAAACATCTCACTCGCCTCCAATATTATTGTTCCAACAGTCCTACGTTTACAGCGACGAGCGAAATAAATTTCTCACTCAGAGCAATTATGGTGGCGCCGTCTTGCTTTTCGAGAAATTGCTCCAACTCCTTTTTCGGCCGCAACTTGAGAAATTACCCCTAATAACGACTCAAACTCAATATATAAGAAGTGGAGAACAGCTAAATGCCCTTCTGCTTCAGCACTCATGCAACGTCACCCTCAACCTATCGACTCAAAAAGCAAAAGTTTCGTCCGTGTGCGCTTCCGCCGCCACAGCTAGGCATGCGAAAAGGCGCTGCCGGCGCTGCAGGCTGTTGAACGCGCCTCACTGTCGAACGCCAGCTCCTCCGCTAGCGGCGCTGCGCGCGTTTTTCAAAGCGCCCCCTATAGTTCCCGCACGGAGTGTATACGACGGTGTGCGGTCGGAGCGGGCTTTTCAACGAGTGGATGGAATATTGAGACTGTCAGATTTCCTGTGTCGGGGTACCCGCAAAAGCTGTGAAATGAGCGACTACTCAGTCCAAGCTCCCAGACAGAACTCGTATTTATCACCTCGTTCCTTTTCACGCGTGCCCATCAGTGGTGCCCACGCGTCTCGCGGGAACCGCACATTTCGGTACCGGACGATTTGGTGCGGACGTTTCGGTACGCGGTCATTTAGGTACACGGTTCTTTCTGTACGTGGTGATTTCAGTACCGGTCATTTCAGTACAGGTCTAGTCGAGGGCACCGCTGACCCTGACCAACACCACCTAGAGGTGGTGTTGGCAAAGCCCGCCCGCTCCTTGGGAGATTCATAGTAAAAATAGCGCAAAAGAGACGGGACAAAAAGACGAAGAAGCACACAGGACAAACGATTTCCCTTTCTCGCACTCCTTGGGAGTGCGAGAAAGGGAAATCGTGGGGGAAGGAGAGGAGGTGGAGGAAGTTGCCAAACGAGGAAGGGAGAGGAGGAAAGGGGGCTCGAAGACTGGAGGACTGGATGTGCGGGATAACGGAATGAAAGGAGAGGCCGCTTCGCGACTCCAGCAAAACGGACGCCACCAAGCGGGAAAACCGGGAACCAGCCGGTCCAGGCCGCTCCGCGCCCCTCCGCGTCTCTTGTGGCTTTCGCGGACACGTGTTGTCGGCGCGGTGGCGAACAACGTAATTTGACGAAGGTCCGAAAATTTCTCAAGTTTTCCTAAGTGTTCATTAGTGCGGTGAAGCCTCAGTACATTGTTTTCTTCCATCACGTGTTTGAGAGCCCGTTCATTCCACAACACACGGTCGCGTGCTTTCGATTTCTTGGATGGGGAGGAATCGCGGAAAAACGTTTTGATTTCTTGTCTGTCTCGAATCACACCTTTGTAAGGATGTAGAACAGTGGGAGGACTACAGACGAGGCCTTTCACTGGAGGGAACACCAATGTTGCAGTCAAGTGAATGGGAAGGTTCGAGAGCCGCTTTTCTTGAGTTTGGTTGTGTTCGATTAGCTTCAAGTTTGAGCCACCCACGCCGGTCGGTGCGTTGGCTATTCATCTTGACTGCTTTTCGTCGAAAAAGCCTCTGGACCACTCTGAAGGAGTTGGGCGCTTATTTCGTCATTACTTGATTCAGGAAAACCTGCTCGCTGCAAATGATGAATGACGGAAATTTTCTGTTTTCAAAAGGTGGGTTCAACGTTAGAAGCTGTTACGGCATTTTGATCTATCAATCCTCCAATATAAATATTATACCCCCGTCGAAGCCAACAGCAATATATGTCTACATTGCTCAGGTTGACCGGCCACAAAAAATACTTATTTTCTCCGTTCAGGATCCGAAGCAAAGTTCAATGCGGAGAGGTTCTGCGTGAACTCCAGTGAAGACTCTCTTCATTTTGTCTCCGTGCTGTCGGTTAGAACTATTTGACTAAGTTTAAGTAGTATCTCTCTGTCTGTCAAATATACTTTTATTCAGCAGTTCACCTAATAGCTAGTCAACTAAGCTCATAATTCAACCCGAAGAATATACTAATACCGCTTCAGTGGTACCCCCATAGTACGTAATATAATACATACCCGCTCGTCAAAATGACTTCTCGATTGCTACAAAACCTGGATTGAAATACGAGTATCAGCGGCTTAGTGGGGTGCCGACGGGTTAACATGATCCTTGGCTCAAGAAGCGCTTGCTTAATTTTCGTAATTTTCGTGCAGCCCGAGTTGTTGACCGAGCAGACGACTGGGAGCTGTTTCTTAAACGCGGATACGCACAAAAGCTCGATTTCGCGGACAGATTAGTCGGATGGTCGAGGCATGTGAATTGGCTGAAAATTACTGTCGGCGGAAGAATTCTGCGGCCATTGCCGCTTTTCTTAGAAGATCAAAACTGACTAGTATATTACCAACTCTCCAGAGCCATATAGTTTCGGTTTTGAACGAAATCTCCGAGCGGCAGTTTGGCATGAAAAGAACAAAAAACACCGGGGAAACAAAACTATGCTCTGCGAGTTTATGTGCACCGGCTACACATAACCGTCTCAGTTCAAATAGCTATAAAATTGGGCATTAAACAAAAGAAAATCTGCCACCTGTTCAGGCGGCCCGGCCGAGCCGACGCGACCTGGACTCAGCCGCCATGTTTGTTCGGTGGTGGCGCCCCCTATAGGTCGCTGGAGTCGCGAAAAAAACAACGATCGGCTTCCATTGTGGGCTTAAGAAAGATAATCTCCTTTCTTGAGAGCGAAATGGAAGGGGTGCTTATGGTATTCGGGCTTGTCGCCATCCTATAGGCTCCTTGCATTGACGTCAGATCGTATACTTTTGAACACCAAGTAAAAGGAGGAGAGGGAAGCTGCTTTTGTAAGAATTTTGAGTGACAGGTTAATCTTCTATTATCTTCTGGGGGGAGAATAGCGACGCCTGTACAAATCCGGGAGGTACAAAGGAGGATCCTGATAAGAGGGGAACTCCTTCTTCCCCTTTTCTCTGGAGGGCATCGGAAATGACGTCATGTGCAAGGGGCCTATATACCTTTTTCGCAAGGGCGCCGCCATCTTGAATTGTCACTTCCAGTATGGGCGAAAACATTGCTTTGCCGTCGCCACGCCAATAGAAGACATTTAGGACATAAACGTAACCGTCACACATTCTCGTTTTGCCTCCCCTCTATTTTTTTTACTATTAGCAGGTTGAAACGTTTTGATATTTTTTCGTCGCCCATACCGGATATGCCTACTTGGTGGTCGGGGGCGAGAGTAAGCGGAAAAGGTCTATACACCGTTCCAAGCTGGGCTTCCTAGCCGGCGCCATTTTAATGAATGTAGCGCCGCCTACCCTCATCCGCGCATTTGGGAGAATCTGAACCCGCCCGAATGACCGACCGCCATTACTGGACTGTTACCCTGCTCACCGAGTCATACCGATCGCAGCTGCTTTTGCCGGCACGGCTGCCGTATTCGGCGTCCTCGGCTCATCGTCTTCGTCCATGGAGGAAAGCACTATCCTAATTTGTATGTCAGGCATGAGGAAAAGTGCATCCTGCTTTCCTGGCATCTTTTTGTGGGTAATATTTAGCGCGGTTATGGGGCAGTCGTCGCTCCCAAACCGAACTCGGCGTTTTGATCGCTAGCGAAATCGGGGATCGCTAGCGAAATTGAGGATCGCTAGTGAAATTGAGGATTGAACGAAGCCAGGATGGCACAAAAACGGCATGTGAATTTGAGCTAAACTCGCGTTGTCGCAGCTTGGGGGTGCCGGGAACATTTGAACTAACTGCGCGGTTAGCAGCTCACACCAGCGCTGCCACGTCTGCTTTATTTAAAATAGTAGAAGCCTCAAATTTAAATATGAATCGATATATAAATACCGAGTACAGATAGCAAGTGCGACGGTCCGTTTTTTTCTGATTTGGAATCCACTGTCACAATTTTGGCACATTATGTGCCTCTTTGTAATCGCCTCGCGTGAGGATTATTTGTGCACAAACTGTGTCGCGACGTGTACTATTAAATCAGTAGACCAGTAGTCACGCAACTGTTTTCTTTTTTTAATGTCTAAGCCGCCCTACACTTACCTTTTGGTCGTAGCCCAGGCGAAGGAACGGCACGGGGTTCTCTGCAGTTCGCCGGCCGCCCAAGAAATGGTCGGAGCACACGCGTTTATTTTACCGTTTGTTTTGGTTATTTGTACAACCAATTACAGCACAGTGCTGCCCGGTGTATTCTTTTCTTGCATAGGCCATGTCACGCGCGAAAACACGCTTTAATATCAAAGCGGCGCCTAACATTGTCGAAACAACTTGCCTCCGTACACCGCGCACGTGCTTTCTAGCAGTCCACTCCGTGGAGCAGACGAGCTTTCGAGGGAAAGGGTAAGCGGAGCGTTGGCGCATCGCTCTGGTTCGAGAGTGTTTTTCCCTTTCTGCATCGACCTACTTGGAACGGTGTTTCTCTCCCGACTCGCTCGCTGTGGCCTCCCATGGCTGTCGTGCCGGCGAAATTAGGAGCGCAGCCGGGACATTTTCTCCCGTGAATGCCAATCGGGTGCTTATGGTGTATTCGCACGACGGAGTTTCTTCCCGAGGAGAAAGATAAACGTCATCGAGTTTTGAGGTCACGTGCTCCGCGTCACGAATGTTCGCTAATCCCCCGAGCTCGCGGCGTGCTCGCGGGGTCCCGAGGAGAATCTGTGACAGGCCTACAGAATCTCCGCCGCTCCGTCGGTATACACCAACTCATGTTTACAAACAAACCGGAGCGCCCCTAGCGGACGTCACCGGCGCCGCGCATGCGCCGTGGATGGTGGGCAAGAAGCCCGCCGTCGCCCGTAAACAGACCATTGAATTGCGTTGTTGTCGGCGTTGGTGGGAGTCCCCGTGCTCTTTTTCGCGTTGGAATTGTTGATTCTACGTCCTCCTAACAATGTCTGACTACTTGAGCGGCTTCAGCAAAACTATCGAGGCAAAACTTTGCGTGAATAATGTGACGTGCGGCGATTCATTTCACGTGGACGCCGCAGAATGGGCGCTAAAGCCTGACTTCCACGTCGAGATTCTGCTCGCTATTTTCAGTCGCGACGTCGCTCGGACTGCAAAAGCGTGGACCGTAGCTGAGATGGTGGACATCGATACTGAAAACCTCAAGTAGAATCGGGCAATACAAGTCGGTGATGGCCACTGGTAACAATGATCAACAACTTCTTGTATCTGTTTACGCTTAGCCGACTTACCCCAACCAACCTTCAAAACTGTTTTGAGGCCTGCACTTAGTTCTTATCGCAATTACCGGGTCAACGTTTGGTTTACGAGCCGCTGTCGTTTGAACGAACTAACGACAAAAAGCAGCCAAGTTTGAAAGAGCAGACGACAGTTCGAACGCACGCGCAATGGAGTACGGGCAAGAAGCACCGCGTCCCGCGTCAACAAACCATTCGAATGTCACGTTGTCGGCGTCTGTGTGAGTCCGCATACTCTTTTTCGCGTTGGAGTTGTCGATTCTACGTCCTCATCGCAATGTCTTACCACTTCAATCGCCAGAGCGAAATTATCGAGGCTCGTCACGCCGCTAAACTTTCCGTAAATAATTGACGTGCGGCGATTCATTCGCATGAACGCTGCAGAATGGACGCCAAAACCATGATGAGATTCTTGTACCTATTTTCGGTCGCGACGTCGCTCGTACTGCAAAAGTGTAAAAGGTAGCGGCGATGATCGACATCGATACTGAAAATCGGAAGCGGGAACAGACAAAGCGTAACAAGTAGGTGATGGCCACCGGTGCCAATAATTAACATCTTGTATCTACTGTTTACACCGAGCCTACTTAAGTCTTTTGAGGCCTGCAATTACTTCTTATTGCAATCACCGGGTCAAACTTTGGTCAACGGGCCGCTTTTGTTTGAACGAGCAGACGAAAAAAAGCAGACAACTTTGAAAGAGCAGACGAAAGTTCGAACGATCAGGCGGCCGTGTGAATTTGAAGACGCACTGAATCCGTGGGTGGTCCGGACAACTTGGGGGTTTTCTCTCGGTCATGTTGGAACAAAGCAAATACATCTGGCGACTACAAATTGTGGCCCGCACACGCAATCGTAGTTCGACAGCGTCAGGTTTGCCCTTTTCTACGGCTGCTATCCACGTTCTCGGGCGAACGGAGGGTGCAAAAACACATGAAAACTGATCTTCAAACCTTCCCAGACTCTCTTGGTAAAGCCCCCATCACAGCATTTTGACGAGAAGGCAGGTTTTTTGTCTTGTTTCTTCCAAAGGAACACAGGAATCCATGTCTGGCACGGCCACTTCTGCCCACCGCCCGAGACCGGAAGTGCGTCCGGCGCGCCACCACCGCGGCGTGACGTAGGAGAGTTGAGTTTTGTCCCCCTGCTTTTGGGGAGGGGTAATGACGAACAGCTTTGAAGTGGGGTGCCTTTTCTTTATTATTTTTTTGCCTGCCTTTTTGTTTGATGAGCCCCCGAAAGTCGCCAGCAGGCTTGAAGTGTGGGGTGTCTTTTGTTTATTATTCTTTCCCTGCTTTTTGTTCAATGAGCCCCCGAAAATCGCCAACAGGTTTGCGAAAAGAAAGACTCCTGCGACCCAACTATATGCGACTAGGGATGCCGCGAACTTTTTTCGAATCGAAGTTTCGATGATCGAATCAAGCGGTTCGAAAGGTTCGAAAGATTTCGATTTTTCGAATTGTCTATATCGTAAAATTCGACGGAGGTCCAATTTTCGAACTTGTTAAGCTAAGAAGTTCGACGCTTTTCGAACCGTCGAACTTATTACGCTGAAAGTTCGATCTTTTTCGAACTTTCGAACTTATTGCGCTGCAAGGTTCGATGCTTGTCGAACTTTCAAACTTGACTGACCAAAAAATTCGATAAATTTCGAACTTTCGAACTTATTTATCAAGAAAATTCGAAAAGTTTCGAACTTTCGAATTCTGAAAAGTCAGAAGTTCGACGAACTTCGACCTTATAGGGTAAAAGTTCGACGTTCGTCGAACTTCGAAAGACCGGCGGACGGTTTCATTTGATTTCAAGTAGTGGGGTACATTCGTAATTTTTTTTCTCGAACTTTTACACGCGGTGCTGCGTTCCTTACGAAAGACAATGTCATTTATTTCAATGTTCTGGCATGCTTAGGTTTAAAGAAATAAATCCCCGAAGGGGCGAGGACGGACGACGGGTTTTTGGCGATTATCGTTTGTGCCAGATTTGAAGCAAGCTGCAGCCGGAGCTATTTATGGTAGATATGTTATACTTTTTTTTTAAGAATGATCTATGTATAGCGTAGGTAAGTGCCGTCTTAAGATGTGATTATTGTTATTCAACGTGAGTTTCGAAGAAATGTCCAAACATGTATCTGCATGCAATTATGACCTAAACTTGATATTTATTTTCGTGTAAGTTGTTTGAGGTATCGCATTTAAATTAACACCACAGACAGTACATATCATTGCCATCTGCAGAATACAAAATAATATATTTATTGTTTTTTCACGTTAAGGAATAAATTAACTCATGGCAGAAGATTTCTAGTAGTGTTCAAGTTCAGCACGTCATTAAAAGAAAACTTTTTTTTTTTTCGCTTCACGTTCCTGGGACGTGTTTCTTTTAGCATGTACACATTTTGGTAAAAGAAACTTGTTTCGAAGTTCTGAACCTCTGAATATGCAAGAATAGAACACTTCCGACGAATTCTTGATAGTTTTTTTTTCTCCTGCTTTTTATTCCCGCATTTATTCTTTTTTTTTTCTTTTGTTACTATCGGCACAGGTGTTTAGGTCGAAAAGACAGCTTTGAACTTCCGAACCACTAAGCATGTGACGAGCAGTGCCTTCTGACAACGAGTTTCTAACAATGACCATCTACGCAACCTTTTATGCAGTGAAGAGCGACAGTAGCTATACATATGCATAAATAATTTCAGATTAAAATAAGCTCGACCACGCCCTCTTTCCCCGTATTGTTTTCTTTAACAGTCCGAAATACCTGCAAGGGGGAGAAAAAGGCTGAAGCCCCCCCCCCCCCCCCCCCCCCCCCCCCCCGCTACCCTCTTTCCCCCCGTTTTTCCTCTTCCGACGCCACTTGAGTGGTAGAACGCTCCTCCACTTCGAGTTCTGTCGGCTTTTGTGCTTTTTGCGACGCGATTCCTCCGTCCCAGAAAATAAACCTCCAGTACAATTATAAACTTCACCGGATCGGACGACTACCAGCGTGCAAGGGGTGGCGAGCTAGTTTGCCAGGTCGCTTCAAGGTTTCTCTGAGCCTCAACCTCCTGCTCGCCCCTGGCCGTTTCGAACTGGATGAGTCTCGTAAAACAGTGTGTTCGTGCAATCACTACTGCGTAATAAAGACCCCCCCCCCCCCCCCCCCCCCCCCCCCACCGGGGGCTGGCGGTCACAATTCTGAACTGGCAAATATTCTAGCACGTCCGGGACACTCGTCGTCTCATTTAATTGCCTTACCAACTTCGCAGAATCTAGATATCACACCCTAACTTTTCTAAACTTGATTTTGTGAAAACAAGTGAGTCGTGAAAACGTTATTTGAAACTGAAACTGCAGAAAAACTTGAAAATCGGACTTCAAACTTTGAAAACTTGGATTAAAAAAAATTCAAAATATTCAAAGTTTTTTTTTTTGAATTTAGCGTTAAAAGAGAATCGAAACTTTCGAACTTTTCGAACTTTATGCCGAAAGAAATTCGAAATCTTCGAATTGTTCGAACTTCATGTCTATAAAAATTCGAAGCGTTCGAAGTTTTCGAATTTTTTTTACAAAGAATTTCGAAATCTTCGAATTTATCGAACCTGAAGTAAAAAAATATTCGAAATATTCGAATTCGAAATTTTAGAAACCGTGAAAGCGTCGAAATTTTCGAATTCGAAACTCCGCTGTGGACAAAAGTTGCGAATTTTTCGAAATCGAACCTCGGTCGGTACGAAAATATCGAAATTTTTCGAAATCGAACCTCAGTTCGCTTCGCAAATATCGAAACCTTTCGAAATCGAACCTAGGGTGGTTCGCGACATCCCTATATGCGACTCCGTCGTGCGAATGCTCGCTTGGATTTTCTCCACTTCCTCCTCCTCCTTGTGCCGTTTCCTTCTCTCAGCTCTATGACGTACTCGGCTTTCTCCGGGGATAAAGACCTGTCGTGCGAATACACCATTAGAATCCGAGGCAGCTCTCTCGGCGTCTATTTGATGTTCTCGGAGTCGGTAGTTGAGGCATCGCCCCGTCTGCCCGATGTACATGGCCCCGCAGGACAGGGGGATCGCGTACACTTTCTCTGTCATGCAGGCGGTGAATTTGCTTGCGTGCTTTTTGGTGCAGCTGGGTTGTGGGGGTCCCTCTCTGTTGGCGGCCCTACACATGTCGCCGAGTCTTGATTTGCACGTGAAGAGCACTTTTGTGTCGTATTTTGAGGCGATAGCTTTTAGGCGGTGAGATGTTGTGTGGATGTAGGGAATGCAGGCTGGTCTTCTGGTGACGGGTGTGGTCTCGGCGGTTGGCTTGGTCCGGGGGTTTGTGGTCAATTTTTGGGAGGTAGCCGAAATCAAATCTGCAGGGTAGCCTGCCCTCCGAAGTCGTGCGCACTGTTGGCTTAGGCTGGCCTCCCGTTGGTGAGCGCAGGACTTTGTGCACGCCGCGAAAAGCAGACACCTGACTATGCCGGATTTCATTCACGTTTTTTGAGTGTGCGCTTGAGAATGGAAGCACCGGCTTGCTTGTACGCTGTTGGAAAGACCAGCACACTCCTTTTTCGGAAGGTTGGAGGCGAACCTCCAGGAACTGCAGTTCTGCTTCTGTAGGGTCTTCCCTCTTGAATGTTAAGTTTCCAGGCGAAGCGCTGAATGCCTCGAGGATAGCCTCCAGCGTTGCGTGGTTATGGTGAATGATTAGATAATCATCGACATACCTGAACACTTCGCAGCCCAGGGATTTGGTTTGCAGATGTCGCTGGATGCCTCGGTCCACCACGGAGAGATAGATCTCGCTGAGACTCGGGGCCTGACACGATCCGATGCAGACTCCAGCTTTTTGGATGAACACGTCCCCGTTGTGCTCGACCAGTGTTGATCGGAGGTAAAGCTGGAGAAGTTCCAGGAACGCCTGCGATGATTGATACACCACAGTTGTTTTGGAAGGCGGGAAGCCCGTGCACCTCGATGGCGTCGGCAACACACTGCACAAGGAATGGGACGTTCAGACTATAATACATGTCCTCCACGTCCATGGAGAACATCGAGATAGCCTGCGTCGTCTCGGGGAGGCGGCTGATCGCGGAGACCAGCGCCTGTGAGTTTTGAATCCTGAATGGCTGAGGAGGTGTGAGGATCGAGAGGTAATTCTGGAGGTACCTGGCGAGATGCTTCTGCCAGCACCCATTTTCCGAAACTATGGATCTTAGGGGGATTTCCGGCTTGTGGGTTTTTGCTAAGAAGAATACTGAAAGGTACTGTTTGGAAGGGGAGCCCACGGATCTCTTTAGCTTCTGCAGGTTATGTTTCTCACAAAGTTCTTTCACCTTGGCTCGGAGCCCACCTGATGGTCGTCTTCCCAGTTTGACGAAATTCTTGTTTAGGGCAGTGGAGACTTTTTCCTGGAACAACAATCCCGGATCCGGCGCCACTCGGTCCGCCGTGAAGGAATTGAGAGAAAAGAACCTCACTCTACTGCAGGCAGACAAGACAGGGGAGTTTGTTGTTCTCGAACAGGGAACCTTCAAGGAAAAAGTCTCCATGCCCTAAACAAGAATGGGAGAATAGTACCCTTACAAATTTTCCGCCCCCCCCCCCCCCCCCAGAAAAAAAAAAGGAGTTCTGGATCCGGCCCTGGTTTTAAGGCGTCAAATGTGGGGATGCAGCCGTTGTACACCTGGGACTTCACAAACTCCCAAACGAAAAAAGTCGCATATAGTGAAATCTGGCGATGTTCGGCGATTCCCGGCCGATCCAGCGTCCTGGGAAGGTGTTGTCCAGCCAATGCCTTACACTCGTCGACCAGTGTGGTGGCGCACCATCCTGCATAAAAATGGGTACGTTCCGTTGCATGTGCAGCGCATCCATCTCGGGAAGGAATTCATCCTGCATCATCAACTGGTAGGTGCTTCCAGTTACGTTGTCGTTGATGAAAAGGTGGCCAACGACGCCCTCTCTCCAGATTCCGCACCAGACTCTTACCTTCGGTAACTGCAAAGCTTTCTCGAGCGTCCAGTGCGGATTTGTCGAACTCCAATAGCGGCAGTTCTTTATGTTAACCTGCCCGTCCAGGTGAAATGTCGCCTCTTCACTAAACAACAGAAACTGCACATGTGATATGAATCTTGCGCAATCCTGAGGAACTCGTCTCGGCAAAAGTCGAGCCGCTTCTCGCAGACTCGCCGTCTCCGGGCACGAACTGCATGAATCAGGCCAAGCTTGTACGGGCGCATCTCGCCGATAGCTTTGCGCACGGTGTGATTGGATACTCCGAACAAACGCCCGGCTCTTCGAAGATACAAGTGGGGATCTGCCCCGAAAGTCCCGACGATGGCGAAGCGGAGCTCGTCCTTTTGAGGAGGAACGTGGAAGACGCGCGTTTTGTTCTTGACGCTACATCTTCTGCGACGCGCCGGGTCCACATCCAGATCCCCGACTTCAAAGGTGGGCCGTACTCCGAAAAACACTTGAGCTTTGCTGTTGTGTCCTGTTCGTTCCGTTGATGGAGAGCAGGGCAATGAACTTTATGCGAGCAGGTTTCCAGTAGTGATTTAATGTTGCAGCCGCGCAAAAGGCGGCAGCAGGAAAAGCTTCAGTAGCAACAAACAAACAACATGGCGCGCATCCTGCTCTCGAACAGCTAGGGGGTCGCTCCGAGAGCGGCACTCCCTGGTGGGTACACAACATTTACCTTTTAAAGCTCGTCAGTTCGGTTTGCCAAAGTACGACCTCACTTGGTTGCTTGCGCGTTAACTGCCGCATAAGGAACATACTTGGGTAGTAAATCAAGTACAGAATTAGATTATCGTGATTTAATTACTTTTGGATAAAATGAATTGTAATTGTAATTTAATTACTTTATAGCGTCAGTAATTGCGAAATTTCAGGCACAATTGCCTTTACTTCTGCAAGACGTCACGGCGCCAACAAAAACTCTCAGTTTTTTTGTTTTTTTTACATTGCGAATTGAGACAATTTTTTTTTAGCCTAACTCAACGGCGCCGTGTAGCGCAGTCTGCGACGCGAGCAGAAAACAATGACGTAAGCATGCCAAAGTATTGAGAGAAAACAATTGAGCTCCATCTTTCAGCGGAGGTTGGGAACTTTAATTGTCTATGAAGTTATTTTTCTTTTATTTTTTTTACAGTTTTTTACGTCCCTCTATTGGTACTGTCTCATATTTGTATCTTTATATTATTAGTAAGTTTATTTCCCATTGGTTTTATTTGGAATATTATTTGCATTGGCATTTTGGAGACTGACCTCGCACCTGTGAATATTGTTACCGTTGATTCGGCAGCCCCAATTCGGTTTTTATATTGTTCCGAGCAATTATAATGTCAACTCAATGTAAATAACTTACAATAACATGATGTTTGTATGCAAATGTGGTCGTATTTGCGCGTGCAGATTTTAGTTTCATATTAACACTCATAAAATATTAATAGATATGACTAATTGTCGAAATTTTATTTGCCTGGCTAACAAAAATCTGTCAACCCAATTTTCTCTTTAGCGACGTCTTCCAGCATATGAACTAATTCATTATTATTTATTAAAAATATAAGAACGTAGCACTTCATTGTCCCAAACTGTCAAGTTCTATCATGAATTTAACCAATTCATAAAAGGAAAGTACAGTACGCGACACTTATGAGCGATGTGTAAGCTTCCTCAAACAATGGACCTTTTCCACATACCGACGGCACCAGGCGGTGGCTGCACGAACTAAAAATCGAGGAAGTGACCTCCTGCGCTACCAATCGATAATGAAAGCTACGGTACCAGTTTCTTTGCTCTCTGAGCGGCAGCGCGTGCCGAACGCGACTTTAAAGAGGGGCATCCGTGGCGTCCAGCCAAACGCCGTGTTTTTTCTTTCCGTCCACTTTCTTTTCTTGTGTAACACAATTATATATATGCTGCAATTACGTGTTCTACTCGCTGATCCACAGCTTCCTTCTGAATTTCCTCGATTTCTCGTGCCGACTTCCGCCGCTTGGCATCGGGCGCTCGCGCGTGCGCGGAACGCTTCTCGGAAAAGGTCCATTGGGTTAAGGAATGAACAAATGTAATTGTCAAATAATTGCATTGCTTTTTAAAAGTAATTTGTAATTGTAATTATAATGCAAATAAATGCAAAGGTGCAAGCGAGCTAGACAAGAATGACGAAAATAATCTTGGAGAGGTCCCGGGTTCGATACCCGGACCAGGCGGATTTTTTCGGTCGCGCACCTGTCACCTAGCTGTGTTTGGAAATTTGTGTTTGTCCTTGGTCCCTCTTGTTCCCCTTCTCCGGGGATTATTTTCGTCATTTTAATTGTGATTAATTACTTTCACGCAGTAATTGTACTGAAACTACTTTTGAAGCAAAGTTTTGGGCTTCAAAATATAATTGTAGTTAAATTACATTTTGGAAGTAATTTGCCCATATATAATAAGGAATACCAGTTGGTAATAAAATAAAACTATATATGAACAATCAATGCAGGAGCGCGTAGATGACTGTCGGCAATCGTGAAGGCAGAAGCAGCTAGAAGACGTCTGCTTCGCTATTTATCGGGACTTTTCATAAAAAAACCACAGAGTTACTACAATTTCAGATGTTTTATTTAGTTTTGTTTCCTTCCGTTAATAACCGACAAGATTGGGGGCAAGGAAACAATAATTTTGACAGGTATTTTATCTTTCCCGCCAGTCATTCGGATTAGACAAAGGAGGGAGCGCGGGAAGCCTCGAAAAGAGGTGGCGCCGTCTGTGAGATGCGGTAACAAACAGAGGCATTTTGTCCGCTACTTCTCACGAACGGCGCCCTCTCATAGGCGGAAACAGTTTCTTTACCTTTTAGAGCGCAGCTCTTAGGGGCCCGTTTCCGGCTTGAGCGGCGTCGCCGTCGGCGTCGGCGTCGGCGTCGCCGTCGCCGTCGCCGTCGGCGTCGGCGTAACCGCGCGGTGCATCATGGGAAATGCCCCATAATGCACCGCGCGAGCCCCCCACCAAGGTCACGTGACCTCGTGGGGGGTCACGTGACCCCCCGAAGTCACGTGGCCCCCTCCTCGAGGTCACGTGACCCCCGCCGATGTCGCGTGACCCCCGATGACGTCATCGTCACTGATGACGTCACCGGCATCCACATCGTCATCGTCATCATCACTGATGACGTCACCGGCATCCACATCGTCATCGTCATCATCACTGATGACGTCACCGGCATCCACATCGTCATCGTCATCACTGATGACGTCACCGGCATCCGCATCGTCATCGTCATCATCACTGATGACGTCACCGGCATCCACATCGTCATCGTCATCATCACTGATGACGTCACCGGCATCCACATCGTCATCGTCATCATCACTGATGACGTCACCGGCATCCGCATCGTCATCGTCATCATCACTGATGACGTCATCAGTGACGTCACTGATGTCGTCACCGGCATCCGCATCGTCATCGTCATCATCACTGATGACGTCATCAGCGACGTCACTGATGACGTCACCGACATTCGCATCGTCATCGTCATCATCACTGGTGAAGTCATCAGTGACGTCACTAATGACGTCATCGGTACCCGCATCGTCATCGTCACTGATGACGTCATCAGTGACGTCAGTGATGACATCATCGGCATTGGGGGTCAC
The DNA here is from genome assembly GCF_016920785.2 of Ixodes scapularis. Classification (NCBI taxonomy): domain Eukaryota; kingdom Metazoa; phylum Arthropoda; class Arachnida; order Ixodida; family Ixodidae; genus Ixodes; species Ixodes scapularis. Next base: position 7,678,321 of record NW_024609880.1, on the reverse strand, counting down.
GTGACCCCCAAGGTAACGGACCCCCCCCCCTGGTTAGTTTAACCCCCCCCCCCCAGTGCCCTTCCCTCCTCCTCCTCAAGAGCTGCGCTCTAATTCGGCGTTGCAGGGAGTTGTAAGCGGCTTTCATTTTTTTTAATTCCGGCAATGGTAAGAGTTGACATTTTTGGCAACTTGCTGGAACGACAGGGGCTACGTTTTGACGGAGTTGGAGCTCCCCGCAATGTCTAATTTATTTTTGCACTGCGAAAAGCCGGGTTCTTTCACAAACCCGGCGTCCTGTTTTGGGCGTCATCTTCTGGCACAAAAGCAGGTTTTCATATGAATGTTCTGTTGATACTTTCGTAGTAAAGAGTGAACTTTCCTTTTAGAGCGCAGCTCTTAGGGGCCCGTTCCCGGCTTGAGCAGCGTCGGCGTCGCCGTCGGCGTAACCAAGGTCATCCCAAGGTCACTTGACTCCCAAGGTCATCCCAAGGTCACCCCAAGGTCACGTGACCCCTTCCCACGGGTCACGTGACCCCAAGGTCACGTGACACCCAAGGTCACGTGACTCCTCCCCCAGGGTCACGTGACCCCCAAAGTCACGTGGCTCCCCAAGTCACGTGACTCCCGGGGTCACGTGACCCCCGATGACGTCATCAGTGACGCCACTGATGACGTCACCGGCATCCGCATCGTCAGCGTCATCATCAATGATGACGTCATCAGTGACGTCACTGATGACGTCACCGGCATCCGCATCGTCATCGTCATCATCACTGATGACGTCACCGGCATCCATATCGTCATTGTCATCATCACTGATGACGTCATCAGTGACGTCACTGATGACGTCACCGGCATCCGCATCGTCATCGTCATCATCACCATCCGCATCGTCATCGTCATCATCGCTGAGGACGTCATCAGTGACGTCACTGATGACGTCACCGGCATCCGCATCGTCAGCGTCATTATCACTGATGACGTCACCGGCATCCGCATCGTCATTGTCATCATCACTGATGACGTCATCAGTGACGTTACTGATGACGTCACCGGCATCCGCATCGTCATCGTCATCATCGCTGATGACGTCGCCGGCATCGTCATTGTCATCATCACTGATGACGTCATCAGTGACGTCACTGATGACGTCATCGGTATCCGCATCGTCATTGTTACTGATGACGTCATCGGCATCGTCATCGTCACGTGACCCCCCTAGGTCACGTGACCCCCACCCAAGGTCACTTGACCCCCCCCCCCCAGTACCCTTCCCTCCTCCTCCTCAAGAGCTGCGCTCTAATTCGGCATTACAGGGAGTTGTAAACGGCTTTCACTTTTTTTTTTTGGTTTTGGCTTATTTTTACTTCTTCGTAAGGAGGAAACCTCCTCGCCTTTCCAGAGTTTTGTCTGCTACCTGCTCCCTAGCCTTCCTTTCCCTCGAGAACTTTTCTTAACCTATAACTGACTATACATGACTGCAGTTCACTATAGGTGGCGCCGCTCGTTTTGCAAAATGGCGGTTGTAGTGAGGGTCGGAAATGCGGACCGGTATTAGCGTCGAGATGTTTTAGCGCCCTCGTAATGTTCCCTCTCGTGACGCCATTACCTTGCAAACAACAAGTTCGATTGTGTTTGTGATTACCATGGTGAAAACTTGAAATCATTGCGCTTGCAAAATAACTCTGCCAGCACCGTCAAAATTCAAGTTATTACATTATTCTTATTCAGGGATGAGCAGTATTTGAAATACAAGTATTTGAAATACGTATTTCAAATACCTTGTGTATTTTGCATTTGTATTTAATTACGAATTGGGTAATGTATTTGACGTGTGTATTTAAATACTAAAACGTGGGTATTTCAAATACAATTGTAATTAAATACAATTTTGTGGGCGAAAATACATCCTGAAATTTATTGTCACTCTCCAGAGCAGAAAGAAAACTGCGTTCTGCACCGAATGCAGTGTCTCTCAATCAAGCACAAGCGTTTAGTGACTTTGTGATTACGGTGCTAGTCCAGGGCAAGAATAGTGACGAAATCGACGTTAACAGGCAGACTGGCTAAATAAGTGCCTGCGACAACTTGTGATGCTTTCCAGCCTGATTTCCATCCATATTTTTGCATGGAACATTCTAAATGCGTGGGTCGTCCAAATTTTTGTAACTGGTGTGAGTTGCAACAATAAAAACAAATTTCTATCTTGTGCTGCGCGTCTTGGTCGTCTCGCTTCTTTTTTGGTCTATACCAAAATGTAATCCACAAAAAAGCTGCTTGATGCTCTGTGCTTTTTCACCTATTACGTCCAAGCTGAAAAAAATGTTTTGTGATTATATTTTTATTACGTTACGAGGGCCTCGCACACTAACTGCCGAGTGTGCGATGCAAAATTAAAATGAGATAGCCAGAAACCCGTTGCAGGCGCCCTGAAGTCGCTGACGCAAATTTTGAGGAATGTATTTGGAAAGGTATTTGGAGAAGGTTAAATACATTTGGTTGTATTTGTATCTTGTACTTAAATACTGTTTTGGAAATGTAATTAGATTTGTAATTAAATACATTTTTGACGAAGTATTTTGTATTTGTATTTCGATACATATTTGCATGTATTTTGCCCATTCCTGTTCTTATTTATGTCGATGAGAAATTCTTTGCTGACGTCCCCCATAGGCAGCATTCGGCCCATAAGGGCAGGCCGACCACAGCGACGATTTCAATCGCACACGCCGCCAATACAAGATGTTGAGCCTATGTGCTGGCTTCACTGAGCGACACAAAGTATTCCTGCAATAATACTTAAAAAACAAGCGAGCTGGTGATGATTCAGGGTAATAAAACCCGAGACTCAGGAACACAGAAGGGGAGGAACACAACACAACGTCTCAATGTCAACACTTACCATTGCCGGAACTAAAAAAAGGAAAAGAAACTGTTTTCGCCTATGAGAGGGCGCCGTTCGTGAGAAGTAGCGGACGAAATGCCTCTGTTTGTTACCGCATCTGAGACGTGTTGTGTTCGTCCCCTTCTGTGTTCCTGAGTCTCGGTTTTATTACCATGAAGTATTCCTGCTTATACACCTTTCTAAAAAACGCTCCTAGGCCGCCGCCAAGTTGCTGATGTTGATGCGGCTGGTTCGACTCTCGCGCCCTCTATCAGCCAGAAAGTTTCTCCCATCATCTTGGACCGTGAAAACCCGCTCAGCGCGTTGCTCTACCTACGTTTTTGCGGCTCTCCATTCGACGTTTTCTGGCCCCCTTGAAAGTTTCCAGTTACTTTTTCTGATGCATGCTGCGTACCCTTTCTGTGTTATCTTCCACTGCGAGAAAGAGGGCTGGTAAGTGCCTGCTATTCAAGCTTTTTTCCTCGATATTCACGGGAAACAAAAGAGGGAAAGGACGTCGAACGGCTTTCGACGCTATTTTGCGAACAATGACAGTCCCTCCCCCCAGGGATAATCCACGTAGAATCCTCAGCCGTCTCCAAAAATAGTTGTCCGGGTTGGTGGGGGAAACGGGTCAGTCGCGTTCGTTCCTTTGCCTTGGTGCTGTTGTGAAAAGAGGAAGCGCTCCCCAAAACGAGTCAACTTGGATTTCGTCCGTTCGTCAAGATGTGACTGTCGTCGACTCTGATTGTGTTATTGGAGATCTTTCTCAAATAAATTCTTTTCGGATAACGCTGCATCGTGTGGTACGTACCATATATTGTTCGAATGCTAACACTCGCTAAATTGTATGTCCGTGTCCTGTCCATCGGTAAACACGTCATTTGTGAGCGTGAAAAATGCACGCCTTTCGACTACCTTTTGTCGTAAATTATTTTCGACAGCTGAGCGCTTTGTCGTTTGACACGCGGCTAATCGGGGGGCGCCGCCAGAACTTATTGCAAAAAAAACGACAACTAACGTTTTAGTCGCATTCGCTCTGTCGCACGCGTACCCAACAAAAATAGTTTCCAGTTTTTTTTTTTTTGCTTTATTTTGTTTTTTCAAACGTAATACGTTTTCTCAATGTCCTCGGGAAAACACATGCGCCATGAAACACAAAATACAGCGGGAAAAGACGAGAATTTAGCCGCCAGCAGTGTTTGAAACTGCGCCTACGCAAGCTGCGTCTATCGAAATCACACACAGTCCACTCGGTTAGGGTGAGCAGGGACGCCGGTGAGAGTCTAGCCTCAAACCCATTGGGCGCGTTCAGTAGCGGCTCCAGGAGTCAAGGAGTCAGCGCTCCTTCCACTAAACGGCAACAACCGATTCCCGTTGCACGTTACTCCGAGTTTTCGGAGTCAGGCTCTCGTGCACCATGTCCGGAGACGGTGGGTGAGGAGTAAAAAGAGCGCAGCATGACGTCATTCCGGATCGCTGACGAAAGGGACCTTTTGTAGAAACATCGGTTCGAGAGTAAATGGTTCTATACTTCGTTTCAGCTTCCGTCCGAGCGCAGCCAAAGGCTGAGGGACGGTTCGCAACTTCGAGAAGAGCATTCCTACGCACCACAAAGTAGTTCACAAAAGTAATTTCTTTTAAAATAACTGCTTTGTGCGTAAAAACTGCACAATGTTCCAGATGTGTACTGCTGAGAATGATTTGCAACTAAAGGAATCAAATCTTTGAAGTTTATATTTCTATTAATATACGTAAATGCATGTGGTTTGGTGAAAACATGTATATCCGCTGGCAATACGGCTGCAGCGCTCGGTTTTTCTGTGTGATTTCGTTCCCGTAATAGCCGAATCATGTGCTTCGCTGCTTTCCTCACCGAGTCGCTTCAAAACGTCCTTTCGCAAAGGCACCTTTGGGCGTCAGGCGCGAGAAGTCGTGATGAATGTCTACTTTCAAATTCGGCAGGAGACTCCGGCCGCGTCGGTACGACGCGTTGTAAACAAGCAAAACGTCAGGGCCATTGCAATTCGGATACGCGGCGAAATCAGGGAACCCCTTTACCTGCCGATCACATTGAACGCCGAGAAGCTGGTGGAAAGGACTGCGCCTCGAGCCCTGGTATATCCAAACAATACAAGGAAACATCAACGGCCGGGTCATCGGGGATCTTGCAACGTGTACTTACAACTCGAAACTACGCCGAACAGGTGGAAAGCTCGGACACAGATGCCAGCGGCCAGCCTACGTACTGACATCCCCTGTGACTAAGTTTCAGAACGTGAAAAGGCACTTTTTAGTCCTGTAGCAGACGATATCGTTGATACACCCGTAGCAGACGAAATACTCGGCGAGCGCGGGCGGCGCGGCCGACCGGCGGCGCAGCGGAGTGATACAAAAGTGCAGGCGAGATCGCGTGACCTATTGCCGGCATGTGATTGGCTCCGGCCGCACGTAGCTTTGGCTGCGCTCGGACGGAAGCTGAAACGCCCCGAGAGCGAACACAAGCGTCGCTGCGGTCGCCGCGCCCTGATTGGGTGAGGTGTACCGTGACGTCAGGGAGATGACTCCGCTACGCGATCACGCATCAGCTCGCTTCCCAGCACCGGTTTCCTGGCTTGGCGTTGTGTGCCGCAAGCTCTTCGAGGAGCTGTACTTCGTTTAGCTGGTGTACAAGACGTCGAGTTAGGCCGATGTTGACGTGCTTCCGTACATTTTATAAGCCTGCTTGTCCCTTTTACCTTTAAAACTGGGTTACAAATCCCGAAAGCAATCGGCGGAGGCAATTCCGCCGATGAACCTCCCCGTCCGTCCACACGACACAGGGCGATCTTGTGAGGGGTCGGTGAAGCGGCGGCGTAAGTGTTTCAGACGCTGGAATTATGTTCCCTGCATGTTCATGATTCAGGAGAATATTGCATCCCGCTTTCTAGGCATTTGTAGTGGCATTTATATCATGGGTCTTTGGGTGGTCGGCAAATTAGCTCGCGACCCCGACTTTGCAGTAGAGTCGATTGTTGGGCTAGTTGGTTTTGGAATTTGGAATACATTTTCCATTTATGAGGGGGAGTACACCCCCTCATACTAACCCAGGAACTACCAGTAGAGGGTGTGCTGCAGTTCCTTGATATCAGACTAACCTTTTCTGAAAGACATGTGTGTTGGATGTACCACCCTAGAGCCCAGAAACCCCTGTTGCCGTACAATTCAGTTCATTCAAAACTGGTAAAAAGGAGTATTGCCAATATGTGCGTATTGAACGCCCTCAAAAAATCATGCCACCATGCGATGTCAGAGGGCCTGGTTGTTGGCAGCTGGCTTCCCGAAAAATGTAGTGGTCTCACTAGCAGAGATCGTATTAAAAAGATTGCGTAGTGAAGATCGCCCTTGCCCAATGGTTCTCAGAGATAAACAAAAGGTCGCGGTGATACCGTACATTCACAAAACGGCGCATGGCTTGAAAAAGGTGGCCAATAGATCAAACGTGAAAGTAGTGTTTTCCGCACCAATCAAACTTAGTAGATTATGTAGGATGACAGATCCTTTTTGTAAGGCCCCTTCTGGCTGCGCGGTAAAACACAGGGATCCCTTCGTTGAATGTGCGGAGGGAGTAGTATATCAGATCCCCTTATCATGCGGAAACAAGTATATAGGTCAGACAGGTAGGTGTGTTAATGATACGCTGAGGGAGCACAAACTTAAAGTAGGAAATTATCGGGACGGTCATCTGTCTGATCATTGTGAAAGGTGCATGTGTATGCCGTTGTTTTCCGAGAGCAAGATTCTGGCACGGCACAAGGAAAAAACTGTGAGGGAGATAATCGAGGCAGATGAGATTAGGAAGGGTGGTGCAGCATGTGTCAGCGTGGCCTCAGTTGATTTACTGGACAAGGAGCGTGCGATCGTCAATGACGCGGCCTGGCACCGGGTTGGCTAGTGGTGGAGCAAAATCAGAAACTCGGATGGTATAAAAGTGTCGTTTCACGTAATAAAATCAGTTGTTAGTAGCGCACTGTGCTGTCTGTTTCTCGCCTCTTCGTCCCTGTATTTTGAGCGCTAAAATGTATACCCGACTTTGCGCTGCCACTCTGCATGCGCTGGTTCGCGGATGTTTTAAAGGCCCTGTGTCTGATTATCTTTGAAGTGCTAGTGGAACAGGGTTGTTTAACATAAATGTAGCTTCTTCGTGAATTAATTATATAGTTTATACACTTATGCAGGCATATTTCTTAGTAGATGCACAATTACTAGAAATTAGTTTGTATGGTAGCACCAGGAACGTCCGAATTGCCCCCAGTTGCCTGTATGATATGAATTGAAGTGCCCAAAATATGCGCAGCAATAGTGCCGTAATTTGGAATGTATATCCTTTTCCTGGCATTTTTATTCCAGCCGTGGGTATTCGGAAAATACACCGTTTAGTCCGAAATGTCATTTCCAATTAAAAGAGATACTCCTGCAAGTCTCCAAAAGCTTCCTCAGCCTCCAAACTCCCTACAGCTGGACTCTCTGAAAACAGAGGAAAACAGGAGCAAAAAAAAAAAAAAAAACATTCGAACGTCTATCCAGTGGTAGATGCAGCACTAGTAACAGAAAATGTGGAACCTGTGAAGGGCGACAGTCTGCGTGAGAAAAGCTTCTGGTATTTTAGCTTCAGGACACTTCAATTGAAGTAAAATCTCAATTTTAGGGCTTAAGTGACTAATAACGGGCTAGACACCTTTGCTTACGTTTGTTATGCATTGCTTGAGGGTTGATATAAACAAGTCCACAGATACCACCCGTGTAGTCCATTGAAATGCTATCCGAATCCAGCAAAGGTCAAATGTGAGCAATGTATATAATAAATGTTCCTTGTTTTTTTGTTTTTTTTTTTACTTTGTTTCTGCACTTGGGTTTTCTTGTGATTCTCTCCTCATGGCCCAGACTGTATTTAGCATGTTGCTCGAGCAGCCTGCAGCTTTTCTGCTTCGGCAATCTTGTTTAAAAACAGATAAAAAAAATAACATACATAACCTGCCAATTCATTCAAACCATCAGCATCATTTATTGTGCGAGATGTAAATCTAAAGTGATGCTCCTGCAATTGTGGCCATATTTCTTTATTTTCATATACCAGCTGCGATTCACGCGTTGTCTGCCCTGTCAACCATGCTTAAAATGTTGGTTGAAGTTTCACCTGTAGCTACAGGCCATACCCCAATAGTGCCACATATAAAAAGTTACACTTCCGACGAAAAACACGCCAAAAAAAATTAAATAGAAACGAGCGTGGCGACAGCTGGCGTCGTCCCAGCCTCCACAGGGCGAGCGGAGCGAGTCGGAAAAATTCTCTCCTCGCCGTGACGTCACCCCGGTTTGCCGTAAGGGGGCGCCACGCGAACTTCTCGGGGCTATATTAGCCCCGAGAGCGAACACAAGCGACGCTACGGTCGCCGCGCCCTGATTGGGTGAGGTGTACCGTGACGTCAGGGGGAAGACTCCGCTCTGCGATCTCGCATCGGCCCGCTTCCCAGCACCGGTTTCCTGGTTTGGCGTTGTGTGTGGCAAGCTCTTCGAGGAGCTGGACTTCGTTTACGCGGTGTGCATTCGTTGAGTTAGGCCGATATTGACGTGCTTCCGTACATTTTATAAGCCTGCTGGTCCGTTTTACCTTTAAAATTGGGTTATAAATCCCGAAAGCTATCGGCGGAGGCAGTTCTGTCGATAACGTTCGGGACTTTTTTCCTCGGGCAGAAAAGAAGACAGAGAAGTTAACCTGGGTTACTTAAGAACATACTAAAGTAATCTCGGGCTTTAGTTTGCGCCGTCTCGTTCCACCATAAAATAAGATAGGAAAAAAAAAAACTGCTTCCGAATTTGAGATATTTCCGCCAAATATCTAATGTTTGGCCTTTTGCAACAAAGGAAATTGGCATTTTATTTAAAAATGCTCTCAATCCGACGAACCGAAGATCGCAGCTAATTCAACGCTGAAACAACTTGCAATCCGCGTCTTTAAAGGGGTACGGAAAGGAAATTTCAGCGCCGATCTTTTTGCATAAATATGGGCTAGGGACAGGCACCACCTCGGAAATATAAATATCGCGCTGTAAAACACAGGAGAACTAATGTTAAACTTAATTAAACGATTTCAAATTCGAATCTGGTGGATGGTGGGAAGTTCTCGTAACATCACTTGTGGCATAGCAGCAGCGCCGTTCTGCGGCAATACGGCGTTCCGGCAGAATTAGCCTAGGCCTGAACGCTTTTGCAAAGCCTTGGCGGAGAAAGCCAAAGCGTAGTTGGCCACAGTGAGCTCGTTCTCGTTGCGGCTCTTTGCACGACATGACCCGAGCGTGCTTCTGGCACGGCCGGTATTAGTTGCTGCGAGTTGCGAGACAACGTTAAAAAATATATGTTTGAACTACGAGAGTGTCAGCAAGAGCCACGCAAATACCTGTCCGCACTCGGAGCGGACACGCGAGTTTGATCGAAGTGCTGGATTCGCTCTGCTAGACCGCGTTTCGGTAAGCGCTTCTGGACCGATCTTTTACGATTGCAACTCGATACTGACGTAACACTCGGCAAAGAAAGGTTGGACCGACAATCGCGTAGCTCCCACGAACTGCTATAGCTCGACAGTGACGTAGGGTCGTGTCATAATAATAATGGCATACTTACTAATAACAAAGTGTACGTACCGTGTTGCGAAGGTAATCAGGATGGCGTTTATTTGAGCTCTACATCACATAAAACAAGGAGATAGAATCAATGAGAGTCCCTTTTCGACGACAGCGTTCGTCACCGCTGTCTTGGAAATCAAGGAGATCCAGATGCAAAAATGTTCCAAAAGCCGGGATTCATGACTAAAAACAAATACCTCCGACTTGCATAACAATACCAACATTTATCAGACGTTTCGTCTCCTATACGGGAGACATCATCAGTGCGGCCTGGGAACACCCGACTAGCTACCAGAAATCCAACGCTTCTTCTTCCTTCTCTTCATCCGTAGCGCTGGTTCTGCCTACACTCTAAGAAAAAATGGAGGAAAAAAGTAGCAACGGCGCGCCTTCCTCCCTTCTACCGACGCGCCCCCAAGCGGACACGAGAAAAGGGGAGGAACGAAATGTTTTTCTCCTTCTCCAGGCAGACGGGAGAAAGCTTTCGCCCTCCCGACTCATCTTCTTTCGGTTTCGTTTTTCGAGCACATCGCACACGTTGTTTAATAAATTGATGTCGAGTTGATTGAGCTTCAGCAGCAGCGAAGGCCGCCTGTAATTTCGTCTTCCAGTTTAAACGTCCAGAACATTTCGGTTGCATTGACATTTTTATCACTAATTTTATCAAACGAGCAAACGAAGCCGCTAGAAACAGCGAAGTTCCGGAGCAGTGCCAGCAGCGCCACGTACACTGGGGTATGGCCGTCTCCGGATTGCGTGACTCGCGCGGCACGGAACTACAGTCACTGCAGGCTGCAGCACTACAGACTACAGTAGCGAAAGCACGCGGAACTGTGTCGACGTTTTCGACGTTATGGAAACCGCAGGAACTGCGTCCAAGACAGGCAGGTTTTGCTGCCGGCTGCCTGGGTGCCTTCCCCCCTGAGTTCGGTTCTGTTTTCCGATGCCGAGTGCAACCGGCGTTCAACGTGGTTTTGTGTTTGTGCCTGTCAGCAACATAGCTGCAACATCGTGATGACAGTGTTGGGTTGTGAACAGAAGACTGGAATTATCGCCGATGTGACCCTGTGTTCGCGTATCAGTGGTGTAACAAGAAGATGAGATCGTAAACGGTTGGGCATTGATGCCGCTGGTCGGGCTGTGATCGGAGGGTGCGGGGTGTCGCAGGCTGACATTCCGCTTTACATTAAAAAGTTTAATACCACTTGAGGGATTACGTGCAATCGATCAACGTGCGGATAGTCATGTTGGAACGCTGGTCTGAACAGTAGAAGCTTCTATCGTACAGTGGCCAATGTGACTGTCGGAATGGTCTCGTCCCCGACAGCGATTGCGCTCTGGGGCAAGGACTGAACAGTACGAAATCGTGACGTAAAGTACGTATATTTACAGTATGGAATTTCGGCATTAAAAACAATAGTAGGTAAAATCGAAAAAAAAAGCTGCCCTTTATTTTGCTGTTTAATTATACTACGGTTGCTGGAGAAACTGCCCTCCGTGGCGCGCTGGGATGAGCGCTAGAAGTTTTCGGGCTCGCCACGGCGTAGTTCCGTACACTTAAACCTGCCGCAAGTCGCGGCTTTGACTATATTCAAGTTGATCGAAAAGCAATTTCTCAGTCCGTGAAGCATCACTTCCAGCTGACTGAATATCCGCTCTGCAGAGATTAATTCAAACGGCAATTGCAGCTTTGCGCGAACAGCACAAATAGAAAAACAAATAGAAATACAAGCTACGACGTGCCGTGTGGGGAAACAAACTCATGGCTTCGAACCGCATTGGAGCGGCTTGATTTATTGGCTTTCAAATAATTACGGCATGATTGAGCGTTTACTTTTTAATAAGAGATTCAACCCCTGAGCCATTCAAAATACTTTCAGAGGTATGACACTGCAGGGAAAAAATCAACATGCTGGGAATATTTTTTATTGCTTAGGGAGTCACCGAAAAGTTCCGCACGTTCAAAACGACCAGTATAAAAGACGGAAACGCAGAGCACGGATGTAGTGTTCGGGTTAGTGTGGTGTTCCGTTGTATTGATATTTGTGTGTGCAGTGCATGTGCTTAATGTATGTTCACCTGATGCTTGTAATAAGTGTATGGGTGTCAAGTGTATATAGTAGAGGGTCCTCAAGCGCAGTAGTGGACTAAGAAAAGCAAATAATTTTTGTAGAACATGAATTGGGCGGTACCTAGCGCCACCTAGCCTAGCTACTTGCAATTACTCTGCTTGACCCCGCCATCTGGTGGCTAGCGATTTAACCTTCTTTCACGCTACGCGATAAACAGCGGCTTCGAGTTCGTTCTTCCGAGAGCGGCTTTTGGTTTCGCGGATTGAGTTTGCCCTTCCTTGTGATGTGTGGTTGACGAAGGAATTGTGACTCGAGGAACACCAAAGGTAAGACGCGAAGTGCGCGAAGTAACTGGGTATCGGTTGTCTCCGTTTAACATCGCAGTGCTGTCGACGAGCAGACTGAGTAACTGCTTTCGAAACGCAAGTTTCTGTACCTGTGGTGGGAATCTGGCTTCGGAAATAAACACAGTTTGCGGAAAACTCGTGTAACGCTTTTATTTGCTGCTGCTCTCGTCCCGTACAAGAGACGTAGCGTCCTCGCTAAGCCTTAGTGGGCTCGATTTGCTCGATTCGGGGCCGCCATATTGAGATGCAAGCGACGGAGGAGCTTTGCTCCCCTGCTTCAGGGACGAAGGTTTCTCCCTTTCTAAAGGAACATAGGTTACAAGACCGTTCCTCCCGTAAGGGAGGACTATACGTACCCTTTTTTCTAAGAGTGTAGAGTCACTTTAGTTCTGCCGACTTCTTCGTCGATGGCATACGGGAGACATTATCATCGTCTGCACTCGCTTCAACTTCTTTTTACGTCTGTCCTGGATGGGAAGTCAAATGACAAGTTATTTCAGGATGTCGGTGTATACGTCGGGGATTGGGCCGCGGTTAGAATTGCAGGCAGATGGGTCACTGCGAATACACCATGATTCCAGAAATCTTCTGGGGCCCCACCGTTGTTCGCGTGCCAGGGTCACAGCGTTCGCAAGGTCAATAGTGTGACCAGTCGTCCAACAATGGTCCACCAGTTCAGTTTTTGATCTTGTGGCATGTGTTGCCTTCTCCACGTCTCTTTTGTGCTCTTTGAGGCAGGTACTCCGTTTGCGGCCAGTTTCTCCGATGTAACACTTGTCACAGTCCTGACAGCTCACTTTGTATACAATACCACTTTGAGATTCAGGAGGGGTTGGATCTTTTGGCTTCGAAATGAGGTCACGTAATTTTATATGGGGTTTGAAAGTTGTTCGTATACCTAGTGGCAGGAGGGACCGGCGAATAGATTCTGAGACGCCTTTTACATAAGGGATAGTCACCACGCCTGCTTTGTAATTATTAGTCACTTTTGTTCTTCCCTGCTGCATCTGTTTACGTGTGTTTTCAATAAAACCTTGTGAATACCCGCGCGTCAAAAGGGATCCGATAACAGTCTGAACTTCTGATGCTCGTAAATCTGAATTTGAAGGCAAATGTTCTGAACGGCTAATTAAAGTTTTTACAACAGCTCGCTTATGTTCCACAGGGTGGTGAGTTGGCCACAGCCATCTCAAAGATCCACCCCGTCGAATCTAAATAAGCACTAACAAGCGGCACTACGGGACCTTAAATCCGACCAATCAATCCTTGTCCTTTCTGCAGATAAAGGAAAGGGCACTGTTGTCATTGACAAAGAGGTTTATTTTCAAAAAATGGATGCCATCCTCCAGGACACTGCGCATTTTGTGAAGTTAGCACAGGATCCGAGTAAAAAATCTGAAAGGGCTCTGGTTGACCACCAACGTGATCTAAAAAAGAAGAATCGCTTAAATGACACAATTTACCGCCGCCTTTTTTCTTCCGATGGTTGTACTCCAAAACTTTACGGCCTCCCCAAAATTCACAAACCCGATTGTCCTCTACGACCGATTGTGTCGTTTGTTGGTTCCCCCACGTACAACCTATCAAAGTATCTAGTAGAGCTGCTTTCTCCCATAACAGGTGATAACAACTTTACAGTTATAAACTCTCTAGAATTTGTTGACCTATTTCGAGTTCATGTTCTGGACAAGGGAGATATAATGGTCTCGTTTGATGTCATATCTTTGTTCACTAATGTTCCTACCACTCTTGCAGTGGAAGTTGCCGAAACACGCCTATGTAATGACTCCACACTTTCGTCACGGACATCTCTTACAGTTGAGGATATTATTATTCTTTTGCGTTTTTGTCTAAATCAGTCGCATTTCACCTTCCGTGGACAATTCTATCGTCAGATTGAGGGTTGCCCAATAGGTAGTCCGGTATCTGTGACCTTGGCTAATCTGGTAATGGAACACATAGAGCAAACCGCGTTTATTTATTTATTTATTGAAAGTACACTCAGGGCCCGAAGGCATTACAGAGGGGGAGAGCACATACATGAAACAAAGATAGTAATATAGTAACAAGTCAACAATATTAAATATACAACAAACAAAGAATAATAATATAATAGGTCATGGGTCACTGCTAAAATGGCTAATGATGGAATTTCTAAACAAGTTAGTATCAGTTATAGTAGCAATCAAACCGGGGAGGGGGTTCCATTCTTCGGCTGTGCGGGGTAAAAAAGAAGATTGAAATGTTGTGGTAAACGAACTTGGAACTCCAACTTTATGCTCATGGTCAAGACGGGATGAAATGTAAAAGGGGGGAGTAATCATCCGATTGCGTAGGAGAGGGTTATGAAAATACATTTTATGAAATAGACATAGGCGTGAAATTTTACGTCGCAAGAAGAGAAGTGGTAAACATAAACTATTTTTCATTGATGTGACACTAGCAGTACGATGGTAGTTGGAACGAATGAAACGGGCTGACCTATTCTGAATGGATTCCAATGCAGTGATTAGAGTATCGTGACCGGGATCCCTGATGGAGGCTGCATATTCTAATTTAGGCCTGATTAATGTTTTGTAGAGGATCAATTTTAGTGAAATAGGTGCCAATGAAAAGTTGTGTTTTAAGTAGCCCAACATGCAGTTAGCACGGGTAGTAACATACTGAATGTGGGGTTTCCATGAAAGGTTATTTGTTAAGTGAACACCAAGGTACTTGTACGTTGCCACTTGCTCCAAAAGGTTGCCATCTAGATGGTAACAGGGACTGTTGTTAGGCTTGCGGGACACTCTCATCTGTTTACATTTACTAGTGTTTAGTTTCATTAGCCATAATTCACACCAACGAGAGACAAAGTTAATATCAGACTGAAGTGTAGACAGGTCAAAATCGTGACAGATTTCACGGTAAATTACACAGTCATCGGCAAAGAGACCAACGGATGAAGACACATTAATGGGAAGATCGTTAATATAGATTAAAAATAGTAGTGGGCCTAAAACCGACCCTTGAGGAACTCCAGAATTCACAGACACAGGAGGAGAATATTCGTTGTTAATTGTTACAAATTGTGAACGGTTATTTAGAAAAGACCGAATCCATGCGAGAACGTTAGGGTCAATGTTAAGTTTGGAAAGTTTTAACAGTAATAGCTCGTGACACATCTTATCTAATGCCTTGGCGAAATCTAAGAAAATGCAGTCCACCTGGGAGCCTCGGTCAAGAATAGAATGAATGTCATGAGTGAAGGATAGGAGCTGAGTATCACAAGATAATGATTTACGAAATCCGTGCTGTGCTTCGGTGAAAAAATTATTCGACTCTAGGAAATGTACGAGTTGGGAAAAGACAACGTGTTCCAGAAGTTTACATGGTATGCTGGTTAATGAAATGGGACGATAATTGTTAGGGGAATACTTATCGCCACCTTTCGGAATTGGAACCACCTTCCCCACTCGCCAATCACAAGGTAAAATACAATCTTGCAGCGACTGTTCAAACAATTTTGAGAGAATTAGAGATGAGTATAGTTTAGTGTTTTTTAAAAACTTGGAATTAATTCCGTCCACTCCTGATAAGGATGATAACTTCAGTTTATCTATAATTTTTGCAATACCAGCAGGATCAACAAAGATAGAATCCATTGGCAGATAACAGGAACAGCTCATCGAAGGGTAAGTTATGTTGCGAATATCGGAGAAAGATTCCATAAATATACTATTTAAGACATTAGCACATTCGTCACTGGGCACGCTGTCACCACTAGAAGTTGTAAGAGAAATTGAAAAACGGTCCTTTTTGTTAACAGACATGTTAACCAACATGTCTGGAAGACTATGTGTGAAAAAGTGAGATTTAGCGCCTTCAATCTTTTTTTTGTACACTTCTACAGAATTGCGATATGCGGCCCAGCGACGCTCACACTGGGAAAACTTGGCTGCACGGTACAAGCGCTTTTTTTTTTTATTTGACAGTCTCTTCAGGGCTTTCGTGAACCAAGGTGACTGATTATTTTCAAGTATATTTCGGAGCGGCACGTATTTGTTGATAAGGGAGATTACCTTATCTTTATACAAATTCCAGTTTTCGTCAACAGAGCGCCCCGAAAAGTCTGTCAAATACTGGTCAAAGAAAACCGCAAGATCATTGTTGATCTGATCAAAATTCGCTCTACTGTAATCGCGTATTTTCTTTCGTTGGTCAGTCGGCCTAGATACCGACGTTTTGAAATGAAAATGTAACAGAGTGATCACTGATCCCTGGAAGATAAGTTATGTCACTTGCATGTTCAGGGTGAGTAGAGAATATTAGATCTAAAACACTTGGTGTCGTCGGAGACACTGTGGTGGGATGAAGAACTAATTGCGACAGGTTAAAATCGAGACACAAGTTAATGAACGAATTACACTCTGTAGTGTGTACATTCATACAATGAACGTCATCTGACCATGATATAGCGGGAAAATTGAAGTCACCCAGAAGGAAGATGGGTGCGCTGGGATACCGCATCACTATTTTGTTAATGGCGTTATGCAAAGTCTCAACAAATGACGACGAAGATGAGGGTGGCCGATAACACACTCCCATGATCCACTTCTTATGGTTCAAAACAAGGCCGACCCAGGTTAGTTCTATATCGCACGCAATGTTTAATGAAAAAGATTTAATATGGTCAGCAATTGCAATCAGGACGCCACCGCCACACCTGTCCTGTCTATCGTTCCGATACACATTGAACTTTGTTGAACCATCAAACAGGTCACTGTTCCGTATCCTCCCAGAAAGCCATGTTTCGGTTAGAACAGCAACATCAGCATCGGTAGTATCAATGATGGAACACAATTCATCACGTTTTTTTATTACACTCCTTATGTTAGTAAACAAAACAGAGACGTCGGAAAACTGTGACAGCCCAGCTCTACCCCTCGACAAAATACGTTGACGAGCGCGCCTCAGCGGAATCTTGAGTAATAGATGACTGTGTCTGGGGAATTGTCGGCTGTGCGGGAGAGACAATAGGCAAACTAGAAGGACCTAGCTCGTAGACTTCGCCATTTGTCGAGTTGAAAGCGGAACACTGGTTGTTAATGTGCAGCTTGTTGTGCCTAAGCTTAAACGTTCCTCCGTTAGATTTACCAAATTCTAACAGTCTTTTTCTCGCATTACGCGTAGCAAGCGAAAAGTCTTCGCTAACCGTAATACGGTGCGTTTTTAATGCTTGTCTTGCCATCAGGATCTGGTCCCGCAGTTTAAATGACGAAAAGTTTATAATTATAGGTCGGCATTTATCGTGATAGAATCTTCCGAGACGATGAGCCCGAACAATATAGTCGCCCGTAACTGGCATGCCAAGGGACGTTCGAAAAACGCTCAACAGTCTTTCTTCCGTCTGGGCCCAAGTTTCTGATATGGTGTCAGTAACCCCAAAAAATATCAGATTGTCTCGACGGGACTGATCTTCCGCCTCGTCAAGACGTGCTCGCAACGCAATATTTTCGCCTTGTAAACCATCAGCAACATTGCTGGCGTCGATTACTGCTGTTTGAAGTTCTGCTACAACAGAGGCGCTGGATTCGACTGCAAGGAGCCTCGAGTTGATGTCTGAGATGTTGGCCCTCATTGTTTCTTGGTTCTGTTTAATCTCGTTAATAGATGTTAGGATTTCTCATTGTGACGATTGAATCTTTATTGATCACGCGTTAACGTCAACAAGCATTTGATGCATTTCATTAAACTGTTTCAACTGCTCGGTGTTCATCTGAGCAGGATTGGTTTCCACATCGCCTGAGGTGAGAGGCAGGAGGCTAAAGACGTCAACACATTCGCACATGGTTTCAGATGGCACTTGTGAGCACGGGAACACAAATAAGAAGACATTGCTAGTTCTTTTAGCGTATAATGAGGGGGATGAACCAACCTGTACGAACAAGAATAGGGCTGCGTAAGTCGACTGCATGTTACAGGTGCTCCCGTGCTCACTCAAGGCGGCGAGGCGTCGGCTGGCGTTTATATCGGCTCTGGATGGTGGTGGCGATGTCGATGTGACTGTTGACGTTGTCGATACGGTGAAACTGTCGTCGAGGATCATGTGGCGACGTGGCCACAGATGCGCAGCACTTTCTTGAAGCGGAAATCCACTGTCACGGTGATCCACGCAGTTTGGCACGCGCTCTCGAAGAATGAACTCCCTTGAATCCTGGACCGTCATCGGCCCGAAAGCCGGCAACGGGAAGCAGACCATGACCTGTACGAACAAGAAGATGGCTGCGTAAGTCGACTGCATGTTACAGGTGCTCCCGTGCTCACTCCTTAGAAGTAAAAGCATGCCCTGTCAAATTCTATTGACGTTACGTAGATGACACTTTCGTTATTTTAAATGAGGATCACGTCGATAACTTCCATGCAACCCTAAACAGCATTGAACCTTCCATACAGTTCACGCGAGAAGTTGAACAAAATAGCACGATACCTTTTCTGGACGTAACTGTTTGCCGAAGTGACACCGGTCAGATTGAAACCACCGTGTATCGTAAACCTTGTGATACCGGTAATTTTTTTAGTTTTAATTCTCACCACCCTGTGGAACATGAGCGAGCTGTTGTAAAAGCTTTAATTAGCCGTTCAGAACATTTGCCTTCAAATCCAGATTTACGAGCATCGGAAGTTCAGACTGTTATCGGATCCCCTTTGAGGCGCGGGTATTCACAAGGTTTTATTGAAAACACACGTAAACAGATGCAGCAGGGAAGAACAAAAGCGACTAATAATTACAAAGCAGGCGTGGTGACTATCCCTTATGTAAAAGGCGTCTCAGAATCTATTCGCCGGTCCCTCCTGCCACTAGGTATACGAACAACTTTCAAACGCCATATAAAATTACGTGACCTCATTTCGAAGCCAAAAGGTCCAACCCCTCCTGAATCTTAAAGTGGTGTTGTACACAAAGTGAACTGTCAGGACTGTGACAAGTGTTACATCGGAGAAACTGGCCGCAAACGGAGTACCCGCCTCAAAGAGCACAAAAGAGACGTGGAAAAGGCAACACATGCCACAAGATCAAAAACTGAACTGGTGGACCATTGTTGGACGACTGGTCACACTTTTGACCTTGCGAACGCTGTGACCCTGGCACGCGAACAACGGTGGGGCCCCAGAAGATTTCTGGAATCATGGTGTATTCGCAGTGAGTGACCCATCTGCCTGCGATTCTAACCGCGGCCCCCTCCCCGACGTATACACCGACATCCTGAAATAACTTGTCATTTAACTTCCCATCCAGGAAGGACGTAAAAAGAAGTTGAAGCGATTGCAGACGATGATAATGTCTCCCGTATGCCATCGACGAAGAAGTCGGCAGAACCAGCGCTACGGATGAAGAGAAGGAAGAAGAAGCGTTGGATTTCTGGTAGTTAGTCGGGTGTTCCCAAGCCGCACTGATAATGTCTCCCGTATAGGAGACGAAACGTCTGATAAATGTTGGTATTGTTATGCAAGTCGGAGGTACTTGTTTTTAAGGAGATCCAGATGACAAGGGGAAAAGATTGACCTCCGAAATTTAGTTCAGGGATAAAACTATTTATCCGGGAAGGATCCACAAGGGTCACGCGGGCATATTCCATTCATCAGGCCATCCGGTCATGGGCAGACGGTCTTGGCCAAGGACCGCCGGAGCAACGGTGCGCCGAGTCGGTGTTGCTGCTAGGCCTACTATATTCTGCCGAGCTCGCTTGGTCGGTAGAATCGTGGCCGTTGTAGCTCTTCTCGGGTGTTTGTGGATCCTGCGTTCTTGATCGTCGTGGTCTGTTTTAAGTACGCCTTCCTTTTTTCTTGCTGGTTGAAGTCGGGACGCACGAGAAGTGCACGTAGAAAAATAAATGTCCGTTGGTCGTCGCTACCAAGTAACTGAGCGACGCTGCCGGCCATGTTGATTAGATCGTAAAAAGTGCGTAAGACACCTGCGAAGCTGTCGTAGGATTCTGTCGTAACCTGCGCAAAAGTTACGACAATGTCGTTTCGAGAATACAGGTTTTCTCTCAAAATTGTCGTACGTCCTTTTTTCGTCGTAAGTTCGCTTTGAGAATCCGGCCTCAGAGCTGGTTTTGTCAGTGGTGACGTGGTTGCCGACTTGCCGTGGTGCAGCGTGCGTGCAGCCCTTGCACATCTCAAACGGCCACGTTGTCACAGGTCGAAAATCGTCGACGCGCCACCAAATGGCAACGCTCGTAACCACAACAGCCACTCCGTAGCACATGAATGTAAACCTGAGACTGGGGCAGAAAAGAAAACACAACGGAAGGTAGCAAAAGAGGGGGCAACGTCTCAAACTCAGCTGCAAAGTTTATTTTGAACACGCTTTATATACCCCATCTCCAACGCCATCTCTACAAAAAAAAATATATATATATACTTCCGTTTCAGTCCAACTGGAACTGAAACGGAAGTAATTCACAAAGAACGCAATGATATGAAACGTGTAGTCTAAGAAACGATTCGTATAAAAACGTCTGGCAACTGTATAAGTCAGGCGTCATTGCAGTTTGGGAACGAATGTAAACAATTTCTACGCTTGTAAAGTTTTCTCCTTTTTTTTTACTATAGTACTAGTATTATTTATATGTGTATCCTTGGACTTGTTCGAGAAAGTCGCAGTGTTATCCATTTGTGGTTCGTGGTAGGAGGGCAATGTCGTTCTCATTTTTGGAGATGGCCCCAGTTCCGGCTGTAAGCAGTGTATAGTATTGTTTCTTTGGACTGAGTGATTTGTTTGAGGAAACGCACCTTTGAAGGTCAAACCCTTTCTTTGTGTTCAGTAGTGATTTCACCTACGTTCGCCGGGTGGCGGTGGTTATGTAGATTGTGACCCTTTGTGTGAGTGTCCCACAACCGAGGTCAAGGGAGATAAGAGAAGGTTTACCCAAGTGTCATTGTCCTCTTGTCATGTGTGTAATTGTTTTTTTTTTTTGTAGAGACGGCTTTCGAGATGGGGTATATAAAGCGTGTTCGAAATAAACTTTGCAGCTGAGTTTGAGACGTTGCCTCCTCTTTTACTACCTTCTGTTGTGTTCTCTTTTCTGCCCCAGTCTCAGGTTTACAATCATGTTCAACTTACACCAGCTCGCCTGCACTCTGACTATTTTTTCACTCTTAGCCTTTCCCGTCTGGCACAAGTGACGTCACGAATGCGCCCAATATCCCAAGACGCATCGCGCTCTCCGATGGCTGATTTTTGAGCGCGCGCCCAATAGGGCCCCTCAGGGTGAAAAATATAGCCATCCGTTCAAAATACAAACGCGCGATTATGATTTACGGATATCATTGATCATATTAAACCTATTTCTGACCATAATAGGTGTATTTCAAGTTTCGCTTCAGTATCCCTTTAAGGGGCAACTCCGGCCAAAACTCAAAGTGAAATAAATTACTGGTATCGCTGTTGTGGCACGAAATACGACCCAAGCCAAAATATTACGTCTGTGGGACGCCGCATTCTCAACTAAAGCCGATAATAAAAATGCGACCCGCCGCGAGCCGCTGCTCCTTAGCAACATTGGCCGTGACGTCAGTAGCGTTCTCTTTTTTTCCTCCGGTCCGGGCGTTGCGCGGAGTGCGCTTCTTTGAGCCGCTAGCACCGCTACTTCGGATTGTGATTGGTGTGTTTAGCCGTTGCTTTTATCTTTAACCCGTGTAGCTTCGGTATAGCCTTTTGTTTATTTGCTTCTGGGGACTCCAAGACTCGTTTTAGCGAGCAACTCGGTGCGCCCAAGACTGCCCAGCTGTTCCTGGAAATATGCCGAGTACAACTTATAGCGCTGTGGGCTGCTCAAAGAACCCGCCGCGCAACACGGAGGTGCTTTTTCACAAGTTTCCAACGCACCGGAAATTAAAGAAGGTTTGAGGGAACGCTGTTCGACGAGTGGACTTTGGACTTCGGCTTCTACGTGCCCGAAGAAACAAGAACGAAAAAACAAAACAAAAAACAGACGTGTACAGCCCAGCACACGTGTGTTCGGGCGCCGGGGCCTGCGCCGGAGAGCCTCAAAGCTTCGTGTCTGGGACTGCATGACCCGCAGCGCGAAAGCGAGAGGGCCCCCAGTACTATAATAAAGTAGAAAGTTGGGCTAGTTGGTTTTGGTTGTACATAATGAAAAATACACTGCGCGAAAGGACATAAAGGGAAGAGACACACCGGATAGAACAGCGCGCTGACTGTTAAAATATCTAGTTGCGAGTCGCTCTGTTCTATCCGGTGTGTCTCTTCCCTTTATGTGTTTTCGCGCTGTGTATATTTTATTATGTGCCCCCAGCACTGTACGGCACTGGCAGCGCGGCGTAGAGCAACGCCGCTCCATCCACGGAGCCTTGATGACAATTTAGGCCTAGCGACGAGTACGGAACACCGAACACACGGCGACAGCCGCCGAGTAGTGCACCGAACGAGTTCACTTGTTTTACAGTTGCTAGCTTTTGGGTATACAAGCGACGAGTACGGCATAGCGTACGCACGGCGGCGGCCGCCGAGTACGGCACCGTACGAGTTCACGGGTTTTCCAATCGCTAGGTGTTGGGTATACGTGCACTAACTCTTGCTACATATGCTGAATAACTGCCACGTATACAGAATTAAAACAAAATCAGCTTACCTCCTATCTTTAGCCGGCTGGCGCAACAGAGGTAGGTGCCGCTCGGCCTGCGTACTCGTTGAACGAGAACGATCCTGACGTCACGTTGACATAGCGACTGATTTCCATTGTTGCCGGGGCCTCGAGCGGCTAGTTTCGGTTTTGTTGGTCACGCCCTAAACAAAACTTTGAGGCGTCGATATCTTTAAAAATACGCACAATAACGAGAAACAAATTGCACCTTGCAATTCAGGGACGCTTACTGCACTAAAAACAGTCATAATCGCAAAATCGAAAGTATGGACCGGAGTTGCCCTTTAAGCGTCTGCGCCCTGCTTTGCCACCGGTTGAGAGCTCCAGCCAGATGGGATAGTGGTCTGACCCCATAGGGTCCGGTCCGCACCGCCAGTCGGCCACCAGTCGGGAGTCCACCCAGGTCAGGTCCGGGGCGGTGTCTCGCTGTCCCTTGTGCAGTCCGTGGCGGGTTGGGTAGTCGAGGTCGTTGGCCAGAGTGAGGTACGCCAACTCCGCTGCCTTCTTTAGCCGCGCGCCCCTGGCGTTAGCAGTCGGGTACCCCCAGTCCGAGTGGTGCGCGTTAAAATCGCCCGCCACGAGCAGGCGGTCACGGGGGTAGCGCTGCCGGAGGTCCATCGGCCATTGAAAGCCGGCTTGGCCAGCGTGGCCGCGCCTGGAACAGCTTGACTCAGATCTCGCGTAGTAGGAGGTTAAGATGACCCGGTGACGTCCAACCGTGCAGCGAACCACCACCATTTCCTGGAACGGGTTACAGTAGGCCGTCGTATCCATTTTTGCCTGTGGGAGGCCCTTGCGCACGAACACCGCAGCTTGTGCTTCAATGGTCTGAGATGTGTCACTTGGTCCGCCTCTTAGTCCGTGTTCAATCGTTGTTTGGAAGTATATGTTGAAGCCCGAGATACCCGGACTGATTCCCGTGTCTCCTGCAGCAGAAGCGCCGCCGGCCTTCCGGTTAAGCGGAAGAGCTCGACGAGCTCCGTAGCGCTCTGCCGTAGCGAGCGGCAGTTCCACTGCAGGAGGTCGAGAGGACGCTCAGGCGGTGGGTGCGCCGAGCTGCTGTTCGGTGGAGATTCGTTGCGGCTGGTGCAGGCTGGGTCCATGTTGGCTAAGTATGGGGGAGAACATCTGAGCGACCTGTTGTGCGACCATTTGAGTACCCTGTTGGAGGAACTGCTGCGTTTGTTTTTGTTGCATTTGTATTTGCTGCTGCATCTGCTGTATTTGTTTCATATGTTGTGCTTGCTGCTGTATGAGTTGTTGTATCCATACCGGCGGCTCGTTAGAGTTCTGGCTTGCTGCCTGGTGCTGGGGTGCAGATGCTTGGGATTGCTTTCTTGCCTGCTGTCGTGTGAATGAAGTATTTCCAGATGGTGTGCGATACCGCCCAGGTGAAAGGGACTGGCTTCGCATGCTTCTCTCAAAAAACTTGGTCCCCCCCCCCCCCCGCCCAACCTTTCTTCTTCCTCAATTTCAAGGTGCAGCGCCCGCAGCCGACCTGCTCGTGATTTCTGTTGTTGATTGTGTGTTTGTGTGTGCACTTGACTTGTTCCATTGTACGCTGAATTTCTCCCAGTTGTTGTTTCAGCCGTTTCATGGTGCTATCGAAATCGGCTTGATCGCGGTCTTGCTCGACCTGGAGTGTCTCAAGCATCTGGCGTGCATTTGGGCTGCGACCGACTTTCAGACCTCTCGCAGTTATTTTGGTGTAGGAGTGGAGCGGATCTTGGATCTGAACCTTGCTCGACCCGCGCAGCTGGTAGGTACACTGTTAGCAAGTCCCGTGTATTTGGCGAATATTTGGGGTGAAAAACACGCTATTTACACAAATTATCATAAATTTACACGATGAGTAACGGATAATTCGTTCAGAAATCATGCGAGGTTGTAAAAAACGTGTTTTGGTTCGGTCCTACACGCATAACCGTGTAGCCGACCTCGATAACACGCATCGCCCCCGGCGACGACCGCGGCATTGCCGGCTATCGAAGCACCGGAATGCTTGGGGACACACTTAGAAAGGACCGTCGAGACAAATGCCGCGGAAAGAAACATGTCTCGGAGACAGATATGCACCAAAAGCAATTGCGCCATGTCGCAGGACGTTGGCGAAACCCGCGCTTACTGTGCTCGCCGCCATCTTCTGGTCGATGGCAATGCGGCTTCTCTCATGTCGCCCATGTTTGTATTTAGTTTAGGGGTCCTGATAACAGTTTCTTAGAAACCACAAATAAAGTCATGGGTCTAATTATTCGTTCCAAACAGTTAAAATGGATATAAAAAGCGTGTACTCGACGTGAACACGTGACATTGCAGTTGGTTTCGTTTTTGCTTCAACCTTCAACTGCAAGCTATCTGGCCACGGCGCAAGCGCAACGCCGATGTACGCTGGAAGCAAGCGCCGGTTGGCTTTCGTTGTTTTTGTTTGACCGGAGAAAATCTGGCAAGCACGCATGGCGCCGCTACTGTTTTGGTTTGACGGGACGCGAGAAGCTTCGCATAGAGCATCGGAGTTTGCGAGCACATGGTGAAGACGTGACCGGAGAAGTGCCCCTGTGATGTTTCTGGAAGACGGAAAGTAGCATTCGTAATCGTCGTGTGTGCTTTGAAAGCGAAGGGAGTCACAGGGTCCACGAGTTCGCAACCACAAGCCAAGGTTCACGACAGCGCGGCGTTAACTCCGGCGATCTCGTTCTGTTTGGTGCAACCCGGCGATGCGAAAAAGAGCTGAAACATTCGTCGTGTGTGGTGCGGTGCTTTGTATTCCGGGTCTGTTTGAACCACGCTTTTAACACGGAGCGCAAATTGTTTGTTGCGTGGTGGAGGTTCAACGGGTACAGTCCCGTCGTCGTCAGCTGATCCGGTCCAGCTGGTCCGGGAGGACGCAGCGAGCGGTTTTAAAAGTAAATCTTCCTTCGTTCCGTTTCAAACTGTGGAAGTATCCTGACACATACCGTGAGTAAGAAGCAGTGGGCGTTTTCAACAAAATTACGTTGTTTTAATTGAATAATGGACTCCGGATTGTTGTCTTAAATCTGCCGTTTTTTATGCTTCGTGTTGGACTGCGTTTGCATAGCGACGCACACCGCTCGAGTAGATGATTCGGTCCTGCAACGAGTTTGTTGCGCCAATCATGCGGCGTGAATAAATTAGGGCAAGGTTTCCTACCTGCCCAGAGATGCATGTACTGAGACCATTTTTTATGTTGTGAACGTAGTGCTCTTTCTTTATTTTGGAAGACGCGTTGGTGCATTTATTATGGTACAATCACTTGAGAGTTGAGAAATTGGAGAGCGAGCAAGCTTTCTCAACTTTGTCTCTTTCTCTCTGGCACTGCCCTGTTTCAGTTTCAGTAGGCATATCTACTACACTCTAAAAAAAGCCCGTGCGTCTGCTCTCCCGCGCAACACTCGGAGAACTAATCACCGCAACTTACGGAGGCAGCTCAGCGAATGACGATGGCGAAACATATGTTTCGACCAAAAAACGCAGTCTGAGTTGTGACATTAAGCAATGCAAAACGTCACGCTTGCATTGCTTAATGTCACAACTCAGACTGCGTTTTTTAGTCTAAAAATATGTTTCGGCATCATCATTCGCTGTGCTGCCTCTGTAAGTTGCGGTGATTAGTTCTCCGAGTGATGTGCAGGAAAGTGAACGCACGGGCTTTTTTTACAGTGTAGCAGGTACAAACTGCTCTAAAACAGGTAAAAAACGGGAAGCTTAGGACGGTGCGGACTCCGTGTTTCGCGCTTTTCGCAAGGTGACAAGGTAAATGCTTCTGTGAGATATGCGGAATATGCAAGCGATTTTGTTATGCCCGTCGTTTGCGTATCTCCAGCAAAACGAATAAGATGATCTACTACAAAGGCGCAATCACAAGCCAAGATTCAAGATAGCAGTCGTTTGCTTCGGTGATCCGTGTAGCTGTATTTTACCCTGCTCTCTGCAACACCGTGTCATGACGAAGAGCTGGAACGGTCACGGTTTGTGCTGGCCTCCCGGTTGACAGAAACCCGCGTCGCCCGCATCGGTACCGAGTGCGCTTGGGCTGTTGATGCTCAAGCCTTTCATCCGCGGCTTGTCGCCAGCTCATCTTGCTGCTCAACGGTGAGGAAGCGGCGAGAGTAACCTCGGAAGTGAATGTAAATCCTCGTTCATTCAGTTATCCGGTGTCAAAGTGTGGAAGATGTCCAACGTGTACTGAGGGCGGGAACTACGAGCGTTTTGCCTTGCTTTTATAACCGAAACCAGACCAACGAGATAACTGCCTTGCGTACTCTAAAATGACGGAAGCAATAAGTTTCAACAGGTCGAGTACGTCACCGGGGATGTAGGCGAGGCGGTGCACACTGTTTAAACGCTTGCAGTATCCACGAGTGGTACCAGGAAAGCGACGTCAACAGAGAAGGAGCTCGCGATTCAGCATAATGCACTGCTACGGGCCCGTGTATCTTCAAAGTTCGGGGTGGTGGCAGTATAAAAAAAGACGCATCAGCGCCCCACACCAGTGTTCACGAATAACACCGGTCACAAACTCCCAAGCCCCACCGCTCTTCTCGACACCGACACGACATACGACAACAAACTGCATCAAAACGCCCCAAAAGTGAAGGCGTCTCCTCCAGTACTGCAACTGCTGCAACTAGCGGAAGTGAAGTGTTGGGCGGATGTCCGGATGCCCTTCACAAAAATATATAAAAAATGCTTTGCGCAAGGATCATTTTCATTTATTATTGTATACGTAATGACAAAATCCCAATAATTTGTTTTCCTATGTGATTCAAGCTAGTCGGACTGCTCACAACACTGGTCAAGCAAGAAAATAACAAAAATTTGAACTTTTTCATGACCGGTTTAAGATTTATTGTTAACATATCGTTATTTACTGCAACGGACTAACATTATAGATTTTGCCTCCATACTTTTTAAATGCAAACAATTCTAACACACGGCTGTCCATTGCGCCGTGTTTTGTGTATTCTTCTATAAATCTGTAATGGTCAGCGACCAAAGAGCTCACCCGCACATGTCAAGCTTATATGCGCCGCGGAGAGAAATTAATATCGAGTAGGAAGTGTCGGGCGTAGTGTCGGTTGTTGTGTTTGTGTACATGTCGGTGCTGTGTAGCTGTGGGCTGTGTTGCCTGCGTTGTATATAGGGTTGCTGTGTAGTCGTGGTCGTTCGCAGTGTTAACAGACTCGTCTTTTTTTAAAAACAGGCTGCTAGAAATCTCGATAGGTGGCGCAAGTTACCGCCCGATTCTAAGTAGTTTGCTCAAGTTATTTATCCATGTGAGTTCGGCATTCGTTTTTTTTTTGTTTTGTTTTTTTTGTTTAGCGGCTCGTTGAAGCTACCGACGCCGCTGACCGCCGACTACACACGTACGTACCTTTGCAAGTAGCTACGTCCGCCGCTTGGAGACTTTACTGTGTATAAAAGACATCGAACGAGAACTAACGCGCCCTGTGTGCTTTCAATTCGGCTGAAAGGCGCGCGGCTCGCTGGGCTCGTCTCTCGCCTGTTCTCGGCCGCTGGCCGCCATGTTTCATAAGGAACACGCTCGAAACGGTTTTGCGGAAGGCAGACACGGTGTAGCGTGTTAAGTTTACACAGCACCTCATGTGTAGACGAAAAACACAGATGGCCTCGTGTAAAACGAACACGTTTCGACGTGTCCGCTATGGGACAACGGTTTACACGTCCGGGCGTGTTATTTTTGCTAACAGTGTAGTACCCTTGGAACCGGGACGTGAGTTAGTGGTGCCAGAGGGTTGCTTGGATCGCTGCCTGCGCTTGCGCGAGCGGCTCCGCGCCATTCTTTCTTGTTTGGCTCCTTCCCTTTGTTTCGCGCGCTGAGCGAATTGAGCTCGAGCTGGACAAGAGGGATCGGTAGCCACGTGTCCATCGTGTTTACAATGACCGCAGTACTTGGCCTCGCCATTCGGGCAGGCTTTCGGGGGTTACTCGTGTTGTTTTCCGCAGTTTCTGCACTCCGGCTGGTTAATCGGGCAGCTGGTGGCTTTATGTCCCGGGCGGTGACAGCGCGGGCACACGAGAGATCGCTGTTCGTAGCATTCCACCCTTCTCGGGAAGCTCCAATACATAACTTCGCATGGCGGATGCGGGGATTCAAAATGAATGAGGACTGTGCCTTTGGAGCCTATAGGCCGGGCCGTCAGGACATCCACTTTGTCGGCGTACAGCGCCTCCAGAAGCTTAGCCGTGGGTTCGTTGGGTTCGCAGCCATGGATTACTCCCCGGGAGATGCCGTCCGTGGGAACCTGGTACGTACGCACCGGGAGTGGTGGTCTCGATCGCAAAGGTAACACACCCATACGGAGGAGATGCGTGGCCTGCGTGGAGTCGCACGTAGTAACGACGATGGCATTAGAGAGTTTGCTCACCCTCAGTATCTGATGTTTGAGTAACTTGGGGTCACCGGCGAAGGAGCTGATAACGGTCTTCAGTTCTTCCGGGTCTAAGCTCAATACGTCGCATCTTTCTGTGGGCTGTATCTTGATTACATGGGTGCCGAGAGTTACACGTTCCTTGCGGCTTGTGGTGGGTAGGGGTTGGCCCGATGCCTTGAGTTGCGCTCGGCGCTGGGTTCTCATTGTAGCCTTTTCCCAAAGTCCCTCCAAGTCAGTGGCATCCGGCTCTCGCAAAGCCCATGAAGCGTGGAGACAATTGTGTCTGCGTCTTTAAGACTATCGTCGGACGAACGAAAACGTTTTGCATTATTGGACGGGCCGAAGTCCTCCGCGTCCTCGCCCATCTCTTGCGAGGGAGGGGAAGAGGTTTCGTACGAAGTGACAGCGGCATGATCCTGAGTAGCCTACAGCAACTGCACCGCGGTGGCGCAACCAGAGGCGTCGCCATGTCCGAGAGTTAAAACTGCGTCACGGCGGCGTGGGTCCGATGGGCCGGCGGCGCTACCGTCACCGTGCCCTATTCCTTGCCGCGCTGGGCCAGTAGGCTTAGCGCGGGGGGTTCAACGAAAGGCTCATAGAAGGTGAAAAAGGGCTCGAAATTGAGGGAAAAGTTGCTCACGGATGCGAGTAGAGCTCTCGAACCGCTGATGAAATCAAAGAAGAGAAGAGATGAGACCAATTACATTCCAGTACAGTCAGGACAAGGCCGCAGGAATGCCAGGAAACGATTCGAACCAGTCTTCAAAGTCTATCATAAAAAGATTTTATCTCCCGCTGAGGGGGGACAACTGCACGGAAGCGAAATCCGTGCAAAGGTGGACAATGCTACTCGGCTGGTTGTGACTATAGTTGTGACCTAGCCACGTCGGGCTCCACTGTGATCAAATTCAATAAAAGGGACGACAGGGATGTTTTTAAGTAAATTCTGCTTTATCGGCAGAAATAAGAACGATATCAGACTATCAACTTTGACGGTGTTGATTTTAGAATGCAATCACCCAAGCCTCCGCTGTGCTTTTTAGAGACCATCAAGGTCGCAGCTGATAATCTTCATCGTGAAATTAAACGTATAGGGAGTATTCACTAGACGCCATATTTGTGGGTGCTGTTTTGAGCGCATGCTCAGAACGAGCTCACATCAGTAGGCTGCTAAGACCGGCACTTTCGATGGTGGGGAACGCACGTTGCAAAAGAACTGTGGAAGCACGCCATCAGCACGCGCTCAGCATTCGCGCACACAGCTATGACCGCCAGTGAATACTCCCTATACGAACCACGTTCGTCTCCGCTTGCTTTCTCGTGCTGCTCTAGCTCGGCGCCTAGGGAGTAGTAAGGATTTTTCGCCTTTTCAATGAAAAAAGTACCGAAGATATACGGATCGGCGGGTTTGTGAGAAAAGAAAACTTCGCTGCAATCTTTCGACTCCTCCCCCCGCTATGTCATAACTAGGGCTCCGTGTTTTCGGAGTTTAGTTTTCGTGAAATTGGCAGGGTGCTTTTCGGAGTTCATTTTTTATTAAAAATTTGGTGATTATCGGAGTTTATTTTTCGTAAATCCCCAATTCTTTAAAATGCGGGGATTAATTTTGCAGCGTTTCCTATTAAAAATAATAAATAATAACCGGATGCAAACGTATGTTAGGTAAAAAACAAAAAGCGCTTTTGTGAATTCAGATTTCTTCAGTTGAATTTGGCGTTGGTGTCATTGGCAATACTACTAATTTGTCCCAAGACAAAAGTTGCACAAAAGTGTGGCTTCGATTAACGTCGATACCTTAAGATCAATAAACTGCCGAAGGTAGCCCCAAGGAAGCTAGTAGTGATCCGATCAATCTATCCAGCGGCCGCTTGAGGTGGAGTGGATAAGGATGTAATGGAGAAGTTTCAACTGCCCATCTTCTCTATTTTATACAACCTCTATGGTTCATAGCTTTCACTGTTACGCCCAGAAACATACCCTCACCTTTCTCTAAATCCCAAATCCCATGGCCCAAACTGGAAACCAAAAGAGTGGCTTTTGTCGTGACACAAATGGTACGATGACCTGTTTCCTTGAACCAACCTTGACGAGAAAAGCCGTACGACCCCCTTTTGACAACGGTCTGAGGCATGAAAGATAATTATGCTGTCATTTTTCCAGGGCCATTGATCTCGCGCTGCTCAACTTGTAAAAAAATTATTATTTTTTGTTGTTGTCGAGGGCGGGGGGGGGGGGGGGGGGGGGGTGGCATGGGCACATAACAATTCGGAGTTTATCGGATCAATCCCAATTGACAAAAAGTTTACCGGCGAGTGTTTTTCGGAGTTTTTCGAACCGCCTTCCTTTCGTCACGTGACTTGGCGCTTTGCGAGAAAAGTAGGGCTGCGATAGCGAAAGCCAGGCATGACTGGTCCTACGAGCTCCTCTAATTGCCACCCCACTGTCGGTTTGGGCGGGCAAAAATGTTCCCGAAACCGTCCCCGGCTTCTGGAACATTCTAAGTCATTATAGTGAAGCAAGCTACACCGAGTTTACGTAACAAATACAACAATTTCATCGGACGTTGCGTCTCTCATACCGAAGACGTCACCAGTGAAGCCAAATTGGCAGGAATAGGAGAAACACCAACCAGAAATCCTGTTATTTCTGGTTTTCTCGATTTCTGGTTGGTGTTTTTCTCATTCTTGCGAAGTTCACTTCACTGATGACGTCTCCTGTACGGGAGACGAAACGTCCGATTAAATCGTTCTATTTGTTCCGTAAAGTCTATGTATTTTTTTTTTCATCAGCTTGGGGGTGAACGGAGTATAAATGTGAAGTAGCCCACTCGTGTCCCACTCACAAGCTTGCCAAGTTGGGACACTTGTGTCACCAAATTGCGAGGAAGAAGAAAAAGAGCGAAGGGTTGCGAGCGGACATACGGATATAATTTATTTTCTGTCACCGCCCTAGGTATGCCTACAAGGTGAGCATGCACTCGCTCGGTCAACACGATTATGATAGACACAATTCGATGACCGTAATTTTTGATGACGAGCTTCATTGCGAGCGTGGTACTGTCACCGTTACATCATAAAACTCTTTAATTGTTTCCAAAAACTGAGTCTAGCGTGCGATGAAAACAAGCCAGCGGAGCAAGCTGGCCACCTCGCAAAGCCAAAGAAAAAGTGCGTACGCACCAAAAAAAAAAAAAAAAAAGTACATCCAGCATGGCAGCTGCCAGGATAAGAAAAAAAATATTTTGCGGAATGGTGTATACAGGCGGTCAGTAACGTAATCACACTCTTCCACGTGCTCTTTGAAGGACGAATCGACGCAACGCCTCCTGGATAACAAAGCCTTGGTGCCGGCGGCGTTATCTAGATGAAGGCCAAACGCAGACTGCGCACGACCACTGCGGGGGATTTCAAGTGGGACTTGGGTTTCCACTGACGGAGCACGAGACCCAGTCAAATATTGAGTTAGTAGTTTTTTCTCAATCTGAGCACCACATCGGCCTTCATTTAGGTGACACCAAAAATTCAGCACTGCGGCCTTGTTATCAAGTCTGCTGCAGGTTTAGTATAGGAGGACAAGCGTTTTCCAGAAAGCCACCCCACTCTTTCAACTTTTGCACAGCGAACGCTGGAGAGGAGGAACTACTAACCAAGGAGATTGGTGAGCTTGGTTAGAGGGCTTATCTAATTCTGCTTAACCTGCAACAGAATACACCTTTCCAACGCTTATTGCCAGTGCAAAAAATTAAAAAAAGAAGAAAGATTTGGAATCACTGAGTCACATTTACGTATCCGCGGCGTCTGCTTTTTCGCAGAAGAGAGCTATTCTCGGCGTCAACTTTTCTTGGCAATGCAGTGGTGGAGCGTACAGGCCCGCGTTCCCTCTCCCATTTTGAGCGCTGAATAAAGCTGTGCGCGGGATCTCCTCCTCTCCCCTGCATTGCCAAGAAAAGCTGTCGTCGAGCACAGTGCGCATGATAAGAACCGGTTCCACGGCCCAGTAAGCATCGAGCAGAAGGCGATGATTGAAACACTCTATATAGGCGGTGTAGCATCAGCAGGCGGGCAGCGAAGAAGGAGGTTGGCCCGTGAGTCCCAGCATTTCTTCCGAGACATCCCAGAGGCGCTTTGCGCTCACAGGGTCGAGGGCCCAACGGGGCGCCACGGAAGGTCTGCAGTCGGCGAAGTACCTGGAACGACGGAAGCGTGGGTTTACCTTCCCGAGAAGGAAGGCAAGCGATTTGGGTTCAACCAACACCGCCTGGAATAATCGAAGCACCGGAATGTTGACGCCATCACAGTAAGATCCAGCGAAGACACAGTGGCGAGTCTGCGTTCACCCCTAAGCTGACACTGCGATGGGATTTAGGCTTTCGCCGGTCCGATCAACCGCGTTCCTTTCATCATCTAAGTCAGCTCTCCGCGCGAGAATGTGGGGGAGAGCGTGATCACGTGGCGAAGGATCTACGTATGACTGGTTCAACGTGCTCGTAGCTTCCACCGCAGTCTCAACTTAGCGTTCGGCTAAGCCTCGTGCCCAAACAACGCGTCGAGGGACTCTCGGCGCCGGGCATGGGTTCAATTGCTGAGTTGGCGTCGTCCTACCGGGATGGCATTTCATGGAGGAAGAGGAGGATGTGCGCAGGTTTTATTATTGTCGGTGGTTGGGTAGGAGCA
The DNA here is from genome assembly GCF_016920785.2 of Ixodes scapularis. Classification (NCBI taxonomy): domain Eukaryota; kingdom Metazoa; phylum Arthropoda; class Arachnida; order Ixodida; family Ixodidae; genus Ixodes; species Ixodes scapularis. The sequence continues at coordinate 7,644,636 of NW_024609880.1, read as the reverse complement.
AAGCTAGCTGCCTTTTCTAACGCGAAAGCATTAACTCTCCCACGGAGCGAAGCCGGCGTTATCTGATGTCTGTAGCAGCGAAAAACGGCACCTAAATACGCATCGGCTGAGCGAAACGGCACGTGAATTCCCATTGGCTGGGCGAAAAGGCCAATAGATGCCCAATGGCTGCAAAGCGGACGCGCTTCAGAAATAAAACGCAAAGAAAAGCGCAGCAACGCAGATGCCTGGTCACGGAAGCCGTCGTGAAGCGGTTCGCATGCTCCTGCGCAGTGGGGGAGTCTGATGTAACCGCCGGAGCGCCGTGTGTGATAGGTAGACCTGGCTATCTGCTTGTAGCAATGAGCTTTGTCTAGGAACACTTTCGCATTGCTACACGTAAGCAGTCTTAAGTGTCTCTGCCCTATTTTTTTTTTTCTATTCACTCTTCGAACGCGTTGAAACAGCAAGTCGAGACAGACATCTAGCTTTTTGAATGGCATTTCCAGTGACAGAGCTGGGCGCTCTGGCGACCTGTCCCTGAGTTTGTACCCGTGGAGTGCCATCGATGAACTGTAGTTTTCGGCAACGTCTCAGGGTCTTCGAGCCCACCAGCTAAGCTGCGTCAGCCTTTCTCAGGGTCGACCTAAACCGCGGTTTATTTACCTGGATGTCCCGTGACAAATATTCCGTACAAATTTCTGTGTTTTGCAACCTTATGGGCAATTAATGCACGGTACGATTACATAAATTATACTTTTAGTCAAATCGCCCGGAAATAGCTAAAAATTCTAGTGTGTTTTTAAGCTCTTTAGCAAGGCATGTTTTTTTCTTGCATATACGAGCCAGAACAGCATAACACCGGTTGTATAACGTAGAAGAACTTGTAGTTGGGCAGTTGGTGATTGTTATGAAGCATGATGTAAGGCGCAAAAAAACAACAGACAGAAGGAAAAAGACACACCCGTTGTTTTTTGCGCCTTACTCCATGCTTCATAACAGTTATGTAACATTCGTAGCTATTGACCGATTGTTTTCGCGTGCCATGGTTTGTAAAGGTTAATCCGACTGTGAAGTAAAATTGTCTTAGGTAGCCAGTGGTTGGGTTTGTAAACAAGCCGTAATGAAGTTAAATATTTATAAGCTATTTCTTTTAAAACAAATGGTCCGTGATAGTCCAAGTTACCTACATTTCTTCTTGTATAGTTTGAGATACTTGACCAGTTTCGTAAGCAATGGCAAAATATGGGCAAAGACATTTTCGGATCCTTGGCGTGTCCCACAATTGAACTGCGGCGACAGCCGAGACACTGCGCACTGCTGCAGATAGTTATAAACTGGAGCGTTTAAAATTTCCGCTAAATATAGCGGACGGTATTCATCTGACACTTTAACGTCACGTAACCGGATGACGTCACGTTACCCCATGACGTCACGCGACACTGTGACGTTGCATCCCGACACTGTGATTCACTGCTACATTTAGCGTAGAAAAAGTTCCGCTAATTTTATCGGGCCACAACATACACCGAACATGCGCGAGATAGGCGCTGCGAAACGGCGTGAACTAATGGCTCTTGCCGTAATTAACATCAAAATAAGAATTGGATGCACGTGACCCTTCGAGTTCCCGTCTATAAAACTGTTAAATGGGGATATTTTCAAAAGGAAGTTTGCATCAATCGAGAAATTTAGATACCTTATATGTGCAGCGTGTCCACCCCCCCCCCCCTCCCCCCACAAGTAAATAAATAAATAAATAAATAAAAAAATAAATAAATAAACGACACGTTACCGAACTTACATCCCTCGCTCTAACGTAGCGCTAGGGGTTCGAACCGGACGCCAAAGTTTTAAAACTAACCGTTATCTTATGCGAAATTTGTGGGTAATTTTCTGAAAATTTAAATGAAATATGATGTCCGCGCATGGTAAATGGAGCCACTCAACTCCATATATTTAAGGGCTCCATCGGCCGCCATTTTCCTATTGAAATTTTAGAAAATCAGTCATGACTTATGAACAAAAGAACGGTTTGTTTTAGAACTTTGGCATCTGCTTCTAACCACTAGCGCTTCAATTGGGCGGAGAATAAACGTTTAACAATGCGTGGTTTTTCTTTTTGTTCTGTTCTTTTTTTTGTGTGTGTGTGGGGGGGGGGGGGGGGGGAGTGTACATTTTTTCTTATTTTTTTAACTTTGTTTTGACGATTTCAATTGAAGCTATCTAGCGAGATTCGGTGTCAAGCTAATTCCCGCCTCTCTATCTAATGCAACAAAATCTACGATAGTCCCTTGCAACTCAAGAAGGTAGGGCGAGGGAAAGGAAGGTCGGGGAGGAGGAAGCTGACGGAACGCTGGAGAAAAGGAGGTTCCTACTCTCCTTTCCTACTTTCCTTCTGCTTTCTCCTCCCCGGCCTTCCTTTCCCTCGTCCTACCTTCCTGAGTTGAAAGGGACTACAATGTATTGTTCCAACTTAAAAAAAAAAAAAAAAGGAAACGGTTACAAAACAACGAAAAAAAAAAAGAAAAAAAAAGACTGTTTCGTTTTGATTCAACGGAGATTTTAATTTTAGAGAGGCCATTTTCACACTTTAAACTATACAACGGCCCTCTCATCAGCTGAAACTTGTTTAGCTTGTTTGGTGCTCTTAATTTACTCGCTGAGTGGAATTCGAAGCAACTAGCTCGTTTTGCCAGGAATCTAACGCCTCTTGGCTGTTCTCAGCGGACTCTCGATGGAGAGTGTGGACCACTAGGACGTCCACTGAAGGCTCTCTCGCATCTTTCGCACGAGAGATATCAGATGATGGCACTCAATCATTTCAACGGCACGTCTCACATCCCATGGCTGTCGTTCGCGTCCCACTCTCCCCATTGGGAACCGCAAGAGCGCCAGACGCACCTTCCAGTGACGTGCTCCACGTCCTCGGACACAGCCAGGTGAACCGTCGTCTGCGCACCTTCCTCGGGGCTCTGAAAAGAAAAGAAAAACAAAAAAAGAAGCACTGACATCAAGTTTTAGCTTACCTATATGTGTGGGATGCTAAAACCATATACATCGTCCGCGTTTGACGTTATGACGTACTGCGACAGACTCTACGAGCAATATGCCATTAGTGAAACTGAATAGTGTGTCAGAGTATTGTATCTTCATTCTTTAGTGCTTTGCCGACAACAGACTCACTCTAGCTGAGTTTGTTTTGATTTGTTGCAGCTTCAGTGGACGGTACAAGTCACCTGACAGATGTGCGGTCTCTGCTATCATCTTTGTTTCGAGTCGTCGACATGAGCGGCAATTTTGTGGACTGCCAGGTTCTGCTGCAACACTTCGGGTCGCTTCTTCTCAGCCGCTTAGTGGCGGCTTGCTGTGCCTTCGGGTGCAGAAACAGGTCAGAGAACGGCAAAAGACCCTTCCGCTCTTCGTCAGGCAACAACGTAACTGCACATGGTTGAAAAAAACCCGACGCTGCGGGGTAAACGACACAACACTAAAAAGTCTCTAAAGTCTCTGCAAAGGGGAGAAGTACTTGGTTTGCTATCATAAATGCAGGACGCAAGCTTTGTGAAGTGAGCATATATTTCAGTGTTGTTCTTCGCAAGATTGGTTCGGGATGAACGATGTTTTGAAAAACGATTCCTTCTGAAGAAGATTTCGATTGCAGCGCTTCCTATCCAAAAAGCTTCGCTTTGTATGAAGCGTATGGACCAATGTGAGGAGTAGCTTTGCATACGAAATTGGAAGCATAAATATCCGAATGACCCATAAAAAAAAACACAAAAAAAAAACGTTCTTGTGTGAATTGGCCCTTAGGTGGTTGTCATCTAAGTTTTCTTGTTCTGGCATACCTATCCAAGACCGTCCTGCCGACGGTCTTGGTTAGGTATGTCACTTGACGCTCGGAGTGAACGAGATGCATATTCGGCGCCATCTTTTTCAAGGTGGCACCGAGGAAGGTTGCGTGCGGAACGTGCTCCACTCCCGTAGTTGGCAAGCAACAATTTCTGGCTTGTGCTGGCCGCTGCAGGAGCAAATTCCATTGTAACTGCATAAACGTTGGCCTTGAAGAATACAACGTGTTCATGGCTTCCGGTTCCAGCACATTAAAAAACGACTGCATCCGGCGAAACCGTAGCGCGCCCGACAAGAAAGTCAGCTCGTCGAATGCGTCCGAAGCCTTCGATTCCGAGAACGAATCCTGTAGTCACCACTGGAAAACGACGTCAATGAATCCATCGTCATCCCTCCTGCCGAGGCAAGTGTTTTGGATAAGTTTGGTGCCAAGTTAGACATCTTAGCTGCCGAGGTGAAATGTTTAAGGGCAGACAACAACAGTCTTTGTTCCGACTTGACAGCAAACGAAACACCGTTAAGTACAAAACGAGCGTGTTGGTAACAGTAATTAAACATCAGGAAGATACATAGAAAGGGGGGACGGACAACGAAGACTTCCAACTAGCAACAACATTTATTGACCCGTAGTTTGCATATATAGGTGAAGGAGGGGACGGTGAAAGAGGCTACACTGAAAAGTGGGAAGGCGATGGGAGAGGGTGTAGAGCCAGGGAAGTGAAGGACGATTCCGTGGGGTTGACATTTAATCGCTTGGAGCCGCGGAAACGAGGGATGTCAGCTCTGGCCCCAGGAAGGTTATCTCCCTCCTGGATAAGCCTATAGACGGGGACCCGAAGTTGTTGTGACTGCGGTGCATGGCGAAGGCCGCCTTCGTTGTCCGTCCCCCCTTCCTATGTATCTTCTTCATGTTTAAGAAACACCAGTGGCTCCACAAGCAAGCGTAAAGCACCCTCAAGTCACCACTAGCTCTCCAGCTTCGCGCAGGTCCAGACGGACCAGAAAACCTCTGCATCGTTAATGTCCCTGCACTGTAAAAAAATGTGTATTCTAACACCCTTTGTCCCATATAATACACCCCAAAACTTCAGTTCGACGTACAGCGCCCTATAGTCGAACAGACGGCACTAACTTTCACGTGAGGCATAGCTGTGTGGTACAACTTATTAAAAAAAAAAATTGGGTTGTGTGTGTGTTTATACAGCCTAGAACTTGGTCTGCCTCACAGGGGCGACGAGTCTCCCAGCTGTAGATGAGAAATTTAGCCAGTGCGGTACAGCCGCTAGCCTGGGGTCTTTAACGTGCGTCACGCAGTAGTGATGCACGACCGCACGCCGGTACGATGCTCATCCAGATCGAAACGGGCAGGGGTGGGGCTCGAACCCAGGATCCCTGGGTTCTGCAGCGCGAGCTTTCGCTCCACGTACTCCGAGCTGGTGTGCGCTAGACCACTCGGCCACCGATCCCCCCTACAACTTATTAAAACAGCTAATGTGCGTGTTACTGACAAAAATAAAATAATCGGTGTTTTTTGGCCTTACTGCATAACCTCAGTGTTTTCTTTCTGCGGTATTTGAAACGTATTTTAGCTATTTAATAAGTTATATGGCACGGTTATCAAGCCCCTCGTAAAATTCGGGGCCGTCTGTTCGGCCATAGTGCGCTGTACGTCGAATTGAAGTGGTGGGGTGCATTATATAGGACAGAAGGGTGTAAGGTGATACCCTTTTTTTAGAGTGTAAGATAACAATCGGGGAGAAGGACCGTGCGCCAGGAACGATATTAGACGTGTCTCTTGACGCGGTTTTCTGGTTACATCATAAGAAGATTCATATGTGAATATATAGACCAACCTCATAACCGACAGTCGCGACCGCAGCTCCACTTTTACTTGATGGTAAAGCGCCAACTTTATGAGCGCCTAACGTAGTATAACTTAACCTATAGGGAGAGAGCGAGCCGCCGGCGTCGCTTCCGTCGCCCATTGTTCGCCGCCACCTCGGTAAACGAAGCATAAGGATAGCATAAGATCATATCACCCAATAACAACATCTTCGGTCCTTTACAGACTAGGTGGTAGTAAAAAGAAGAATGGAACAATGGGCAGCAAACATTTTAGGTGGGCTGCAGAACCAGTTATGAAGACATAGAAGATACGATAACTTATTCATCATCACTTGATGTATGGAGGTGGGAAAAATTAGTAAAAAAAAATCTTTATAGATAGCATTCCTAGACATTAAAAGGGCGTAGGACAATGCGCGTCAGGAAAAACTCTGGGTACAGCTGAGAGAGTATGATTTAGATGCGCATTTTATTAGGCTTTTACAACAGGTATACACAAATAATTAGGTTGTTATAACATTCCCATGTTATAACAACCTTATTATTTGTGTATACCTGTTGTAAAAGTCTAATCTAGTGTGCATCTACAGAACCGGCAGAAAAAAAAAGACGACTCAGGCAGGGTTGTTTTTTACTTCTACTCTTCATGTTATTTCTGAGTGGAATGAAAGAGAAATTAGAAGAGTGCAATCTATGTTTGGATATGTCATATACGAAGAGAGGGGGAAATGTAAATCAGGTTATACCAGAAATGTACTACGCAGACGACATTGTGCTGCCAGCAGAAAGCCTGGAGATGTTATAGGAGCTGAATAAGATCTGTTGAGGGGAAGGAGACCCTCTGGGCCTGCAATTCAGCAGCGGCAAGTCGGGAATAATGGTTTATATTGATGAGAAGAGGTGGGGGGGGGGGGGGGGCGGGGGCGCTGTATTGTCAAAACTTTTAATAGAACACATAGATAGGTATATATATATACCAAGGAGTATGGCTGAATTACGGAAAACATTACTTAGAACAGGAACAAGGTTTAATAAAGAATGGAAAAAGGAACGCAGAAACAATGAAGCATATCGCACTGTGGAAAAACCATATATGAAGTCGTTAGGGAAATATGAAAAGCGGTCATGGTGCCGGGATTGTCTTTTGGCAATGCGGTATTATGCATGAAATCTGTGCCCCAGTCGAGCTTAGAGACCCGGCAGAGGAGCTTGAGCAGACGGGCACTTGGGGCGCATCGGAATCCATTAAATGAGGGAGTGCACAGAGACATGGTCTGGGCATCTTTCGAGGTTAGAGAGGCACTCAGTAGATTGTCATGCTGCCTCTATACTATGACTGATGATAAATAATATATCATCATAAATCTTCTATACCTTCGGAACCCGTTCTGTAGCTCACCTAAAATTTTTTCTGCGCATTCTTCTATTATTCTTTTTACTACCTCCATTGCTAGACTATGAAGGACCGAGGTTGCTGTTACTGGGCGGAATGATGTTATGCTATCCTTATTTCCCTTACTTTTATATATTTATCTCATTCTGCTTAGTCTTCAATCACTGAGTACCTCACCTTCGTTATTATTTGATCAGTTGAATGTTTTAACTTTTAATTTTTTTTTGTTCCTAGTGGCTTGACTAGTCTTACTCCTATGCCACCTTGTCCGGTCGCCGTTCCAGTAGATGCTTTACTAACCGCTCTTTACCATTTCCCTGTGGTCGTCTCAGTTATCTCGCTAGTTCACTCGTCTTGTGCCGCGTTGCTGCTCGTGTTCTGTTCAATATCGTGCGGTCCAAGTTCCGCGACTGCCTTTCGGCTTAACATCATTGTGGCCAAAAATCTTAAGCTCTATCTGAAATCGCAGGAAACACTCTCACGTTCTCCGAAACTGTTTAGACGTTCCGTGATCGAGAGAAAAATGACACCGTCTGTAATTTCTGGCAAGGTATATGAAGTTTAGGAAATCGAATATTTTTAATCGTAACTATCGCCAAATGACTACGTAAGCACCGAAATGGCGGCGCTAATGCGAACACTTGCGAATAGGGTGTTGATACTGTATGCGCAGCCGTGGCTAAAAGCTGGCCAGATAAAGCTGGCTTTAGGCCCAGCTTTATCTGGTTAGGATTTTCAGTTGCTCCGGTTATCTTCGCTGGCTTTGCGAATATGTCCGACACGCAAATACAACACTTTTTTTTTTGTTGCTCAAGCAAAAGCAAAAAAGAAATGCCAACGACATTGTCGACCTGGTCAGCCACTAGCTTCCTTACCTTGCCGAAGTTCTGGATGAGGATATCCGTGAATTTTGTGTGAAGGTCGGAGCTGTGGCTGGCAAGCTCCGTCTTTACGAATCCGGGGTGGCAACAGTTTGCTGTCACACCTGCGTCGCAAAGGAGGAATGCTATTGACCCTACCTTCGATGTCAAACGCGGAATCTGGTTTCGTTGCCTCCTCCCGAGGCCCCATGGCGAACAAGCCGAACAAGGCAGGCCGCCAGTGGAAACGATAAATAGCAGTCAAGGGAGTGGACGTGTCTCACTAAAAAGACAGTATGGAAAGTACGCGTTTGTTTTGCGAGAGATTTACAAAATGGGCGAACAAGTTGGTTCATTTATAGAAGGGTTTCATGCTGTTCCCATAGTCGTTGGATTAAGTATATGAAACTAAGTATATTCAATACTCGAGTTCGCACAGGCAAGTTTGCAGCTGAGGCAGGCGCGGAGTCATAGAAAGGGTCATCTTCGTCATTTTGTGTTCCGTATTCCCTTTCTTTCTTCGAGATCAAGCAATTGGTATTAGGGAAACACCAGTGCGTTTCTATGCGACCGGGTGCACAAAGCGTTCGATTCAGATCTTCCGGAGAGAGAACAAGAAATGTACATTCCTCCCTTTATGTAAAAAACGTGTCTTTGACTTGGGGAATTTTTCTCATTTGATCTTTAACGGACTCTTACGGTACTCAATACAAGTAATCAAATTGTTTATAATATATTCCTGTCGGAGTAATTTTGCAATTATTTGATTACCTTTGTCAGGTAGCAGACTTGTACGTAACGAGTTACAAGTAACTGTATACTTGTAATCAATTACATTTTATTGCAACTTTTTAACTCTTAATTGCCTTTTCCTGCGGTATTGTTTGCTGTAATTCAATCACTATTTTGATGTAATCAGTTACAAGTAATAAATTATATGTTTCCGAAAGAGATCAAATTATTGAGTTGAGTTTTTTCACGTAAACATCGCTGTGTCTGCCTTTGCGTCACTCATCTATGTTCCACCAACGTTGGACACTTTTCTTTGAGCCCGGCACCACTTGAAAAAAAAAAAAAAAAAAAAAAAAAAAAACACCAAGACACCACAAGGATTAGAATGTCAAGGCGCTCAACGTTGACATTCTTTAGGAGTGTCAACGCCGAACGCTTCCGAGTACCCTCAGAAAGCCCCTAGCTTCTCAGAGGACACGAAAGCGTGCTTCGAAACACTGCGCAACCACGAACTGGTACGCAGAGGGTCTGTGCGCTACAACATCGCTCTTCCCTCAAGCTCACACGTCGAGGGGGTCTTCAGCGTCGCGGCCGATGTGTTCACCGGGAGACGTGGGAAGATGACTGACGAGAACTTTGAACGACAACCGCGGTTGAAACTCAACAAGGTGCGAACGACAAAAAGAAACCAAATGTTACCACTTTGAACATATGTATGCCTTTTTGATTTCGCAATAAAAAGCTAAAAAAAAGTAATGTGAAAAGTAATAAATTACTTTCTGGGAATTTTTCAATTGCTTTTATGATGCAGTAATTGATACCTGCACTCAGTCACATTTTTCAACGAAGTAAGTGAATTGTAGTCGGTTACTTTTTCAGTAACGCATACACGCCTGTTAGGTTGTAACAACAAGAGTAATATTGTGACTTTTAAAAATATTAAAATTAATTGTGCCTTTTAATTTTCGAGGATACAAGGCATTGGAGTAGTCATCGGGGTCGTGATTCAGGTCTCGTCCTTTTTTTCGCTCGTTAAAAAATCCGTCAAGGATGTCTAGGACACCCTATTTGATGTTCTTCACAAGCACCCTAACGTAGCAACCAGTGCTTTAACACACTTAGGGTGTTCTCTCGGGGCCAAGCTGGTTCACACGCTGAGGGGAAGCAAATCAATTAATCGTGTATAGTTCTAAAATAATCTGATGGGCTAGTTGGTTGTACATAGTTTAAACTGCACAAAGGACAAGTGATAGACGTCGATATGAGAAGCGCTCAAATCACAACTGACGTTTAATAAGAAGGTTGTGGAAGAGCTAAAAAGATGTGAAGGGTTTTTAAATTTCGAATTAATGAAATGAATGTTGAATTAACTGCATAATTAGTCGCTGATTCTTTTGTTAATTTCAAAACTGACAACTGTTAATAACTTGTTCTCATGAGAATAGTGATTAAACGAAGTTACAGGCGACATTCAAAATTTATGTGTAAAAGAAGATGATGTGACTTAGGGAGGTCATTTACACGTAAAAGAAAAAAAAGTAAATCGTGGACACCAATCTAAAAAGAAAAAATCGAGCTCTTTTGCCGGCAGGACATTTAATACTGAAGCTATGCAAGCTTGCCCCTTTTTCTTAATCACTTTCATCTCAGACTTATTTGTACCTCTGGTCATGAAACTGCTTGAGTACTTTCCTGATGATTTAAGAGATAAAGCAGAAATGCTCACACACGAATAATCAGAAAAGCCTACCCTGCAATTCCTTCAACTGAGAATAGAATTCCATGACAGAAAGTGTGCTAAATGTATTCCTCATGTTCGAAGAAAAGTCTACTTGGATCTGAATCAGCATACACCATGCTCTTCAAAAGAGGAATTATTGTCGCTGCCTTCGGTGCAACACTGAAAAAGTCGTGCGAACATACAGCAGGAGAAAGTTTCAAGAACCAAGAGCAGATACTCTAAGCTTCAGGATACTCGATAAGCGTTTTGTCCAACGTCGTCGAGAGCATGTTGAAACAATCTAAAAGAGAAATTAGAAGCCAGAGAACGATCCGACCTGTTGTCATAGGTTGGCATTTTAAGCTGTCCTCACTCAAACTCACGATCACTATTTTTTCCTCAATCAGGACTCACGCCCACTCACGATCACGATTTATTCAAAATAGGGTCATCACCCGGACTCACCCTCACGGTTCAACACAAAACCAAAACTCACTCGCCGTCATCATCGCCGTCGTCACGCTCACATATCATCGCGGTCATCACGCTCACAGGTCATCACAAATCATCAGACTCACAGGCCATCAGACTCACAGGTCATCACACTGACAGGTCCTCACGGTCCTCACACTCACAGGTCATCACGGTCCTCGCACTCACAGGTCCTCACACTCACAGCTCTACACGGTCCTCACACTCACAGGTCCTCACGGTTCTCACACTCACACAGGTCCTCACGGCCCTCACACTCACAGGCCATCACGGTCTTCGCACTCACAGGTCCTCACACTCAGAGCTCCTCACGGTCCTCGCACTCGCACAGGTCCTCACGGTCCTCGCACTCGCACAGGTCTTCACGGTCCTCACACTCACAGGTCATCACGGTCCTCGCACTCACAGGTCCTCACACTCACAGCTCCTCATGGTCCTCACAGGTCCTCACGGTCCTCACACTCACACAGATCTTTACGCTCACCTTACCCACAGGTCCTCACACTCACAGGTCATCACGCTTACAGGTTGCTTTCTTTGTTTTTCTTTTGTTCCTCGCAAGCCGTTGGTCTGTCTCCGCGTGAGTCGTGCGACGGGGAAACTACCCTAAAACAGTGAACTTCTGAACCGTTTATCCAATTTGAAAGAAATGTACTATGTTTATGTTTATGCTCCGCACATTTCTACCAAATCTCGTTCACCCTGATTAGTTACGAAAATAACTAAATTCAAGCTGACGAAATTGGGTGTGTTGAACTTTCGCCTGCTGACAAGGGGCAGCAAAAAAACACAAACGCGCCTTCCGACAGGTTACACAGACAACGTCGCAGTGATTAGAGCATCGCCTCGCTGTGCATACCTCGCTCATTTGTACACAAATGAACGATTAATACATATATCATCCCCGTTTCTTTTTTCGTGTGCCACCCACACGTAATTCTACGGAACTTTATGCAGCATATATATAATAAACATATGCACTGACCAAATTTTTTTCTCTCTTTTTTTTTTCTTTGGGGGGGGGGGGGGGTATTGTTAGGTAGGGTGACGTCCGTCTGGTTTGAAATCTCACCATAATCCCTGTTGGATGTGTTGGGTCAGGGGTTCCGCAGTTCTGTGGTGTCCGTCAGTCGTATGCTGTTCTATGAGCAGAGACCGTTGGAGGCCGAGTTTTCCTTCTCACTCGAGCTACTTCTGCTTTTGTTGATCGACCGTGCTTGCCGCACTAGGCTGCGATTTAAGGAATCATCAGCCGACATTGTTTTTCAGTCATCTCGGCCTTTATAAAATACTGTCAGCATTTATTATCTTGATACGTGCAGCCGCCCTTGGATTGGTTTCATTTGGGTTGGTTTGGCATGGCTTTGCTTAATTTGGTTTAGAGTGGATCGGGGGTTTGGGGTCGTCTCCGTGTGTCTCTTTGTCGCGCTCTCGATGACGTAGGGTGCGCCACTTTTTATGTGGCAAGCCGCGCCATTCTTGGCGCGCAGTTCATCGAACAAGTTTTTATAGACAGATCGTTTCATTGACACTGCGATGTCTCACCGGCAGACCGTTTCTTCGACATTCGATGCTTGACAGAGTTTGCTACATTTCGTCGACACCTCTTTTTTTTTTCTTTTTACTCGGACGTCTAGAAGACATTTCTCTTTCTCTCTCTTTCATCGACGCGGCTTCTTGGCGTCTCGCGTTCTTCGCATGTTCGCAGCGCACTACGGTGGTGTCCGCTACGGGCAGGGCGCAGGTGGCGCAAGCGCAAGTGCTCCTCACTCTTTGTACGCAGTGCGCTGTGCGCTTACGTTGCTGGAGTGGTGCGTGCGGCGAGGCGTTCTTTTGGATACGTTTGGCTGTACGGGCGCGTGCTCGGCCTGTCTAGCGGCTATTTGTTTACGTAAGGAGCGTGCCCTATGAAGCTGAGGCTCGGCACTCGACAGCCAGACGGCCGGACGTAATTGTTGCTTTCTGTCGTGCTCTTGGCTGCGTGCACACTCGAAGCTCGCGAGATGCATAATCGTTCCAAACTTTTTCTAAAGGCCCTGTCACACTGAGGCAACAGTTGGACAACTCTATCCGGCAACACGGGGAAGTCGTGTTGCCGGCGACCCTGTCACATCGAGGCAACAACAACAGTCGGGCAACATGCTGCTGCCGCCCGGCAACCGTGTTGCCCGATTTGTTGTCCGACAACCCTGTCACACCGCGCTGACGGCGAGGACAACAGGGGGAACACTCCGCCATCTTGGTTGTTTACCTTCGTTCGTGTGCGGCGCGGAATCGCTGGAAATGTGACTCTACAAAGTGCTAGTGCGTTCGAAGGGCCGGGAATTGCCACGGTACGACATCAACTAGTGACTGTGATGAGAAAACTTGACACAGGGAGTATTTTTCGCTCTTTATTTTATCGAAATGTTCTTCATTTGCTGACAAAGCAGATAGCCCTAACCGAGGAAAGGGACATCGCTGATGTATGTTCGGGATTTACGCCACCGTATGAAGTGATTCTGTCCGGTTCTTTCATGCAATTTCTATTTCTACTGTAAAATTGCGTTAGCACCGGCAGTACCCCAAAGCGTCTTTTATAGCGTGGTGTTGAGCTGAACTGACAGTGCTTCAAAACTGCGACACCGACACCATCGGCCTTCATAACAATCGGTGAAATAAATATTTTTCAACGCTGTCTACTGGCCTACCGCTGCTACGTGATCGCTTCATTCGCCCAAAACGTCCTGAATATTTTTAAAACAAATCAGGTGTCTGGTAGCGGCTGTTTCCAAGTTCCAAGCATCAACAATCATGATCAGAGTGGTCGTTTTATGCTTCGACTTTTTAATCTTAGGTTTTCTGGATTATTTTTTATTATACTTTATTAGTGGGTGAATAGGCATGCCATTTTATTTCACTATCCGTAATGTGCGCTGGACTCTCGGGAGATCTAATTTCAAAACCAGTCTGAACGTTCACGACCGTAGCTGTGACCATTTGGAAAATCACTTTCCGTAACTGCGCAGCAAAAAACATTAATCGAAAATATTTTAGCTGCACGCCAGCCCTTATTATTGTTAAGTAACGTTTTCCAAGCCTTTGTTTGAGTAAGACTTTATTGATAGGGGACTAGCTCTACCATCGAAGCTATCTATGTTGTCGTGTTGCCGGCCCGAAATTCGCTCAGCCAACGATCAGGGCAACACTCGTTGTCCAACACAAGTTGCTGCTGTTTTTGTTGCCGAAAGCTGTCATACCGAGGCAACATTTTAGTTGTCGTCCATGTTGTCATGCTGTTGCCGCGGTGTGACAGCTTTGTCGGACAACACGGGGAGCGAGCAACAAGTTGCCCGACTGTTGGACAACGTGTTGTGTTGCTGTTGCCGTCGTGTTGCCTCAGTGTGACAGGGCCTTAAAGGAGTGTTTCTCGACGCGGTGGTGGCCTCGTATACCGCTCTTTTTTCTTTTTTTTCTTTTTGTAGAATTATGTAAGACTTATTTTGTGCCCAGCAATACACGCAAAATACCAAAACTGATGTTTTGCATTCTCGTCTTGCAAGTTTTCCGAAAAAGGTAGTGACGTAGAGGTTAACCTGTCGGTTTCGGTAGTCTTTAAAGGCCCTGTCACACTGAGGCAACAGTTGGACAACTCTATCCGGCAACACGGGGAAGTCATGTTGCCGCCGACCCTGTCACATCGAGGCAACAACAACAGTCGGGCAACATGCTGCTGCCGCCCGGCAACCGTGTTGCCCGATTTGTTGTCCGACAACCCTGTCACACCGCGCTGACGGCGAGGACAACAGGGGGAACACTCCGCCATCTTGGTTGTTTACCTTCGTTCGTGTGCGGCGCGGAATCGCTGGAAATGTGACTCTACAAAGTGCTAGTGCGTTCGAAGGGCCGGGAATTGCCACGGTACGACATCAACTAGTGACTGTGATTAGAAAACTTGACACAGGGAGTATTTTTCGCTCTTTATTTTATCGAAATGTTCTTCATTTGCTGACAAAGCAGATAGCCCTAACCGAGGAAAGGGACATCGCTGATGTATGTTCGGGATTTACGCCACTGTATGAAGTGATTCTGTCCGGTTCTTTCATGCAATTTCTATTTCTACTGTAAAATTGCGTTAGCACCGGCAGTACCCCAAAGCGTCTTTTATAGCGTGGTGTTGAGCTGAACTGACAGTGCTTCAAAACTGCGACACCGACACCATCGGCCTTCATAACAATCGGTGAAATAAATATTTTTCAACGCTGTCTACTGGCCTACCGCTGCTACGTGATCGCTTCATTCGCCCAAAACGTCCTGAATATTTTTAAAACAAATCAGGTGTCTGGTAGCGGCTGTTTCCAAGTTCCAAGCATCAACAATCATGATCAGAGTGGTCGTTTTATGCTTCGACTTTTTAATCTTAGGTTTTCTGGATTATTTTTTATTATACTTTATTAGTGGGTGAATAGGCATGCCATTTTATTTCACTATCCGTAATGTGCGCTGGACTCTCGGGAGATCTAATTTCAAAACCAGTCTGAACGTTCACGACCGTAGCTGTGACCATTTGGAAAATCACTTTCCGTAACTGCGCAGCAAAAAACATTAATCGAAAATATTTTAGCTGCACGCCAGCCCTTATTATTGTTAAGTAACGTTTTCCAAGCCTTTGTTTGAGTAAGACTTTATTGATAGGGGACTAGCTCTACCATCGAAGCTATCTATGTTGTCGTGTTGCCGGCCCGAAATTCGCTCAGCCAACGATCAGGGCAACACTCGTTGTCCAACACAAGTTGCTGCTGTTTTTGTTGCCGAAAGCTGTCATACCGAGGCAACATTTTAGCTGTCGTCCATGTTGTCGTGCTGTTGCCGCGGTGTGACAGCTTTGTCGGACAACACGGGGAGCGAGCAACAAGTTGCCCGACTGTTGGACAACGTGTTGTGTTGCTGTTGCCGTCGTGTTGCCTCAGTGTGACAGGGCCTTAAAGGAGTGTTTCTCGACGCGGTGGTGGCCTCGTATACCGCTCTTTTTTCTTTTTTTTCTTTTTGTAGAATTATGTAAGACTTATTTTGTGCCCAGCAATACACGCAAAATACCAAAACTGATGTTTTGCATTCTCGTCTTGCAAGTTTTCCGAAAAAGGTAGTGACGTAGAGGTTAACCTGTCGGTTTCGGTAGTCTTTAAAGGCCCTGTCACACTGAGGCAACAGTTGGACAACTCTATCCGGCAACACGGGGAAGTCATGTTGCCGCCGACCCTGTCACATCGAGGCAACAACAACAGTCGGGCAACATGCTGCTGCCGCCCGGCAACCGTGTTGCCCGATTTGTTGTCCCACAACCCTGTCACACCGCGCTGACGGCGAGGACAACACGGGGAACACTCCGCCATCTTGATTGTTTACCTTCGTTCGTGTGCGGCGCGGAATCGCTGGAAATGTGACTCTACAAAGTGCTAGTGCGTTCGAAGGGCCGGGAATTACCACGGTACGACATCGACTAGTGACTGTGATTAGAAAACTTGACACAGGGAGTATTTTTCGCTCTTTATTTTATCGAAATGTTCTTCATTTGCTGACAAAGCAGATAGCCCTAACCGAGGAAAGGGACATCGCTGATGTATGTTCGGGATTTACGCCACCGTATGAAGTGATTCTGTCCGGTTCTTTCATGCAATTTCTATTTCTACTGTAAAATTGCGTTAGCACCGGCAGTACCCCAAAGCGTCTTTTGTAGCGTGGTGTTGAGCTGAACTGACAGTGCTTGAAAACTGCGACACCGACACCATCGGCCTTCATAACAATCGGTGAAATAAATATTTTTCAACGCCGTCTACTGGCCTACAGCTGCTACGTGATCGCTTCATTCGCCCAAAACGTCCTGGGTATTTTTAAAACAAGTGTCTGGTAGCGGCTGTTTCCAAGTTCCAAGCATCAACGATCATGATCAGAGTGGTCGTTTTATGCTTCGACTTTTTAATCTTACGTTTTCTGGATTATTTTTATTATACTTTATTAGTGAGTGAGTAGGCATGCCATTTTATTTCACTATCCGTAATGTGCGCTGGACTCTCGGGAGATCTAATTTCAAAACCTGTCTGAACGTTCACGACCGTAGCTGTGACCATTTCGAAAATCGCTTTCCGTAACTGCGCAGCAAAAAACATTAATCGAAAATATTTTAGCTGCACGCCAGCTCTAATTATTGTTAAATAACGTTTTCCAAGTCTTTGTTTGAGTAAGACTTTATTGATAGGGGACTAGTTCTACTATCGAAGCTATCTATGTTGTCGTGTTGCCGGCCCGAAATTCGCTCAGCCAGCAATCAGGGCAACACTCGTTGTCCAACACAAGTTGCTGCTGTTTTTGTTGCCGAAAGCTGTCATACCGAGGCAACATTTTAGTTGTCGTCCATGTTGTCGTGCTGTTGCCGCGGTGTGACAGCTTCGTCGGACAACACGGGGAGCGAGCAACAAGTTGCCCGACTGTTGGACAACGTGTTGTGTTGCTGTTGCCGTCGTGTCGCCTCAGTGTGACAGGGCCTTAAGAGTCGATGAACAAGGTATTTACATTGTTGTAGTGTGTAGAGTCGGAGCTGGTGGAGATCTATCGCCTACGTCGTCTTCTTTGCCATTGGGCAGCTGACCGATTCTACGTGCTGGAGCTCTCGCTGGAAGCGTAATCCTATTTATATAGTGCTCAACAGTGCTCATCCGTGTGTACTGTAGTGAACATTTCAGGCCGACATATCAATAGTTTCTTTTTATCAACCAGGAAAACGGAATATCTGTAAACACCTCCTGACAAAAAATGAAAACCAGAGCTCGCCGTTCGCTTTGACCAATAGACCGATCTCACACACCCTCACGGCTACCACAATGACAATTGTGGTAGCCGTGAAACGCAAACTTAATAGCGCCGCCGCTTCGCGGCGACGCGACAGACCTGTGTGACTCATATGAGTCCTGAAAGAGACACAACTACCAGCTAGATTGCGCGCGTCGCTGTTTCCCATGAGCTATGATCTGCCCAACGCTCTACATTTCCTCTCCAACTTTTTCCTCACATACGTTGATTGATTGGCACCCTTCCGCATATTTGCGGCCAACTATTTTTACCAAACCCCTCTCTCATCTTTCTTTCCCCCTTCCTGGAGGATAACAATCTCCATAGGCATTAAACCCCTTTCCCGTTTTATGCAACCCCCTCCCCCCTCACCAGCCGTCTGGAGCGTGCGTGACGCAGCCATATATATAGTTGTACTTCACAGGAGGCAGTGGTAGTGCACGAGACGGCTCGTGATCGACACTCGCAAGCCTACAGCGGCGTTGACCCTCGTGCGGAAAGGCTACTCCTCCCGCAATGCATTGCGCCGGAGGAGGCGTAGCGAAACTGGCGGTGGGTCGGTCTATTACCTCAAGCCCGGTTCACACATCTGCGTTCCAAGCGACAGAAACAACACGAACGACATCACACCGGGACGATTCTGTTCGTATAACAGAACGTGACAGAGATGGCAAAGAGCAGCTTTATCAAGCGATAATGTGTCACGGTGGTCCCGGTGTCATGTCGTTCGTGTCGTTTCTGTCGTTCCTCTAGATCGGAACGCAGATGTGTGAACCGGCCTTTACGAGCCTACTCTGATGTTACGCTTGAACGTCACGGAAAATAGGTCCTCCCGCCTTTTCGAGGCGTCGCCACGGGTACGAATACTAGCGGGGTCTATTTAAGTGATTTCTTCGGCACACAAGCGTCGGTACAGGTTATGAGTTATGACTAGGGATGCCGCGAACTTCTTTCGAACCGAAGTTTCGATGATCGATTCAAGCGGTTCGAAATATTTTAAACTTTTGAACTTTACATATCGAGAAATTCGACGGAAATCGAATTTTCGAACTTGTTAAACTAAGAAGTTCGACGCTTTTAGAAATTTCAAACTTTACACGTTCAGAAACGCAATGTTTTTCGAACCTTCGAACTTTTTACGCTAAAAAGTTCTTTCCTTCTCGAACTTATTACGCTGTGAAATTGGATGCTTGTCAAACTTTCGAACTTGATAGACTAAAAAATCAATGATTTTCGAACTTTCGAATTTCTTCCACTAAAAGGGTTGAAGCTTTTCGAACTTTTGAACTCCCTACGCTAAGAAATTCGATCATTTTCGAACTTTCGAACTTGACGGTGACAGCGCGGGGAAAACCAATCTCAAACCAGACACTCAGGAAGACAAGCATACGCGCTTGTCTTCCTGAGTGTCTGGTGTGAGGTTGGTTTTCAATGCACTGTCACCGTCAAGTATGGTTCACCAACTCGCCCAAGCATCCATCCTATCAAAGAACTTTCAAATTTATTTATCTAAAGAATTCGAAAATTATCGAACTTTCGATTCCTGAAAAGTCAAAACTTCGGAGAACTTCGAACTTTTAGGGTAAAAGTTTCAAGTTCGTCGAACTTCGAAAGACGGGCGGGCGGTTTCATTTGGATTCAAGCCGTACGATGTACATTCGTAATTTCTCTTCTCAAATTTCGACATGCGGTGCCACATTCCTGCGAAAGACAATGCCGTTTATTTCAATCATGTGGCATGCTTGGTTTTAAAGAAATAAATTCCCGAAGGAGCAAGCAAGGGCGACCGGTTTTTGACAATTGTCGTTCGTTCCATATTTGAAGCACGTTATAGCCGAAGCTCTGTATGGTACAGACGTTAAACTTTTTAAGACTTATCTATGTATAGCCTAGGTAAGTGTCGTCTTTAGGCAAGAATATTGCTGTTCAAGATGAGTTTCGAAGAAATGTCCAAACATGTATCTACGGGCGATTATGCCGAGTTTAGGGCGATTATGCCCTAAACTCGGTAATTGTTTTCGTCTCGCGTTTAAATTAACACCACAGACAGTACATATTATTGCCATCTGCAGAATACAAAATGATGTATTTATTGTTTTTTCACGTTGAGGAATAAATTAACTCATGGGGGAAGGTTTGTAATACTGTTCAAGTTCAGCACGTCATTAAAAAAAAAAAAAAATTTTAGTTTTTTTTTTTTTTTTAGTTTTACGTTTTTGGAACGTGTTTCTTTTAGCCTGTACACATTTTGGTAGGAGAAACTTGTTTCGTAGTTCTGGGCCTCTGAATCTGGAAGAATACAACACTTCCGGCGGATTCTTGATAGTTTCTTTTTTTCTCGCCAGATTTTTATTCCCGCATTTATTGTTATGTTTCGTTTTATTATTATTATTATTATTGGCATAGTTATATAGGTTGCAAAGACATAGCTTTGAACTTCCGAACCACTGAGCATGTGACGAGTAGTGACGAGTTTCTAACGACGACCATCTACGCGATCTTTTATGCAGTGGAGGGCGGCAGTAGCTATACATATGCATAAATAATTTCAGATTCAAATAAGCTCGACCACACCGTCTTTCCCCGTATTGTTTTCTTTAACAATCCAAAATTCCCCCCTCTTTTTTTTTTTCTTTGTCCCCAGTTTTTACTTTTCTGACGTCACTGGTATGGTAGAACGCTCCTCGACCTCGAGTTGTGTCGGCTTCTGTGCGTTTTGCTCGGCGTTTCTTCCGTCCCGGAAAATAAGCATCTAGAGCAATTACAAACTGAAAAATTGCCAAGGTGCAGGCGAGCTGGTGTATGTTGATCGTGATGCAAAATCCTGAGACTGGATATGAAATTTGAAAGAAAAAGTGTAAGAAGACAGAAATAAGGGGACAGGACAACGTCTCAAACTCGACGTTGTCCTGAGCTAGCTGAGTTTGAGACGTTCTCCTCTCGTTTTTCTTTCTTCGTACAATTTTTCTTTCAAAGTTCATTCCATCATGGTTTTGCATCATGTACAAACTAATATTACTATATGCCAGCGTCACTCGGGCGGCGTTCGATCGGATTACTATCAGCGTGCAAGGGGATAGGGAGGCAGTTTGCCAGATCGCTTCAAGCTTTTCTGAGCCTCAATCGTTTGCCTTCCCCTGGCCGTTTCATACTGAATGAGTATCGACTGTATCGTTAAGCATTTCGTTCATGTGATCACTACTGCGTGATGCACGTTAATTACCCCCCCCCCCCCCCCCCCCCCCGGGCTGGCGGTCACAATCACTGTTCTATGGTCACACGTCGCTCTGCACTGGCAAATATTCCAGTACATCCGGGACACTCGACGTCTCATTTAATTGCCTGACCAACTTCGCACAGTCTAAATATCACACCCGAACTTTTCTAAACCTGATTTCATGAAAACTACTGAGGCGTGAAAACAATATTTGAAACTGAAACTGTGGAGGAACATGAAAACCGGACTTCGAACTTTGCGCACTTGGACTTTAAAGAAATTCGAAACCTTCTAAGTTATTTTCGAGTTTAGCCTTAAAAAAAATTGAAACCTTCGAACTTTAGAACTTTGTACAGAAATAAATTCGAAATCTTCAATTTTATCGAACTTTATGTCTATAAAAATTTGAAACGTTCGAATTTTTTTGAAATTCAGATCCAAAGAAATTCGGAATCTTCAAATTTTCGAAATTCAGATTCAAAGAAATTCGAAATGTTCGCAGTTTTCTAACTTTAGAACCTAAGAAGTTTTAAATTTTCGAATCTCTCGAATTTCAAGTTAGGAAAGTTGGAAATCTTCGAATTTCTCAATTAACAATTAAAGAAATATTCAAAACAATCGAATCCGAATTTTAAGAAACCGTAAAAGCTTCGAACTTTTTGATTGCGAAACTCCACGATGTTTGAAAGTTGCGAACTTTTCGATTTCGAACCTCGGTACTGTTGAAAATGTCGAAATATTTCGATTTCGAACCTCAATTCGGTTCAAAAATATCGAAACCTTTCGAATTCGAACCTAGGGTGGTTCGCGGCATTCCTAGTTATGACTTTGTCAACATTGCCTGAAGCCTATTCCCATCGTAAAATAAAATATCGAAGGTGTCTTCATGGTCCTTTTAAGTGCGCGTGCTTGCACGACATGAAGTGTCACAGCTTTGCGACCACAACAGCTTACGCGGGCACACTCAAAATTGAACTGGTCGGTGTTCTTAAACACAATGGGCGCGTTAAGTTAACGCGCTCGAGCGCGCTCCAGCGGTCAGAGTGCACTCGAGCTAAACTAAACGACATCGTCTCACTTCCGGTGCACGCTGGCGGAGCGCGCTCCGCGAGCTCCGTCTTCGGAGATGGTGCGCGAGAGCTCGAACAGGTTGGTTTCCGGTGTGATGACGACGTTTCCGCTCTCGCGGCCAGTCTCGCGGTTACTTGAAGTGGTTTTCACGCGGTGGTCCCGCTCGAGACGGAAGAAACATCAAAACCCCAAGCGTTTTGGGCTCGGGGCCGGGCCGCCGGAACACTCTGGACCAGAGGCGTCGGTGTGCGCAATCCCTGGCGAGCGAGTTTGCTTCCGAACGCTCCGAGGGTGCCATCGCCCTCGCCGACCGCGACCGCACCAACTGAACCCCGCGGCCGAAAGGCTCCGGCCTAGCCAGTAACGGCACCGAGGTAGGCCCGGTCGTGGGTAGGAGCTGCTCGTTCTGCGCTACCATGCAGTGCTCGGAGCTCTCGGAGTCGTTCGTGCTTGCGCCGAAGCCTTTTTTCCCTCGGACGCGCAAGTCGCGCCTGCTTGGATGCGTGGATACGTCGACGGCGATCGCTTGGCAGCTCGTGCAATCGTTCCGTCATCGTGGAAAATACCAAAATAAAGAAATAAAAAATAAAAAAACATGGTGCTGGTGTAGAAAGGTACGCATACATCCTTCAAATGCTTGTCGAAGTTCTTCATGTACCTTACCGCAACTTCAAGATCAGGCGAGCCAATGAATTCGGCCATTCAGCCGTCATTCTTTAAGGCTTGGGAATTCAGGGGGCGTTCAGCGTACCTTTAATCGCCGCACCAACAGCGTGCAGCACAAGTACAAGCTCTTGCTGTTGCCGCCGTCTCTGCGCACTTATTTCATCGAACTCGTCGTCGAAGAAACACTTTTTCGACGTTTCGATATTGAGGAGTTTCAGCGAATATAGGGGGCGTTTCGATCGATCCAACATGGCGGACAAGAGGGGGATAGATTTGCGACGCCCGTAGACCGGTAGCGTATAAATAAAACAAAGCGTGTAGTTCTCTGTTTGTTGCCGTGTGCGAGACGATCATCGTTTCAACCAAGACCTACCGTGATGCTACAGATGAAGTCTTCAAGCCAGTTGAAGGCAAGAAATCTTGCCAGAGTCAAGATATGTGTGCAAGTGTTCCACGTGAGCTCTCACTTCTGGTGCAGCTGTCATCAAGTTGAACCGAATGTGCGCGGGTCCAAAGAAAGGTACATATCAACAATGTTCGCCCGTTGAAACTATGACGCGTACTTTATCTAAGACTAAACTTATCGGTCTGCGGCTACAAACATTTTCGTTGACGTTGCTTAGATGATGTAACCATTCAGGCCTCGCATTAAAAGGTGTCGCGAACTCTTCGGTTGTTCTAGTTAATTGAGCAAAAAAGCGGTTGGATAGAAAGTATGACAACTGCAGCATACAAGGGACGATTGAGGTCTTTATCCTGCGTATCGAAACATCGGTATCCTTGGTGTTATCTTGCGATCAGCTGGTCGCCGGTTGTCCTGTTTTTACGCGTGATGTAAACAATCCCCGGAAGTGCCAATCTCATTTCTATGTGCTTTTCGTTTTGGCTCTTGTGGAAAGCTTTATTGTAATAGCAATAGTCTCATCGGTCATTCGAGTTGTATGTGCCACGGTGATATCTGCTGACAAACAAGTCTGTATTAAATGCAAGAAGGAGAACGAAGGTAAAGCTTTTTTAACTGTTTTATTTTTACAGAACAGGGCAAAGCTTCTAAAACAAGACCAAACTAAGCTGATATTTGAGTGTGCTCAAGAATGAATGCCAAAGGTGCTAAGTGGTAGATGTATGCAGTTGATTTTCTGTTTGCCTCTGCATTGTAAATTGGAAGATATGTATCAGCAGAAGACACATGTCCTTTTGGAAATGTCTTTTATTAGGGCAAAAATAGGTTTTCATACACAACCGAAGAGTCGCAACACCATTTAATGCGAGGCCTGAATGATTACATCATCTAAGCAACGTCAACGAAAATGTTTGTAGCCGCAGACCGATAAATTTAGGTTTAGATAAGTATGCGTCATAGTTTCAGCCTCAAACACGCAACATTGTTGATATGCACCTTTCTTGATGACAACAGCACCAACGTGAGAGAGCCCACGTCGTCGAACACTTGCACACATATCTTGACTATGGTATGGCAAGATTTCTTGCTTGAAGTGAAGATCATCTCGCTACGACTAGCTACGACCACCCACCGCAGCGATGCAGGCGTCGAAGGGGCGCAACGCAGTCAGTCGCCGTCACCCGACGCAGCTCGTTTGGCATTCACAGCTTTCCGCCCAGGTGCTTCGTTTGTACTTGGCACCGAGTGTTATTTTCTGTGCTTGTGTGTGCTCCGTGGCTAGATATGGGCCTCAAAAGCAGTTCTTCAGGCTCAATAGCGTTCACCGAAGAACTTCTGAAGAAAATGCAACCCAGGAAAAAAATCACGAAGACACAACGCACCAGCTTGGCGGACTATGCACTGGGCGCGGAAATCGGGCCGTGCGGATTATACAACAAATGCAAACTATCTAAACAAAACAGAAACATTTTTAGGCTCAAACTGATTACTGCGGACTATACGCCTGGACACTGGTGCCTGTTATTATGCATTGTATATTCACTGCTGTTTGTTGTGGCTTGAGACTGCCTTCCTGTAATGATGCAGAGGGGTCCACTGAACCTTGAAATAAAGATATTTGAGCACATCTAGATGCAATGCCCCTTGAAGCCAGATGGTCAAGGAAAAAGTGTGCCATTATCTAATTTGCCAACAGCACACCAATGGTCAGAATCAAAACTCACCGAGTCAATGGGCAGTTTTTCACCACAACATTTATTGCCGTGTAATCACCAACCGTCGTGTCGAGATACAACCTTCCCTCACCACGCCCGGATCCAACCTAAACCAGCTTTTTCCCGCTCTTTATCAGCCTGTTCCATCCGCTATCAACCTCACCCTCGTGACCACTTGAGCTCGCTTCTGATAACCACTGATAGCACACCTACCAGTCATGCACACCTAAGCGTGGCATGACAGTCCATTAAAAACCTTGAGGCCGTAGCCTATAGCACATCTATTCTGGATCTGCAAAGCTTATGCTGTAGACATGCATCATCACATGAGCATGTTTCTTATCAATCTTAAACGTAAAACGCTATTTATGCAACGAAATTCCCATATCATCACATTTTTAGCAAATTGAATGGTCCCACCTGTCACACTGTTAGCTTTGGAAGTAAACCAATTCACAATACCACCAGTGGCAAACATCGTGCCAAGCATTAGTGCCGCATGTAGCACAAAAATGTCCTAACTAGGGAAGCAAACTTAATCGATCGTGTTGATTAAAGCACTTAAGTACGGGAGAAATTATCAATCAGAAGGTCACTCGAAAGGGAAGTTTTCTTGCTGAACGAATATGACTTTTTATTGGGCGTTCCGCAATGTAAGGCCGAAGACATTCACTCCGTGATCGGTACAGAAGCATTTGCTTAGCAGTCGGTCGTGCGTGCTAAAAACAACAAAAACAAAGGTGGATTAGAAACGCGATAGATTCGCCTTTGCACGGAGTACTTACACTTAAAATCGTGTCAACATAGAGCGACTATGGCCCACCTTGCTAGCACCAATCTTAAAATTTATCCGTGTAGTCGTCGCAGCCGTGCACCAACCGAAAGCGTTGCCGCAAGCCCTTCCGCCGTCAACTTTGAGTCGCTGTTGAGTCTGAAGAACTGCTCTATGAGGTCCATATCCAGCCACTGAGCACATACACAAGCACAGGGAATAATACTCGGTTCCAAGTACAAGCGAAGAACCCGGGGCGGAAAGCCCTGAATGCCGAACGATCTGCGTCGGGCGACGGCTGCTGACTGCGTATAGTACACAGGTTGCGCTCCTTCGACGCCTGCATCGCTGCGGCGGGTGGTCGTAGCTGGTCGTAGCAGATCGTGTCACCTCTGTTGCTCGTACCGAAACACTAGAGCCGCGTAATATTCTTGCTGCCGAAGTTTATAAGCCTACGTTCGCGGCCAACGCATATACACAAAGCCACCGCCCAGCGAACCTATCCCCTTCGTTCTCTTTCGGCGACCGGCGCCAGGGCGGTGACACCGTCGCTGAAACTCCTCAATACTGTAGTTTCGACGAGACGGTAGCCATGTTTACGCGCGCCAGAAACCCGGAACCGGAAACGTTAAAAAAATAGGCGTCAGATGGCGCCTCGGTACTGAAGTGCGCCGTTAAGCTACGCTCCGAACCCGCGCGCTCGAGCGCAGATGTCCGGAGTCTGGAGCTCACTAACTTAACGCGCCCAATATTTAACATTATTTCGCGCATTTAGTTCCCGGAAATTAGCAGCACATTCGGGAAGTTGAAGTTGAGTGGCATTCTTTTTTTCATAACTGGCAGAAATTATTACAAACGGTTTTTCTAGTCATTTGGTTGCACATTCACAAGAAATATTATAATTTATGTTACATAATTGTCAAACCTGCGTCGTTTCTGTAGCCATCGGTTCAAGACAGGTTTTATGTCGCTCGGTTGACAAGTATTCATTCAACGCAGTAGCGTACTTCAAGTCTTCAACGACCCGCTGATCAATCTTGCCCTGTACTACACCATTGTAAAATTTCGTTACGGGCTTGAATCATCGCGATATGTGTCATAGGCCTTCGAGCGGTAAGAAGTGTTTTAGAATTTAATCAATTTAATTGTAAAAAGTTGATTCTCAAATATATTATTTTTGTTTTACAAGAAGTTCTTACCACCCTCTGAGTACCCATGCATTCAACCATAATAACGAAAAAACGCAGTATGAGTAAACGACGGGCAAGGGGAGCACAGCGTCATGCACGAAGCCCGAGAAGCCCGGGCAATTGGCGCCTCGCAGTCGCGCCCAGCCGGAGCGCCGGCAACCCGGCCGTGGCCGTGGGGCAGGCGCCGCGACGTTGCGGCGCCGCGCGCCGCCGTCCTCTACTTCTCAGTCTAAGCACGGCACACGGCGAATTCTATGCATCCCGTGGAGCCAGTAAATTCATTGAAGTGAGACAGGTGGGCGACCCGGGTCGCAGGGGGCTGCGGGGACTGCGGGCGGGCGCGTTTAGGAACCGCGTGTGAACGTGGCATTTCGGATCGGCGTGAGCCTTTTTGGAACCGGTTTTCGTAAAAGTAAGTCTCAACTTCACGTCTCCATGACCTCACCGGGTTCCTGTGACATTTCGCCTACTCGTGGAGTTTCCCCAAAATATAAACGTCGTTATTGCTGCGTGAAAGACTGCCACAGTCGCGGAGGTGACTCAAGCGTCAAACTTTGCCGCTTCCCTTCAAGATTTTGGGAAGCGACGCGGCGACAGTAGTGGATTACTGCAGTGCGACGCATCAAGTAAGTGAATTTTACATTAATTGTTGAATTGAACGAAAATACATGTGCAGGTTTGGAAAGTGGTCTGGCAAACTCGTTTTGCAGACTACTCGGCAAAATAACATATTAAACAAGTTGTTTTACGAGTCTCTGAGACAGCCACATAGAGAAATACGGTGGGAAAAATCGGGCCGATTGTTCGCTGTGTCATCGAGGATCAGGTCTTCAGGCGAGATGGCCGTTGCCCCGTTCCGGTACTCGTAGTTCTAAGCGTGCATCTGGTTGCGACCGCGCGAGCCGTTCGGCACGCGCAGTCGCAACCAAAACCTTCCAAACCTGCAAGTTTTTAAATAGTAAATTTTCGTAGAAAAAATGTTTTCTTTGTTTCGGCTACAAAATTTAATCCTGAGTCTGGTAAAAAATGTGACGGCGTGCAAAAAATAGGACGCAAAAGGTTTTCTTTTGAAAAAGCTCATGCGAAACGTAAATATCCTTCTCACGTGCACTTTGCTGCCTGTCGCCTTTTTACACCAGGCTTGTGTACTGTTCTCTAGCATGCAGAGTTCGGTTCTAATTATCCACATTTTATTCTTGTCATGGGGGCGTCGGGAGAAGAAGAGGACGGCCGAGCGAGGCGCGAGCGGGGGCCAGCCGGCGAGGAAAGAGAAAGAGCGTGCTGCACGAGGCTGGGGCCGAGCAGGAACGATAGGGCCGTTCTGGCTGGTCCGGGCCATGTCGATCCCCGGAGCATTCGACCAGCGAGGTTCGGATCAGGACTGGCGGAAATGGCGAGCCCTTCGTCCTACAGGCCATGACGGTCCAGGAGTGGTTCTGCAGCGAGACTCTGACTGTGATAGCCCGGAACAGCTAGCCAAAGCAGCGCTGGCGTGGGAAGGACGATCCGCAGGCCTGGACACGGACTCTGACTGCGAGCTATGAACGACGGGCAACAACTATGGTCGGCGGGTCCGACTGCCGGCTCTCGAAGACGGGCAACCGGGAAGTGCAGTAAACCCATTCGCTGCCTTCTCGCTGCCTTCTCAGACCGATCGGGCGGCGATTATTATAGAGCGACCCCACAAGTGATGAAGACCACTCAAACTGGTGTTCAAATGACAACTCTAGAATATGCTCCAAACATAAAATAAACAGGGACATGGCGCGCACGTGCACACAGGAACTGCTGAAATTAGGGTCGCCGCCGCTCGCCACGGCCTGACGGGCAGACTGGCCGCCCCATTTACCTCCGCTTGTGGAGCTGAATGGAGCACTCTCGTGGCTCCGCCTGGTCATTGCTGGCTGGATATCATGCGCTGTGCTATCTTGCCCCGAACGACACATAAAAGCACGATATCGCACAATGTAAAACATCTCACTCGAAGCTTTGATCTATCATGACACCGCCTTCGTTGCACTTTTTGAGTGTTAACTCATATGCGAAAAGTACGGTGAGGTGTGCGGAAAGATAAAATTGTTTGTTCGATTGGATGATGATGAGGATCATGCGAGTCACTTAATTTTGTCGCAGCCGTGCGAACGGTAAAATTGTTTGTTCGATTGGGTGATGATGAGGATCATGCGAGTCACTTAATTTTGTCGCAGCCGTGCGAACGGTATAGTTGACGCAATCATAAAATTCAATGCGCACCGGCACCAACTTGGCAACGGGAGCCGAAATCCACACGAGCCTTTCTATGCCACAGAGAGAGGAAGGCTAACCGTTTGGAACGCTTCCCCAACTCCGACGCTAGCGCACCGCCACGAGGCGCCGTCAGTCCGTTGGCGTCTTGCCGTCTGCCGGGAAGCGGAGAGCGAACGCCGAGGAGAGACGAAAGCGACCCCCCCCCCCCTCCCCCATACTCCCTCTGCCCTCCACAGCTGGTTGAGACATTGCAGAGGACGCTGGCAAGGAGGAGCCTGCAAGAGCAAGCACCCCCTCCTTTCCTCCACCCTCCACAGGACCCAGCGCGCTTACATGGCGGAGGAGCAGGCGAGCGACACCCAAACCAACCCTGAGCCCCACACAGTAGTTGCGAAGCGGGAGTCTCCTCGCACACTAAGATGGCCCGGCAGCTCTCACGTCATCAGGCAGACTAATGCAACCACCGGACTCATATTTGCCCTAACCGCTCATTCACACTGAAAGCGGATATCCGTTCGCAAAGCGGTTGCGAACGCGGTTGTATAAAGATCCAGTACAACTGCACGCGCACTCGATGGCATCAAGTGCGCGTGCAATTTTACTGGATCTTTATACTACAACCGCGTTCGCAACCGCTCCGCGAACGCGGATCCGCTTCCAGTGTGAATGAGCGGTAAGACTCACGTCTTGATCCAGGCTCATGCTCATGAGCCTTGAAACTCACAATCACACTCAAGAGATCGCAAAACTCCCGCTCATGAGTACTTCACTTAGGACTCAAGCTCACACTCACACTCATGAGTCCTTAGAACTCACGCTCATCAGTTTTCAGAACTCACACTCAAACTCATCAGTTCTCTGGACTCAAACTCACATTCAATGGTTTTCAGAACTCACGATCACACTCACGATCAAACTCACGATCAAACTCGCGCTCATGTGTTCGCAGGACTCGCACTCACACTCACACTCATGAGTTCTCAGTACTCACGATCACACTCACAATCAGACTCACGCTCATGAGCTCTCAGGACTCACACTCACAGTCACACTCATGAGTTCACATAACTTACGATCACACTCACACTCACACTCATGAATTCACATAACTCACGATCCCACTCACACTCACGCTCACAATTTTCCGAGACTCGCGGCCTCACTCACGATCATCTCAAATCTGACGGTGAGCGTGAGTGATCGTGAGTGATCGCACTCATGAGTGAGAATGCCGAGGTATGCCTGTTGTATTGCCCAACGTTCGCCGTGTGTCCTACTACCTGAAACGAGTAGCTGCGTGGTGTGAGGACCCAATCCTCTTTACGGCACCTGACAAACTTATACGGCTGTGTCCAAAGATCAACAAGCATCAAGACTACCATGGAAGTTTATTGTCTCGTAGCAACATCATTTACGAAATCCCATCATACTGTGAAAAAGTGTATCTGGGACAGTCAGGGAGGTGTGTCAACGTGATACTCCGGGAGCATGCTCTATTCCTTAAATCATCACCGGCTATTTCTTAAATCATCACCGGCGGGCCATCTAGCCGTGCATGTGAGGGACTGTGGTTGCACCTTAATTTTTTTCTGACATGAAAGTACTCGAGCAGCTTCATGACCAAAGGACTAAAGAAGTTTACTAGACGCAAGTGATTACGTCCAAGGGGAAAGCTTGCATAAGTTTGACATCGATAGCCCTGTTGGCGAAACAGCTAGATTTTGAAATTGGTGTCTCTTATCCTCCTTTTTTTGTTTTACGTGTAAACGTCCCTGAGCTACCATCATCTTTTTTTTTTGCATGCAAATTTTGATTGCCTCCTGTAACTTCGGTTAATCAGTAATCGAATTAGATTAAGTAATTAATATTATTTATCAGTTTTAAAATGGAAAACACGATCAGAGACTAACTCTGATCGTGTTTTCAACATTTATTTTATAACACTGAAATTAAAAGTACCCTTCACATCTTTCTTCTCATTGACAGCCTTTTCATTAAACGTCAGTTGTGAGATCAGCACTTGTCCTGTCTACATGTTTCACTTGTCCTTGTCCTTTGTGCTGCAGTGTGTATTGTGTGTAGTTCATATTGCCGCGCGCGGAGCTGGCCAACTGGGCAGCGCGCGCGTGACCTAACGTTTATTGTACCTGTCTTCCACGCGAAAAGCCAGGGTTCGATTCCTGGGAGCGGCGCACCTTTTTGTTTATTCATGCAGACTAGTATTCTGGTAAATTCAAGAATCCTTTTAGCTTCTTCGAGGTCCGAACGTGCTACGCGTCGAACTTTCTACGCCGATTATTCCAGAACCACGCATGTATACATAAAGGGCTCTGCGTGGCGAGCCACAGTCAGTTTCGCCCCAGCGTTCGACTCTGCTCTTTCGCCGACTTCGACGCCCGCGACGCTCTGCTGTTATCTTCTGTTTTCTTTTTATTTTTGGGCACAAGTTCGCCCCCATTAAACGTTTAGTTTCTTCAGTTATTATCGCCTCATCACTTATCATTCGTGACAATATAAAAATATTTTTTTTTGTTTTATTTTATACCTTAATACAAGAAATGCCATGTTATTAAACCTTAAAGCCGTATAACCACCACTGGCGTCATATTCGCTCTAAGCCTCAGCTTTCTGCGATGTGTTGTTGAGTCTTACTGGTCAAAGAGATGGTTACCTCATTTTTCTATCGTGCCCTGTGGAAATTGTATAACCAATGAATATATTTGTGAGTTCAATGTACTTATATAAAGTAGACAGATAGGCTAGTTGTTTCAGT
This sequence comes from Ixodes scapularis, assembly GCF_016920785.2. Taxonomy (NCBI): domain Eukaryota; kingdom Metazoa; phylum Arthropoda; class Arachnida; order Ixodida; family Ixodidae; genus Ixodes; species Ixodes scapularis. The sequence goes on along the minus strand of NW_024609880.1, from coordinate 7,612,884 downwards.
CTTAAAAGTACAGCGCTGTTGTTTGCCAGTTTACTTCTACTATGTTCATGTCGTTCCTTAATACCAATAAACTATCGCGGATAATATGTGCGGAAACAGTTCTCCATAGTTTTTCATATTCCTGCCGGTTCATTTAGAGCTGTGGACCGACCTAGGTACGCAATATGAAGTTGATATCTCATACTTCTGACTTTCTGACAAATTGAGACATAGTAAAGCTTGTGGCGATAGCAGACGCATAATAAGGCTGAATTGGGTGTTTCAGCTCCTATTTTACTAGGTGGTACTTACCGGTGTTGGCTAGTCGCCGTGCGAGTTCCACGGTATAGAGCGTGTTGTAGAGTTTGGTGTTACAGTAGATGCGTTCTTGCTTGTAATGCCGAAAGTCCAAGTTGTCCCAGTCGACGCTACCGAACCATTGGCCCACCGAGGTCAGCATGACGACTCGGCTGGGTGCGCTGCGTTTCAGGAGGTCTGCGGAACGACGAAAAAATGATCTCAGGGAATAAATTTTGCTTAGGCAACTCATGCGGACGTGAATCCGTAGAGACAAACACACGTCTTGACGGACGTCACGTTACGTCAGGTCAGATGTGTGCCTCCTGATATCACGTGATCAGGTCACATGAAGTCAACGTGTCACGTGACAGCGTCACTCCTGTGACGTGATCATATGACGTTAACATGTCACACTTACGCCATGTCGCTGTCTCACCTGACCATATACCCCACGTCCGTGAGGTTACTTTTTGATCAAGATCAACTTGTCCCCCAAACCAGAGCTCCGTATGAAGCATTACCAGCCAAATTTAGCAGGAAAAGATTGAAGGGTGGCTTCATTTTTTTATAATTATGTGGTAGCTCTTCTCCAAAGAACGAAACTCTAGCAGAAAGTTAAATGTGTTAAAACGGAATTATTTTTTCCTCAACTTTGGACGTCGTGTCAATACCGCTGGTTTCACTCAAACAGCTAATATACAGGCTTTTTTTTTAAGCTAACAGATTTGTTAAAAAAAAATCTGTGAAAGTTACACTTATGCCGCTTGTGGAGGTGAGTTATACGGCCAGGGGGACACAATATAGGAGGCTAATCGTAACGATCAGTCGGCTAATTAATTAAAATTCGTTAGGATACGATTCCTACAAAGGTCGTACGGCGGTCCGCTTCCATCCGTTTTTATTTATTTATTATTTTCTTTTCTTTTTTTTTTTTTTTGCCGGGGAAAAATTTTGTTTAGTCAAATTTTACCCCTGCCTTCCACGGCGACCTTGAGCATGCTCATCACGTGGGTTCGGACAGCCACTCACTAGCTCTGTTGGCTTCGGTCAATTGCGCAAGGCCTCCGCTGCTCTTTAGGTCCCAAAAACGGGAAAGAGAAGGGCTTGTGTTCGAAATCTTATTTAAATAGATCCGAGCTACTCCGGCGGGTTGTGTCTCGTGATAATACGGATAGAGCGACGCTGGACGCGGGCAAGTTTTCGAACGCAAAGATTCAACACCCTTACCCTAGAGTAAGATCGAGTCAAGTTTGGAACACGTCCAAGGCTACGAGGACCTGGCAGAACAGATGTACAGCATTGGCAGCTGGCGTGTGACGTCAAGTCAGAAGAGCACCGAGGTCCCCGAAAAGTGGAGGAAGCGAGGAGGAAAATCGTTAATAGGCTCAGTGGTGTTCGAACAGCCATCGGACTGCCGGACCGCCGGACGCTTCAACTTTTTACTATTTTTGCCAGATTCGACTGCTGTTTGGACAGGCCTTTATTTCTACAGAATCATCTCTCCACAGTGACTATCATTCAGCCTTTCTGGATTTCTAACTCCGCACAACTTATCTCCCACCTCACCTCCCTATACTCTACCACCCAGCCACACTCCATGTTTTCGTTAGATATAGAAGAACTATACTACAGTCTTGACCTCAAATTCTTTTGAATTTCGTCTCGGACGCAATGCATGAACATGGTCCTTGTAAATTCCCCAAAACCTCAAGGATCGTCGTTAAGAAGTTCACAAATGTCCATGCATTATACTTCAGTCCAAACTCGATAAATAAAACGGCAAAATATTAAGGCAAAATGAAGGTGTTTGTACATGCTCCTGCCTGGCCCCGGTGCTCAGTGAAGTTTTCCTCATCTACGTAGTAGACCGATCAGTGAAGTTCCGACTTGATGTTTTTGCTCCTGGAAGCCGAGTGTATCCATACGTAGAGTCAAAAAGCAAATGAAAAAATCCATTTCCATTTTGTCGGGACATGTAATGTGAACTGAATGCTAGTTTTACACATTTCACGACATTTATTCATCTCTGACGGCATTTTATTTCCCTATGGCCACGGCGGGAGCCTGCGGAGTTTCACATTTGCTAAGCCTTCCGGGTTGCGACAAACCGGTACGCAACTGGGCCTATAGCTTTGACGTTTGTTGTTTTGCAACAGCTGATGGCAATGTGAGGAGTAAAAAACCCAATACTCTCGAATGAATACCCTCAAAGTATGCACGAACGGACCCACGAGCAAGGTGGCCTGGAAAGGGGCCTTTCAGGTGTTGCAAATATTTAGAGACAGATGGCGCGACCCGTCCCACCAAACTGGACTGCCCTGAGGCCATAATTAATAAACTAATTATACCGAGCGTTATCAGTTTTTATTCAAATTGGTCTTTTAGCACCGAACAATGTGACATTAATCTTTTTTCTTTACATACTTTTCGCAGGGGCGATTTGGCCCGCCTTTCGAGAAACATCCCGAATAACACACGAGGTCCAAAGATTCAAGAACCTTTCTGCTCGCCATAGATGATTTTAAAATCTACATTTCGCAAACGCAGAGCAAAAAACATTTCCCATCTCACACCCAACGCGTTGGACTCATTTCGGGACCGCCAATGAGAAGTGGCGAAAGGAACAGGAAGGCGATACCTGGCTCCGTCATTTGGTTAGTTATACTATTTGCTGCTAGTCAGAGCGGCTTGTGGGTCAAAAGGGCAACAACATCGCGTAGGCCACGCCACACAACTTCGCTGGGGAAAAGAAGCAGGGAAAAATGCTTTTTAGTGTTGTTTTTTTCTTTTTTGTATGATCCCCGAAAAGTTATCCTGGTGATATCCCACGCTGCGTGGTGATAGGGCGAGAAAATTGGCTTAGAAGGGCGGGAGGAATCATATGTTTGTCTCTTTAGACTGAGGCTAGGTGGCGCAGGCTACCGCCCGTTACGAAGGGTAGAGCCGTTTACATTCATCCATCCATCCATCGGATCGATTGGACACGAGCGCTACGTCACCGTTCGGCAGTGCACACAGACGCTGGAGCTCGCGGAACCGTCTAGAGCGACGACAGTTGCGCGCAAGATGGCGCTACCTGTCGAATAAACTTTCACTGCCCGGCCTGTAATGCGGTCAGGGCAGCGACGACCCTGACCTACCTGACCGCTCCCGCTCGTCGTGCCCTCTCCGCGCGTGCGACGGAGGCACGTGTCGGGGCTTCCGTCTCGGGCACGTGATCTCGACCACTCACTCACCGAGGAGGAGGTGGGTGAGGAGGAAGGGGCCGAGGTGGTTGGCCTGGAAGGTGCTCTCGAAGCCGTCCTCGGTCTCAACGCGCTGAACGGGCGCTGCGGAAGAGAGGGGACACAACTCTTACAGAAAGCGGCCAAGGTTCGCGCAAGGTCGCTTGCCGTTCGCCCTTTTCCTCCACGTTGCGCGAGTGTGGATGTCTGTGAATGCCACCGCGGCTGCTGCTTTTATCGGGCAAGAGCTAGTCGCATACCGAGAAGGCGGGCCATTTTGCGAAAAAGTCATCCGATGGCGGTGCTCGAGTCATAGATATCCACGATATCCTCGATTTTGAAATGCGTTTCTTTGGGCTGCCCCTCCCCTTATTTTCCCAAAAATACTCACCTCTAACGTGCAACCAAAACTATACCAGGGAGAGTTCATTCCGCTCCGTAAACTTGTACTAGACAGCGCCTACAGCGCCAAACCCTCTCGTGGCAGTGTGGGTCGTGCGCGTTTGAAAGAACGTACGCACAGCGCACTGTTTCCTACTGTCATTCAGTCGTGCAGCACTGGGGGAGAGGGCTGCGTCCGGCGCTCCCGCGCACCGAGATAGCGGGATCGCCGAGGTGGCAGAGACGACCGTCTCGACTAGCGTTCGAGTGTCCGCGACGATAGATGGCGGTAGCTACCTCTCAATTGGCGAAACTCAGAGTGAGCTGCGCATCCAGCCGTTCCAACTGCAACTGCACGAAGCTCGTTCCCGCCAAGACCCTTCGATTTTTACCGAATGACGTGTATTGCCTTTGTAAGGTGTTTGACAAAACGATTTGGACTGTCCTCCATCTCCTTAAGAGGGCGCGGTACCTCTATTTATTCGTCCGTTTCAGCCACCAGATGGCGCGCGGCTCGAAACGTGGTGATATAGTGCTAATGGCCGACAACAAAGAAGATTTGCAGAAATTAATGGATATCTGTGGTACAGAGGGAGATAAACTAGGTCTTAAATTTAGTCAAGAAAAATCGGCAGTGATGATTTTTAATGATAAAGATGGTGGCAAGCATAGGATACAAGAGGTCATGTTGGAGGCAGTGGATAAGTACAGGTATCTTGGTGTATGGATAAATAATGGTGTTGAGTATCTAACGGAGCATGAAAAACATGTAGCGATGAAAGGTAGCAGGAATGCAGCCGTCATGAAACATAGGGCTCTGTGGAATTACAGTAGGTATGAAGTGGTGAGGGGGATTTGGAAAGGGGTCATGGTTCCCGGCCTGACCTTCGGCAATGCGGTCCTGTGCATGAGACCAGATATTCAAGCAAAGTTAGAAATTAAACAGCGGGGCGTAGGTAGGCTTGCTTTGGGAGCTCATGGAAATACGCCGAATCAGGGGGTACAAGGCGACATGGGATGGACGTCATTCGAGGGCAGGGAAGCTAGCAGCAAGATAGAATTTGAGGAGCGTTTGAGGGAAATGGAGGAAGAGCAGTGGGCTAGGAAAGTTTTCAGTTATTTGTACATGAGGAATGTAGATACCAAATGGAGAAAGCGAACTAGAAAATTATCAAGCAAATATTTGGGCGGCAGTGGGGGCGCCAACCAGGAATTACGGGTTAAGAAAAGGATAAAAGAAACAGAGAAGGGTCTGTGGGAAACGGGTATGCAGACAAAACCAGCACTGGAGACGTACAGAATGTTCAAACAGGAAATTTGCAAAGAAAATATCTACGATAATTCTAGGGGAAGCTCTTTGTTGTTTGAGGCCAGGACAGGAGTATTGCGGACTAAGACGTACCGGGTTAAGTACCAGGAGATGGACACTTTATGTAGTGTGTGTGGGGAGCAGGAGGAAACGGCTGAACACTTAATACTTTTCTGTAAAGGGCTTCACCCAACAGTTAACAGTGACCGGGCGGATTTAATCAAAGCATTGGGTTTTAAAGACAGTGAAGGAAAAATAGACTTTACACGGGTAGAAATAACCAAGCGGAGGTTATCAGACTGGTGGCTAAAATCGAGGCAGGGGTGAGATTTAATCTTGGAATTCAAAACATATTAGATTTATAATGTTGGCTAGGTGGCGCAAGCCACCGCCCGATTCACAGGGTTTAGCCAGATCCATCCATCCATCCATCCATCCGGTTGAACGCGCAACTTCTAGATGGCGCCAGTATCGAGGTGTGAAAAGGCCCGCGTTATCCGCTGCGTGAAATAGATAACGAAATCTGCCGTGTTCTCCCGGCGGAGGAAGTTTCTGCATCCCTCGCGCGCGCTTGGTATGTACGCGCGGTGACCGAGTCCGGCCTCTGCGCTGTGTGATGCAGTGGGTGGCGCTCGTTTCTGTTCGGAGGTAGGAATAAAAATGCCGGTCCCCTTTCTACGACGCTCGTTTCTATAGCTTGTTTTTCTTTTCTTTTTTTTATCTCAAGTGACCTACAGTACCGCCTGTTCGAAATCGTCCTTTGCGGTGAGCGATTGAGAGTCAGGTTAGCATTTTATTTGGGTCAGCACTACACGTTTAATGGAGACCTCGGGCGGCGATGTAAATATGCATTGCTTCCCAAAGTGTGTCCAAGGTGCGCAATGACAATTGGAAAGGGTATTGAAGGCGCGCGACCGTCGGTTGGTAAAATACGTGCGTTAGATTCACTTATTCAGTCTAATCATTTTTGCCAACGTCTTTTATCTGTTTCGACAAATGACATGGTCGAGTCTATTGATAACCTTAGCTAGATTGGACGTACGGAGTGTCCGGGCTTTAAATAAATTTGCTTCGTTTATGTGAATGAATAACTGTTTTCTCTTTTCCGTGCTCGGTGCTATGCAAAAATCGCTGAGATGTTATGGTAGCTCAGTGTGGCGGCGTTTTGCACGCTGACTCGCTATTGCATTCGCTGTGCACAATATGTGTTCAGATGGAATGTGCCAAATCGTATTTCCGATCGATATGATAGATTTACTTTGCTACAGTGTTAATTATATTTTCCTGATTTAAACTGGTTCGTCCCTGATCTGAGCCTAAGTTTAAATTCGAAGGGCAGACAGACTTAGCGTCGTAACAGCCGTAATGCGCAGAAAGAAATTAGTACCATGAAAGAAAAACAAAAGGATACGAGGTGGCTCAGTGTTATAGAAGTAATGAGTGTGCAAAGGATGGGATACGGTCCATTCGTCACATGCACATTCGTCACAGGACGATTGGTCACAGGACGATTCGTCACACAGGAACATTCGTCATAGGATGACTCGTCACGCGGCCAACCGGTCTCACAATAGTTCGTCCCCCCAAAAATGTATTGTTCAATTTGGTTCGGGCGGACAAAGGCGAAGAATTTGTAAGGAACGTTTTAGCTTCTGATTCGGTCCCGAACATTGAATGTTGGTTGGGCCTCAGAAAGTCGGTCACCTCTTATCTTAGCATGTCTTTCGCTTCTCGAGGTCAAAGAATTTGTAACAGACGTTCTAGCTATCTGGGTCCGTCCTGAACGGTGAATGCGGAGGCCATAGAAGAGCGACTATTTTTGAACTACATTCAAAAGGATGGAGGTGATCGCAACAGAGAGAGCCATGATGCTGCACGAGGGGTACTCGTACACATTCGGCAGAAGGAATTCCGATACTTGTTGGTTTTGTCGAATAGGTGTATGCAAGGCAAAACTAAAAACTAATTTGGCTGCCAGTCGGATTATTGCTCGTTCAAGCCTGCAACTGAGATCAACCTGCTGAAGACCCGTAATATAATGAAAGGAAAAGCGGATGAGTATTGTAATATTAGTTTATATAACCATTGGTTTACGTGACAGTGGAAAATTGTGAAACTCCTCATCAGGGTATGTGGGCAGATGTTGAAATTTACAATTTACTATCGTCCCCTGCTCGATCAATGAGACCAGTTGCCCGCATGACGAGTCATCCTGTGACAAATGTTCCTATGTGACGAATCATCCTGTGACCATTCGTCCTCTGACGAATGCGCATGTGACGAATCGTCCTCATCCCGCAAAGGATGCCATCGTACGTGTTTTTTTTTTTCTTTTTTGTTTTTTTAACTCTCCGCATTGCTGGGAAACGCTCAAGGTACCAGCAAAGACAGCGAGCTGGCGTGAAATTTCCATCGAGCGGAAAACGAGTGTGACTTTTATTTCATCATGCGCTTTCATTTTGATATGGCTCAAAATGGGCGCGAAATAGTAACAGGTAAGGCAACAAAATTTAGATGTTAGGTCTGGAGCACCGCCATACTCAGCCGTGTTGGGGGCATCTCTCGCGAGTCAATACGGCAAAGGTATTGCGCGTCGAACTGTACGTGAGAGTTATCCATTTCAGCGAAACCTTGATTTCGCAAAACTATTGTGGCTCGAGTCGTGGCTTCCAGTACTTGAAAGCCACGAGCGAGAAATAAATGACAGTTGATTTTGAAGGACAATCGCGACGCGGAAACCCATAAAAGAGAGTTCCAATAAGACGAGAGCTTCCCCTTCTCTTCAAGTGCGTGGGTTACGCTCTCAATCCTGCACCTGTGGTAACACCGCAGGCTCCTAAAATGGCTTTGAAAACGTTCCTGATCGCAAAAACTTTTTTTTTTTTTTTGTCGAGGCGCTATTTCATTTTTTTTACTTTTTGTCTACCTCGATACCCCATCAGCGCAAAAACTACCATAAACTAAAAAAAAAAATAGTGGGCATACAACGACAACGCACCCACTGGGACCCGAGTCAAGGCAAGAACAACTAACTACTAAAAGGGGAAAAAAATCATGTTCGCATACACAGACAGAACGCCTCCATCGAAAGAAATGAATCATGCGCTTGTTCTGCCAGTCTCGTTGTGCGTCTGTCAAAAGCCACAAAGGAGGAAGACAATCAGCGCCTACACCACTCCCCTCCACTCCCCCCCCCCCCCCCCCCACCACCCCTAAAAAGAAGAAAAGAAAGGTTTCTTGGGCGCGCGCGCGGTCGCCCAAGCGATGACCTTGGAAGGGTATGCGATTGTAGCACGTTTGTCCCCCGGTTGTGCCCCTGTCTCAAATGCCACGGTCCGTTTCTCCCAAGTGCCCGTCTTATCTTCCCGAGTATCAACTCCGCAGTGATTCTGAATCATTCCGATGCTTTCCAACATTGCAAAACTGTTAGACGAATATTTGCACAGAAGTATACTCTGTTCGCAGAACTATCTACGGCGCTAAAATTCAAAAGCGCCGAGTTGGATTGGGGAACTCGTGTAGGTTTAGCTCATCGTTGGAACATTCTTATTCGCTCGATGAACTGCACAAAACGTGTAAATATTAGAATGAACTTTCCAGAGAACGATAGTTGTTGTCGGGGTTCCAGGCGACCGGACAGGTCGCAATTATTGGCTGATCAAAAATTTTATTTCATAATCACAATCGTATCATCAAGGGCACGCCATTTCCTCATCACTTCTTCTACGAAAAGAGTTGCTGTATTCGTAGCACACACAGACGGAAACGGTTGAGACTGCCCAAATAGGTTCCCGGACATTTCATCGAACGCCGTTTCGTCGAACACCGTTTCATCGAAAAAATGGACGTTTCATCGAACGCCGTTTCATCGAATCGCTGACGGCCGTTTCATCGAATGTCTTTTATATAAAAAAAAAGTGTGAAAGATGCTCTTTTATGCATGGATCGAGTGCATTTTCGTGTCATTCCCCCATTTCATCGTCAGGTTTTTTAATGTCCAAACTTGTAGCTGTTACAATTTATTTTGATGCAAGTAACCCATGAGGATATTTGTACCGATCTTTATGTTTGTTTTGAACATTGTGCTTATCTGTTCACCCCCTCTGTATTATCCGATGGGCCTTGAGGCTATTGTAACAAATAAATAAAAAGTCGCACTCCCGGTAATAGCGCACTCCAACTAATGGAGGCCAGAAGGCGACTTAGGTTTTGCGCAGGCGCAACAACTTTAGCCATGTGAGCCTCCTATAGCCTCTCATGTCTTTCTATTGATACTTTTTTTACTGCCCGAAGCTTGCAGTAGCTAAAGCTGAAGTGCTATTTATGGAACTACAACGAAACATTGTATTTTTAGTTCTAAGACTCAATGAAGTCAAAAGTAAGTACGTCACTTCAAATTTTATTTGAAAACTTTCGGGGGTTCATGTGTTCGTGCGACAGCTATTCATCGTTTGTAATGATGAGCAATTGCTCTCAAAAAGTCCTCCACAGCCACGCTCCGTCGGTTCTCATAAAAAAGGCGGGCCTTTTCATTTCTTGCCGCTATGGCCTTCTTCTGGCGAGGAGGCGCTTGGGAACAAAGCATCGCCTCCAGCTTGTCTTCCGTCAGTTGATGTTCTGCGGCGATGCAAGTCAAAAACTTCCAGAACTCGGGATGGGCACCTCCGACCAGCTTTAGGAAGCGGGAATGCAACCCTGGCGTTCGATAAGACGGCGTTCGATAAAACGGCGTTCGATGAAACGGCTTCGATGAAACGGTGTTCGATGAAACGGCGTTCGATGAAACGGCATTCGTTGAAACGGCTTCGATGAAACGGCGTTCGACGAAACGGCGTTCGATGAAATGTCCGGTCCCAGCCCAAATAATATCTTCTTTTGGCAGGTACTGCGCAGCGATTACACACAACGCCTCTAACATAAACATGCTGCTCCACATGTCTATTCACAAGATGCAATACATCGTTTTCCCAACTTTGTTGAAATGGGCATGAAAGCGCGTAACCGTCACTTTTTTGAAGTTCTACTTAGAGGTGAAGTGTTTACCGTAAAAAGTCGTTAATTATTTATTTTTTTCCGTTTACTACAAAGCTCGATTCCCTTAAATTTTTGTTTTTATATCGTCTCTACAGCGCTTTTACGTCGGTACTTTCGTGTTAGAGGACATCACATAATGTGCGAAAAAAACAACAAAAAAACGGTAGGATCGATGCTGCATAGCCTTTTTTTTTTTGTGGACATCAAGAAAAAAAAGAAAAGATAGTAGTTGTCTTCACTTCGCACTGCATGTTTTGGCACGGAAGTTCCTATTTGGTTATGATGTCTTTACTTTCTTAAAAATTATATACAGTAATTTAAATTACCGAATTACAAAAACGTCGAAATTGTATAATTGCTTTTCGTTGGGACGCCATGACGACAGCGACACTCGTGTTCCCTCGTGGTTTTCGCCAGCATTTCTACGATGAATTGCCAGGATCGCGAGATGCAAACAGCGTGACACTCCGTCTTCTGTGACGTCATTTGTTGCACTTCGGGACCACTTTTGATGTATGGCCAGCATAAGACGCTAACCACACCAGTCGGAGACGCGCTGCAGGTGCCATAGTACTGCTCGTAAAAGTAGCTGTCACGTGCTTTGCTCCGCGACTGAGGGTTGCCAAATTACGGTGAAACGGAGTATAGACAAAACAGACTGGACGACATTTACCGGGCATCTTTAGAGCTGCGAAGCTCAAAATCACGCGTACTCATAAGATTTTTTTTTCTCGCGTGTTTGTGATTTTTATGATGTCCTGCAAGCAAGAAAAAAATATATATGGTGAAGTCACTCCGAGGGGGTACCGATAACTGCGAGCCACGAACATGAAGGATTCGCTAACATCCGTCAGGAGTGTGAACGGTAAATCGTCACGCAAACATATTCTCACAAGCTGCAAATATTTATTTGGCTTAGCAAGTAGAATACTAGTATACTAACGACATGTGATTATTGTACACAAGATATCATTTCTCGGTTCTTCAAAACCATTTCCCAAGTCTGAACGGTCGCGCTACGGGCCGCGGCTAGCCGTGCCCTCGATAGGCTACGGAGCTGCGTTGTGTCGTCTGCTACTGTACCGCCAACAGGAGAGCGATAGCTCTGTGTGTTCCACAGATGCGTGTTGCGGTATAACTCTGTACGTCTGTCCTAGAGGAAGACAAAGAGATAGGCTCTGTGACCCCCTCCTAAGCTAACAAAAACAAACAGAAGTATACTCGTTTGGACTGAAAGGTTTACAAAATGGTGACCAGACATTGGAAAAGCATATGTCACAGAACTTGGTTTATGAAATGGCATCATTGTTTCGAGCAAGAAATCACCTGCTCACCACTGGGACGATGAAATCGTCACTATTTATTGCGTCAGGTATATTTGCGCTCATGAAGAAAAATCTGAACACATCCTTCTCCCAAAGTCCTATGTCGAATAATAAACACTTTTTTAAACATCTATGCACAAATAACTCATTTTTTTCTACACTTGTATATGCACGTTAATTGACGTCAAACCGCATTTTTGATTAGATCTTGATGTCTACACCAACTACATTCATATTTTTTAGGGCTTTATTGAACGATAACTTCAACTATAGTTAATGGAACACGATGGCTCGATCTCGACAAAAACCTCAACGTGCGAAGCTTCCACAGACGGTCGCTAGCGAGTATTCTCAATGTGAGACTTCAGAAGCTTTCGCTTGCCATAGGGAGCTTGCTTTCGACTACAGCACTGCACGGGCCCGGAAAGCGCTGCTGTGGGGAGAGGTTGACTTACAAGATGACGTGTTACGTGGTCACGTAAGATGGCGTCATTTCGTGCAGCGTGATCACGTAAGATGACGTCATTTCGTGTAACGAGATCATGTAAGATGACGTGTTTGTGTCACGTCATCACGTAAGATGACGTCAGTTCGTATGAACTGACGTCATCTTACGACAACGCCAACAACATTAGTGCCGTCCGGAACCATTGACCTTAGAAACGCGCTTCTTTGCTTGAAGAGCTGATATGCGTTGATTGTTATTTGTTTCTTTTGCCTACTACAGACCATTCAAGAACTCGCCTTCTGGGTGCCACCAACTTCGTCTACTGGGCTGTGAAGCGCGTTCGAGCGTGCGCAATACCTCTCTAGGCCGAAAGATTGTACACTGAGTATGCGTTCACAGCTCAATGACTTTGGCATTTTTCGTCAGGATAGATGCTCCCACGAGAAGAGCGTAATGGATATGTGAATAGAATTGGAAATTTGAAATGTTCTTGTCCAACGCATTTTTCTTTGGTTATCAACGCTTTTTAGCGTCATCACAAGACGTTCAACCCATAACACACTGGTGATTAAAAAATAAGCACCGAAAAACATGCACCGATTTTCGCTCAAAAATAAACACCGGAAAAAACATACCGTAATCATTACCCATGTCACCTTTTTGGGTGATATGTGAATTTCCAGAAGAACAGCGAGTTATCACCCTCCCCTAGGAATACCCTGACTACAGAGCAGGCGACCCGTTTTTCCCCGCGTTAGATTGTGGTGACCACGAACCGTACGGAGGTCACAGGACGTCCGTGAAAAATAAAAAGGAGGAAAACAACGATCTACTCTGTGCACGCTTCATCCCCAATTTCCACGACCCCAAGGCCGAAGGACGTTTGTGTGAAGGATAACGATAAAATAAAACTTTGCGTCAAAAAAAAAAAGCCCGTTTTTAAAAGAAAAAAAAAGTAGAAACAAGCACAACGCGTTGAGGGACCGCGAGGTTGTGGAACACCTCGCGGTCCGCTTGCCACAGGACGGTTGTCTTCGACCCTTACCTCCAAGGTGAATTTGCCACTTGCGAAAACACGGAGACCTACCCAGCGAGAACCAGGAAAGCAAGACACGCACACTGACGCCTCGGCGTGCAGAATGAAACAGGATACGGGCGCGGAATACGGCCGCGGAAGAACACCTCGCACAGTGCCGATCCGGCCGATCTCCGAACGGACGATTTCGCATTTCGTGGACAGCGAGCGCCACCGCACGGGAGAGAGGGGTACCTTAAAAATGACGAAAACAAGCACCGACACCTTGGTTCTTTATATTTGCTGTAGTTACGGAACAAATCGACTTACATGAATAATTTGAATATTATTCGATTCCGTAATAAATTTAGAAGACATTAAGCGCAATTCTTCTTATGTTTGAATTTAGATAATTTTGTAAATTCGCTCCGAACGCAAGAGTGCCGAATTAGCCGATTTTGACCATTTTCATGATTTTTTAAAGAATATAATTAAATTTATGACGAAACATCTGTTGCGTTTAGTGTCTCGATAATGACTCAATGTCTTTAAAGCCGAAATTTTCAAGAAGATCCGCGCAGCCGTTATTATGTGAGAATTTTTTTAATTTGGTGAAAAACCTCATGTATTCTCTATGGGGCTCTGAGGTGCGCCCCCTCTTAACCTCCTTTCTTCCATCGCACCCCCCCCCCCCCCCATTTCTTTTCTCGCTACGCGCATGCGCAGGTGTGTCGCACTTGGCTCTGCTTCTTTCTTCCTCTCGTTCTCGGTCGCGTGCGCGGGCCATGGGTTGCTCCGCGAGTGCGCCATCGGACGAATGGTGGCGTGATACGCAAAACTGTATTGCAGATCTACGAAACAATTCAAATAGTGAATGTTATTTTTTTAAGGCCGTAAGATGTCAAGAAAATATTTCTCCCGAATATTATTCCTCTCCCGTCGAGGCAATATTTTTGTAAATATGCAAAAACCACGTACGTACGTACTGGAACTACTAAATAAGTTGTGCTTTAGAGCGACGCCACTTTCGCCATGTTGTTTCGCGCTGTATCAGTCTTTCCGGTCGTCACCACCCCCTTTCGATGCGCCTGGTGTAAAATGCAAGTGCTTTGCTTCGTTCTCCTTGCTAGAACAGTTTACAAGAGTCAAAACGATACCGCTCCATAACCATGACTGTTGCACATGGCGCCCGCGGGGCTCAAAGCGCGAAAATGATGTCCCCCATGAACCGCTGGCACGTAGACCTGTACTGAGCGACACGTTTAATGACCCTTTTGGCAACTTCGGACAATGAAGAAAAAAAAAGTGTCGATACTCAAAGCCTAGCTTTCTTCTTGCAGTTCTAGTACGTGCGTGTGTAGAAGGGAAAGTATTTGTGGAAGTGAAATAGAAGCGAAGTGAAAACGAGAGTCACAATCGTTAATAACTTCTAACGTAGTGTTTTTAAGTAAACTTGGTAACATTTAAAGCGATAAGCGTTGAAGCGTGAGCTGGATATATATTGTATTGCTTTCTGTGTTTTGTTATCACCTTTCGTCACTTTGCTATAAGTTTTACATACCGTATCTAATTGACTACAGTCCGGGTTTACTTGTTGGTGCATGTTTTGTTTTGTTTTCTTTTTCTTTTCGCCGTTTAATTATAATATTTGTTTGCATTATTCGGATTGAATCCCCCTCATGTAACAAATGTTTGAAATACCGTTGAGACGAATAAATTGAAATGAAATTCCTCGTCTACATCTGTATCTAATACCGTATGTTCTTGATCCGATGTAAATACCGCAAGGGCAACTTTCCGTCGTAAAAGAAAGGTTTTTCCTTTGCGCACCTGGTGTAGAATGCAAGTAAAAAGTTTGTCACAGATAGCACACCTTGTCAAATGACCGTTTTGTTATCTTACAGAGAAGCTTGCATTGTACACATATTCTCACTAACATACTTTGTCATTCACGAAATACATCACGTATAATCACAATTTACGATCGGGAAAAAAATACATTTTTGGATTGTTCGCAGCTGTTGACAGTGCGCACTGCGTTACAAATCCAACTTCTAAACATCCCCGAGCTATAGTCCAGAAATTAGAATGCTTGAATCGGTTTATGCAACAAAGTGGCTGTCCAAACAGAACACAGCAACTGCCGCGTTTTGTTTGGACAGCGATTTGACATTCCGCCAAATGCAATGAAAATAATCTAGCACTTGACGGAGGGGTTGATTGGATAGGGCTTGCTTGTGTAATCGCACTTTAGGAGGGATTGTAAGCGGTGTGCCAAGTATTTGAGAGCGCTGACGCCCCCCCCCCCCCCCCCCTCCTTCTTCCCCTTTTCTTTCCTACGGTACGACCAACCAATAACACCAAGAGACAAGGCCGAAGGGCCACCACCACCTAGAGCAAAGGTCACAGCGCTCGGCGTTGTGACGTCACAGATTCATGACGAGTGGGCCGACCTGACAGGAAATCTTCTCCGCAACACATGCTCTCTTTTTCCCAAAGACGGCAAGCGGCGCATGCTCCGGACTTTTTGTTTTTGTTTTTAGCTTTCTCCGAGCTCTAACCGTGTCTTTTGGCTATTCTGTTTGGTGTGCATGGCGGTTTACGCGTGGTAACTGGTTCTCAAGGTACAGGCGGCTTTTGAGCTAGCCATGTCTCATAAATGCTGTGTCCCTGGGTGCCATGTGAACTATATGAAACGCCGTCGAAGAAATTATTTGTGTTTCAGTTTCCGGAGGATGAAGAACTGTGAAAAGTATGGGTGCGGGAGATTCCTCAAAAAAACCTGGTTCTATCGACGTATACCACCAGGGTAAGAACTCTCATTTCTTTTCACATTGTTTTTTTTTTTTTTTTTAATTATTGAATTTATTTCGTTGAATTTTACGCTGACGTGGCAGCGAAGACGACAAGCACAAGCTAGCTCTCGCTTTTAATTTTAGAAACGTATCTTTGTAGCGCAAGCTCCCGTTTTTAAAACCACGGTCAGGAGCCTTTAGCCTTCTCTCTATGTCCCCCTCTTGTTCCTACATCTGTGGCGCGTATTATTAAAGGACTCAATAAAATCGTCGAGGTCTCGAAATCTGAAGGAAATTTTAATATGGACGCCGAACAAAGGAACGCGACTCAGAGACGACTTTCAAGAACCAGTGACTTCTGCAGAGGACGATTCCAACGTGCATTTTTTTGTGAAGTTTTTTGACTGGCTGGATGCCTGGCTTGACGTATGGGAGAGCGAGAACCTTACCACTGGCACGATAACCAAGGAGACTCACGGAGCACTCCGTCAACAAACCCGTGCACTTGTAGAGATCAACGAATACTGCTGCATTGAACTCGGGCTGAACTATGTCCTGCTGGGAAAGATTCAGACTGATAGCTTGGAAGGCCGTTTCGGGAAGTGCAGGCAGCTGGCTGGCTCGCAATATCCCATATCTGTAAGGCAGCTTTATGAACGGGAAAATAAGCTGCAACTGCTGAGTACGTTGCCGACAATCCCGTGTGAAGAAGAGCGATGGGAGGAGCTTAGAAAAAACAAGTAGACACGCCACGGCCCAGCTGCAACGTAGTATAGTTACTGAAGAGGCAGTGTCACAAGCGATAAATTAGACCGTGCCAGTCGTAGTCTCCGTGACAGGGTATACGATTTATGCCACTTTGAAAAAGCCGAAATGTCAAAAATGCAGGGCGGCGCTTAGCGAAGAAGATAAGACGGCAAAAGTTTCACTTGCGCAGGAGAACTACTCTCTTGTCGAGCAATTGGATCGACGGGGGCTCCTTTACCCAACTATGTTCGCCGTTGATGCCATGACACACAATTACGTTGTTGCTCAAGAACTCTCCAAGCAGGCAGAGTTTCTGAAGGTTCCGATCCAGCATCAGTTCGTCACCGAGCTTACAATGGAACTGCTGTCTACCAACGAGACTTCTGACTTCGACGCATGTGAAGAAGACACACAAGTGAGCTCGTGCTGAAGAATTTGTTCTGGTGCAGCACGAACATTGTGCAGCACGAAAAGCTTATGAGGCTAATTCCCAAAAAAGTGAAATCTTCAAATTTAAATAATTATTTTATATTCAGTGCTACTGTTGTCATAGCATTATTATTGCGAAGCGGCATTAAAGTCTACATGCCGTACACGTGCTGTGTCTTAGTATCGCGAAAGATACAGACCGGCATCTAAGTTGCTTGTGTTTGCATTGTCACGATGGATACAAGAAGGAAGTATGGATGCACAAGTATATACAATTTGAAGCTTTCAAAGGTAAGATAACTTATATTCGCAGCATCTTTTCGTAGTGTGAATGAACGCGGGCAGATGTGTGCATGAATCTCCCACAGCTGCATGTGTCCCTTACTGAAAATTATGCTTTAAGTTTGCCAAGTTTGCCTGCACGCGGTTAAATCATAACTTGTGCACTTCTATCTAGGCGGTGTCTTTCCCTCTTTTTTGTGTATTTTTTTGCGTTTAATTTTTCGTCTTCGTGTCTTAGTCTCGGATTGATTACTTTATGCAAAACATTCCCCAGTTCGCCTGCAGTTTTATTTTTATTATCATATGTTTACTTCTGGTAAAACATACATTTGAACACATTACTTTTTTGCGTGCTCCAAAAGTCCACATCTTTTAAATAATATTTTCATTAGCTTCACATACGAATTCAGTAACTACATATGTCATCACCAACTTGATTGTTGCTGTTATGCATTTTAGCGTGTCCCATCACTTACAATAACGTTTCAGGGCATTTATTTTTTGTTTGTTTGTGTCTTAACACTCCTCGAGATAATTAAAGCACCCGAGATTTGAATGCCTAAAACGAAAACCCATCTCTCTCAAAACGTCGTTAACCTTCTTCTTTCATATCATACCAATAATGGTACGTCCTAATATGCTGCCCGTGTAACAAATTATGTTTCCCAGTCAAAGAGATACTTATAAATCCTGTTTGATCAATTAACAAACGTTTGGGTCAATAAAAATGCCATCTACGTCGGTAAATCTATGCGCGACGCCTTCAGTGCAGCACTTTTCCACGGCGCTCGCCAGCCGACTCGTGTGACGTCACCGGAGGAGCGCTGCGGCCTTCAGCTTTAGGTGGTGTTGGAAGGGCCCGGAGGCTAGACGTCACCAACGTCAGAAGAAAAAGGCAATCCTGGAAGTTGCGCTTCTCCTGCAGCTACGCTTTTTGCTTTTTTGCTCTATTTTGTTTCCGGACGGCCGGCCATTTGCACGTCGTAATGCCGCATTCAAAATAGTACGAAATACTATTTTAGATTCATCGGTCTGTATATTTCAGCATTAAAAAAACATTTTACAGGGTGTTTTAAGGCCTTACAGCCCGAGTCTGAAACTCATATGAGCGTGGGGGCCTGGTAGCCCACCACCGAAAGGTCGAGGGCCAACGTAAGATGGGAGAAAGGGGGGGGGGGGGGGGGGGGGGAGAGGAGATTTTATAGAGGTTTTCTACTTGTGAAAATTTAGGTTTGATTTGTTTGCCCTATACACAGGTCAAAGTTCAGGCCCTTACCTGATAACAATAACTAAAATAACATTGCCTCGCCACCGTGCTGGCATTTTCTTTATAGAACAAGACAGCAAACACACTATATCACGTTGCGCAATTGACTCGGGAATTAATCAAATTCAGCATGCCTTGAAAAAAAATCATAGGACAGTATTGTTGATAATGTATTAAATAGTATGCTAAAATTCATGTATTTTAATGGTGATATTTTCTACAGGCCAGAATCCCGAGCTCATAACTTTATCTTTGCCAGATAATTGATGAGCGAAAGTTGGTGCAGCTGAGGTGTCGAAAGCTACGAAGCACACATTAAAACGAAACTTAAGGCAAATTAAAACAGAATAGTATTAGCTATGTGGATACCGTGAGGAGAGCTACGCTTTGAGCGGAAACGAATAGGTGGCATGAGATTATTATGGCATATGCCATTTTCCATTGCTCGAGCCCAGACATGTACAAATTACTCGAAAAAGGTAGTTAAGCTAAGTTACTGAGTATCGATGCCAAAAGTAGTTGGAGTAGAGTGGAAATTACGCATTTCTAATAGTAATTGAATAAACTACTAACTACTGTAAAAAAGTAGCAAGTTCCTTTGAAGTTACTTTTGAAGTTACTTTTTATATTTTTGTGGCAGCAAAATGAACAGCAGTTTTGATCAGTGAAAAACCCTGCGAGCCTGAAGTAAATGCAGTCATTTTATGACTTCCAAAATAGTTTATCCGCTCGCAGAAGCAATTGTCTTTCAAAGTTGTTATCGGAAAGTTTTCCCCTTTTCCTTCTAATGACGTCCTCAGTCAAGCTAAAAAGACGTTCCACCGTGGCGCTGGATGCAAAGGCAGTGTTCAATATCAGAAACAGGCTGTGCAGTGTCGGGTAAGCGAGTGTCGGCATCTTTGGTGTCCATCAGGGAACATGTGAGGTTTGCCTCGGCCCTAGAGGGTCTTTTATTACAAACTCTCCTCTTTTTTTTCTTTTTTCTTCGGCAAGATGAGATTTTTATGACGTTCGAAGATTTCGCCAACCGAGTGCACCTGACAGTCAAGGGATCAAGTCTCGCGCCACGACGATGAGATCATCCGGACGACTGCGCGTCTCGCTGCAATGTTAAAACTACGCCACTAAAAAAAAAAAAAAAAATTGTGTTTGGCCGTTGACGTTGGGTCCAACAAAAGGATCTCCCAAAAGTGACTCAAAATCCTCCCCGGTGACTACGGTATCCTGACGCGCCTGACAAGTAAAACGTTTTCAACAAAGAAGAGGTCTCCCTGGCGCGTAAGGTCGGAAGGACGCGAAGGATTACGTGAACAAGCATCGGCGCTCGTACAGTTGCAGCTGGAAGAGGGAACGTGGTCCCATGAATGGATTATCCGTGTCTGCGTTTGTGCGCGGAGGAGTCCGGCTTTGCAAGGGAGTGCGCGCTGACGACGAGGCGACCATGGGAAAATTCACTCAGGTGCAAGGTCATTCCAGTGGCGTCTCCAGTGGAACCTACACTTGAGTCAGAACTCACTAAAGGCACACATGAAAACAACAACAACCCTTGGAGTGTCCCCGTCTTTCACGGTTGCAGGTGTAGGAGCGGCGCCCGTGTGCATTACCCGATTAGGTCAATACCCGACCAAGGCTCGTTAAGCATCTCTGCGTTCGTCCGCGCCGGTGTTATGTTTTGGCTGCTCTCGCCGCCTTGACCCAAGGACGCCTGTGATGCAGTTTCTACGGCTGCCAAATATAAGTGGGTGGGAACTGAATGTGAGGGGGCCCCTTGTTCGTGAATATCACTTGATCTGTCAGCGTCTTATTTATTTCTGCGCTCAAACTTTTGTGATGAAAAAAAAATAGGATTAGATTTCGAAAGTAGTTAGTAATTTGAGTAGAAGTTACCTGAAAAACGTAGTTAAATTAAACTACTAATTACCCAAATAAAGTTGTAATTGAAAGTTACCAAGTTACTCGGAAATGTAGTTGAACTACAGTAGTTTGAGTAGAGTAGTTGAACTGCGTCCAACTCTGCTCGAGCCCAGTGTTGCGAAATGGGCACCCCCATTCCATTCCCATTCCATTCCGGGAATTAGAGTTTTCGATAATTCAATTCCTTTCAACTCCTAGGAATGGAGACATTGGGCCCATTCCCACTCCTGGAATGGATGAATTGTTCCATTCCATTCCTCTAATTCCTAAACGTAAAAAGTGGCACTTGACAGCTACATTGTGAATGTTGCCGGCATAAACAGCATAAAGCTGACATTATCAAACGCATAGACAAATGCAAAAAATGCTAAATGCCACAAAAAAACACTGATTTTACTAAGCTGATGGTGCTGGATTGCCTGGGGTGATTCGTAAAGGCCGCAGCGGCCAATCGCAACGTGAAACAAGGTATGCAGAGACTAAATTTAAAGGAAATGAGCGGGCATCCGCTAGCTTGCTTGTAACCCTAACCCAGTTTAATGTAAAACATATAACACAGAAAACAAGCATCAGAACAAAGACCAAG
Source organism: Ixodes scapularis (assembly GCF_016920785.2). NCBI lineage: Eukaryota > Metazoa > Arthropoda > Arachnida > Ixodida > Ixodidae > Ixodes > Ixodes scapularis. Next base: position 7,591,849 of record NW_024609880.1, on the reverse strand, counting down.
TAGAAGGCGGACTTACACGTAAAAATACAGTATATAAAAAAAAAAAAGACAAGCGTCGGAGCGAAGCGCAAGAGAAGAAAGAAGCGAATCTCGCTTTGTTTTAATGCCGAAGCAAACCCAGATTTTGCACTTCAAAGAAGTGCGCGCGGATGAACGTGGAAGGCAGCAGGGTTTGCCACCTGCTAAACAACGCTCCTCGAACTATAAGAAAACAACAACTGATCACCTTTCGGCGGCGTGCGAGTCAACGAGTTATCAGAGCTTTGCGACTGAGATGTGGGAGCAGTTGACACTGCTCCCACATCTCAGTCTGCGCGCGCGCGTGCAATCCCAATGCCGTCAAAAAAAAAAGGTAAGTAAAGAAGGACGATGAGGGGCCGTGCATGGCGGTTTTTTACTTTGCCGCTCCCTTCGTTTCTTTTACTTGGTGCTCGGTTTCTTGTTTCGCTCTCATGTAACGCCATTGAAGCCCGTCGCCTGCACTTCCATGGAAGGCGCCACCGCCACCCCCTCCCGCTCGCTCTTTGTTTGACGCTTGTTTTTTGTGTTGCATTTTTTGCGTATAAAGCGCGAAACACATGTGCGACGAAAACCTTCCGATCCGACGTGCGGACTGCCGGAATGACCTTGGGGGGAGAGGGTGTTCGTAGCATCGGAGAGCGTTGAAAACCCTCGCCTCCGACCGTCGTATTGCGCGGTCGGACGTCAGATCGAACAGTTTCGTCGTACACGTGTTTCGCGCTTAAGTCTGTTAGGGCTCCACGCGGGCTAGCAGTTTCCCGCTCATTTTACTTCTAAGTAACTGACTCGCTGACTGGCTCAGTCTAAATGCACGTAACGTAGCCCCCCCCCCCCCCCCCCTCCCACACACATACACAAAATAATAAAACAAAAATTAATAATGAACCTCGCCCATTCCATTCCGGGCCAAAGGCATCTAATTCTATTCCCATTCCATTCTCCTCAACGTTGCCGTCATTCCATTCCCATTCCATTCCGGGGTCGCGGAAATGCGGAATGATTCCAGAATCATTCCAATTCCGGAGTGGCAACTCCGCAACACTGCCGAGGCATGGGAAAAAAAGGCTCGCAGCCGGCTGCTTGCGGGGCGCGCCCCATCGAGTTGCCGGCCGCGTGCGGTCCGCAGGCCGCATGTTTGAGGTCAATGCCTTACAAAATTTAAAAAAAAAGAAGCCCATGACGTTTCTTTGCTCAATGCATTAACGATATACACGCAAATCTGAGGAACGTGGCCTCACGTCACGTCAGCGTGTCAAGTCGTGGTGCCAGAGGACATTGCGCGACGTGGTCACGCGACGGGATGCCACGCTACACCACGACTTGGCACTTGACATTACTAGGTCTTATCACGTTGTTAACACCGTGGGTTACGCGACAGCATGACATGACATATCTAGATGTCACGTGACAGAAATACGTGACACCTAGACATCACGTGAGACGGCGCACGTCATGGGACAAGGTGACTCATACAGAGGCGTCACGCTACATTTAGCGGGATGTTAGCCCGCCAAAAACTATAGACGGTAACAGGGTAAGAGTAAAGTGGAAGCTCGACCTACCTCTTTCCAGTTTAGCAGAGTGAACTTGATCTGGAGAGGAGGCGACCTCCTCTCGAGCATTCGCTTTGCTAATGTGGGAAAAGGTGGCAGGAGTATCCACTTTACTCTTAACCTGTCAACGACTTTGATAACTGGGAACAGTACGTATAAGGGCGACGGCTACGCGATTCCCAGGTTCGCTTCTGTGAAAGTACTGCTCCTGCAACTCGTCTTTGACTAAAGTTAGCGTCCTGTTCCTCCCCCCCCTCCCCCCCCCCCTCCTCTTCCTGCATCGAAAGTGTTCACGAGGGGGCAACGAACTGCGGCACAGGAGCCGGCACGTCATGCTAACGGATGTCGCAATCCCGGACAATTCGTCACAAAAATGCTGGCGAAAAAGGCGAACGGACGAAAAGGATGCGTTTGTCGAGGCATCCCATCTCGTGTCTGTCTTGCTGCGGAGCGACGTACAACAGAAAAGGCGTCTGGTGTCTGCGCCATGGCCAGGATCGTGACAGGCTACAGCATGGCACTTTTATGACGTTGTCAGGCGCGAGGGAACACATTGGAGAACGCGGAAAACGTCGGAGACGCGCTCCAGCGGTTCGATTTTGGTCAAAGTGAGAGCATATTTGGCTGCTGATTGGACGATGGAGCCGCACCTTGCACGAAATCAATCAGTGAGAGATTTTTCGACCCACTCGAGGGTTCAGAGTCGGGCGACAATTTGGTGAGAACGTGTCACCAACACTCGCGAGAAAGGGTCTCGCGGCTTCTCGGGTGCTTGTCCTTAACCCACCTGCGAATGTCAACTGGTTAACGAATGCAGAGCTACTTGAGATTCGGGAACGATGAGCGAGTTGTCAATAGCTTTGAACACAAAATAGGAGATGATCACAATTTCAATTTGCGTCCGATCTCACTTCCCCGCGACACTCGATCTGTAGCAGACGATCAACGTTTTTCTGGTCTGTTTCCACTCGACGAACAGTGTTTTCTTAACTATATTAGTCGCTGCAGGAGGGAGACAAAGCTGACAAAGGACAAACACATATCTCCAAACATTGCTCAGCGAATATGCCTCCTGCGCTAAAGCTTTGAACAAATTGAGACGCACTCATTTGGATTGTACTGGCTCACCTTATTTGGCCTTACACTAATTTTGGTGCCTTCGCTGAGCCTATTTCTTTCCGTGTACTGCTGAATAACTAAAAACCACCTCTTAAGTTCCGAAATCGTCTAAATTCAACGCTCCAAGACAATCGACAGCACCAAGATCGTGCCACCACACCCTAAGGAAAGGGTGTATATGTTACACCTTTCGTAACATATAAGACACCCCTATATTTCAGTTCGACGTAAAGCGCACTGACGTCAAATCTACGCCCCCAACTTTTACTAGAGGCTTGATGACGGTACAATATAACTAAGGTGACCAGATGTCACGTTTTGGCCGGGACAGTCCCGTTTTTGAGGTCCGCTTCTGCCGTCCCGTCTTTTTGTCCCAATAAAGAATCATATCCCGTTTTTCTCAAAAGTGCATAGTTACAAAATTTGCACCAAGCGAGTTATAGCAAACCGAAACTCGCTTTGAAACGAAATGAGTGCATGCAACTGAACAGCGAGTGTAATTGTTACATAGACCATATAGGGCTTAGTGTGTTATGGCAACGTTTTGAAAACGGAGCAGCTGTTGCATGAAATGGTTTCCCCCCAAACTCAATCTTTGCTACGCCCCCCCCCCCCCCCCCCCCCTCCTTTCCGCTGAATGTCCCGTTTTCCGCCTTGAGGATTATGGTCACCCTGGATATAACATTAAGCAGCTAAAGTACGTATCAAAGACTACAGAAAAAAACAAAAACACTGAGGTTTTGCAGTAGGGCCAAGGAAACACTGATTACTTTTTTTACAGTCAGTCACACGCACAAAAGTTATTTTAATAAGTTGTACAGCTCCGCAATCAATCCGCTCGTGAAAGTTGGTACCGTCGGTTCAATGTCAGTGCGCTGTCGAACTGAAGTTTTGGGGTGTATTGTATATATGGGACAAGGGGTGTAAGAATATACCTTTTTTTGTGTGTGTTCGCCGCTAGAGTACGAGTCTCTCAAATCTGGGTGGAGACGCCAAAATATTTGGCGCCCGACACTTTTAAACTTTGCCTTTTTACTTAGGAACGTGTGAAACGGCGCCTCTTGGCCACCGTGCTCTTGGCTGATGCTTTTTATGGAATAGCTTTGACTTGTGCTTCGACGGCGTTCGAATGATTTTGTTTTTGTATTTTCCTCATGATCGCGCTTTGCACCACCGCAGGCACGCCTCTTCAGTCTGACAGTTTGAGACGCTGAAGTTTGTATACTACCTAAAACGAGTCCTAACAAGTCCCTTTTCGCTGCGCCCTCTGGGCAGCGCAGGAGGTCTGTGGCGCTTTGTAGGAGACGAACCGCATTCTTCGCTCGCGTTAGCAAACAAACGCTTTCTCCACCCGCTCCACGAAAAGCATATAAATCTGGCTTACGCCCTTGCGCTGACCAAAATCGGACCCCACGCACTTTGCACTACCAAGAAGAGGTCCGCATGACGTGCCAGCTTACGCATTATGCCTGCATTGTTGATCAGCACGTCCAGTCGGTCCTCGCGCTCGAGGATGTCTTTGGCGAAACGTCTGACGGACTTGAGGGAGCACAAATCAAGTTGCATGCAGACAACCTGCTTGCCCGTGTCGCTTAGAATGTCCCGGGCGGCAAGCCTGGCCTTGTCCTGGTTCCTGCACGCCAAGATGACTCTCGCGTTCCTGCGTGCCAGGTCCTTGGCAGTCTCCTTGCCGATGCCTGCGGAAGAAAAACGCGCACTTTGTCAGAAGCATAGATTGTTTGGAGCAATACACGAAACTCGGACTACTTTCAATCTATCCGAGTCAAAAGCACTCAACTGTACGTATGGTAGCAGTAGCACAAAACTACCAAACCGCAACCTGTCTTTCGATTTAAAACACGTTCCATTTCTCTTTCTGGGGAAGTGCTCGTGTGACCGGGAAGGAAGCGGGGAGTTGAGGGGGCGGGGGGGGGAGGGGGGGGGGGGGGGAGGGGAGGGGATAGAGCCGCGAGCCGCACTTTAACACGCGAAGAGCCGTATACGGCTCTTGAGCCGCAGCTTGGCCACCCCTGGAATAGAAGTTCTTTTCTTCCCCATTTTTTTAACAATCAGCAAAAAATGTTGCTAACCAAAGCACGTCAAATTCGGTAACATACAAATCTCCCGCACACTTTTCTGTTAATAAAATTTATTAGCAGATGCGTGTTTCATAATATGTTTATCTTTATAACATTACGTCTGCAACAAGTAAACATTATTTTGGTTTTCTTCCATTCGCTTAGTACTAATTTCGCAACTACTACATAGGCTCCGCCGAAGACGGGACACGAGCCTTCGTTAGACCAAAAAAAACGGGACGTCAGAATGAGCCTCTAAAATGGGACTGTCCCGGCCAATAGGGGACGTCTGGTCCTTCGGACACTTAGCGGACACGTGCCAACAGGTCGAACTTGGTGGGTTTAGTTGTTTAGTTCCGCAGCATTTTGTTTTGTCTTTTGCCTCTAAGTAGAGCGTGGCGTTCAAATATTAGCGGTAAGCAAATACTTCCTATGATGATGCCTAAAGCTCGGGAGCCCAGTGATTGAAGGAGCGCCATTACAATATTTCTTTAATTGGCGACGCTAGAAATAGCTACGCTCTAAAGCCCCTTTTTAGCTGTGTTCAACCGCATAAACGCTACGCTTTGACCAACAAAATCTACCATTTTAGAAATACTTGACGCCGACAGGCGCAAAAAGGGGTTCAGGGGTCTTCAGGATGAAACAATGAGCTCATAGGAAATAGGGAAGAAGCGTCTTAGAACTAAAGCTTGAGAAATTACTTTAATTTAGTTATTAAACTACATTACTAATTAATTCGCCGAATACAAATAAAATACAATTAAATTACGTTACAACTTACCACGGCCTAAAATTAATTACTTACAATTACAAATGAAGATAAAATTTTGTGAAATGTCATCCTGGATCTCTTGAACGGTACATTATAAACAGTAAAGGCAATGCGGATATTGTTCGTAGTATCCCAAACCCGGTCCAGTATCCAGCATTACTAAAGTGTCTTCGATTCTCTGCACGCAGCCAATAGTACCATCTTCTTTTATTGTGTCAATCTCTGCATTCTATAGGGTGATACAAGGAGACGCCAGTCTCTTTAAATCGACCGAAAATTCGGTTTCTTAACCTATCGCGCTACGACTTTGTGCAGCGTTGCCCACAGATGGTGCATTTTTTTTTTTGTAAAATTTGCAAGGAGCGAACTTACCTGAGGAAAACGTAAAGAAAGAAAAAAGGCTTAGTTAGCTCCTATGGAAACGCAGCGACGCCAACGGTCTTCAAAGAGCACGGCGCCGTTTTGCGTGGGAGACAAGAGATGGGCGCAACGAACGCCGCCAACGAACGAGCATATGGCGCCGAGAGCCAGTGTCTTTAGCAGACAATCTTTTCGACTCAAAAGTGGCGCGCGTTGCGCAGGCGGCGACAGTCGCAGAAACAAAAACAGGCGCGGTAACAACAAAGGAACTGCAGTTCCTTGTCTGCTAAATACGCCTGCACTCGGCGTCGTCTGCTCATTCGTTGGCGGCAGTTGGCGTCGCGACCGCTTGCGCCATCTCGTCTCGCATGCGAAACGGCGCCGTGTTGTTTGAAGAGCGGTAACGTCGCTGCGTTTCCATAGGAGCTAAGCCTTTTTCTTGCTTTACTTTTTCCTCAGGTAAAGTCGCTCTTTGCAAATTTTACAAAAAAAAACAACAACAACAAAAACTGCACCATCTGTGGGCAACTTTGCACAAAGTCGTATCATGATAGGTTAAGAAACCAAATTTTCCGGTCGATTTAAAAAGCCTGGCGTCTCCTTGTATGACCCTGTAGATTCTTGGCTAGTTCTTAACTTGTTATCAACGGACAATGACAAAACCCATTCCAGAATGCCCCTGATCAAAAACAAAACAAAATTGTTTAATGATTTGGAGAAAAAAAAAGTCGGTCTCTGCAGCTTCCCTCCTGTATCAATTTCTTCTCTGCTCCTTTTTTGTAACAGTAGAGTATTACTGGTCGTGTGTGTGAGTGCTCGTCCTCTAGCTATTCGCGTCTCCAGCTCGTTGCGCGCCCTCCCGCGGTGCAAACGGGAAGAGCTCTAGTGAGGGTCCCCCGATTCTCCTGCTCAGCGGGCACGGCGGAACTGCACGCGATCATGGCCCGCCAAATGCCATTTCCAATCGTAATCAACACTATTCACTCTTCCAACGTAGTAGTGCTGCAGCCGGCATGCGATTGCACCTTATTGGAGAGTTTTAAGATTGCAAATAGAAGATTGCATTAGAGTTGTGCACGCGCGTCATCGTCAATGCGCCAATCCAAGACTGCAATTCTGGCCTCCGCGCACGCCCAGTGTGGAACGAGCAAAGCTAACGCAAACACACAGCGCTTGCGTTCGCTCGTATACGCAATACTGAAACTCACTACTGTTTCACCGGCTTCCAAAGCCGACGAAACGTGCTGCAGTGAGCAGACGTGCAAGAAGGTAGCGGTTTCTTCGAACTGGAAAGACTGAGTCTGGCAAAACGACGGCGCGTAAAAATGAAAGTAATTAAAAATTAGAAAAAAAAAACAAAACAAAAAAAACCGGTAATTTATAAAAAAATCTTTTTTTTTTTTTAATTTTATTTTTGGGCATTTGGTTTGGACGGATATTGACGGCGACTTTGGAAGTTTCGCCGATTGTCAAATGTCGCGATTTTGATAAAAAAATGTGCTTTACCCACAATTAATGTAATTTTACATAAATTTCTCACATCTATCAAGAATGTTTTCACTGGTTTTAGACTATTTTTATTTTATAACTTGATTGAAAATCACTGGTGCCAATTGCAGCATAAAAATGCTGCAATTGGCACCTGTGATGATAATTAGCACACTTTTGATTTTCATATTTGTTCGCGCGTTTGCAATTAGATCGTAAGCAACAAATTATATTAGAGCTTAAAAGATACGCCTTAAAATATCTAAATTTGATAATTATTATTATTATTAATACTAATCACGGCAATGTATGCCCCCAATTAACCGCACGATCACAAAAATACGCCATTTAACCAAGATAGTCTTTTCAGAAAGGTATCATTTTGTTTTATTTTTAGTATATGAGAAACTCTGGTATCGTTATCAAGATAGACATTCAAACACTGGATGCAATATAAAGTCCTATGCGTCACACGTTGCTCTAAAACACACGCACACTTCAGCTGTCTGACTCGGATCTTGTCTTTGGGTTATTGTAGTGAGAACAGCGTTTATTAATTGATATGTTTTGTGGACCTAATATAAAAATTGGATGTATTCTGATATTGTTGTGCTGGGAGTAATGTTAAAGCAATCAATGACCCTAATGCCAAAAACCTGTTAAAATTCTTTCTTTACCCCAGTCTCAGGTTGATTCAAGATGATTAATATTCACCAGCTCGCCTGCACCCTTACAATTTTTTTTTTACGTTCATTATTTCAGATGGCAATTATCTGAGCGAGAAAGTGCAGCCAGAACGTACAAGTTTAAGCACTGCTTTTTTCAACAACTACAATATACTATATTACCTCTAAGGTGTATGAAAGACCGTGTCTTTAAAGGGACACTGTAATCTCCAAAGTATTTTGAAGTGCCTGAATCGAACATGCATGTCACAAAATAAAGTTTCAGTGAACAACTTCTTTAACGGAATAATTATGTTGTGAGACACATCTTGAGTTATGAAAGAATCCGTAATTAAGACCTACACTGAGAAATTGAATTCAAAATAGAGGTTAGTTTCGGTTTTGCTCCAGATTTATAATGTGCCTCATGGCGTAAATCTACGCTAAACACCGTTTTTGTTTTCAGGATAAAGAGGTGAGCTAGCTATCTTATTACCAGAAATAATTTGTGTCGCTCAGTGAAGCCAGCTCACTGGACAGGCTCACCAGCGGCAACCGTCTCCAACCCTCACTTTAACCGCCATTTTGAAAAACGAGTGGCGCCACCTATAGCGAGTTGGATTCGCGAATTGTATACGCTTCCAACAACCTACATTATGCGTTGTGTTCAAGATGTGTCTCTCAATGACTAAGGGCCGGTTGCACCAACGTCGCTTAGCGCAAAGCGGAGCTTAGCCGGGAACTTAAGCTTAGCTTCGGTTTCGTTCGGTTGCACCAAACTCGCTTATCGCTAAACCTAGCACTAAACTACGCTTAACTTAAGCGCCCAACATTGGGCGCTTTGCTTCTGGTTGTTTCTTAATCCTGGATTAAAAACATGGCGGCTGGTTTGTCACGGTCGACGCGGTGGACGAAATTGGTTGTGCAAAGTGTTTTAGGCTACATCAGCGTGAAAGTCTCGACAAAATGACTTTCGATTGTGACAAGGATGCAAAATATTGTCGCGTGAAGTGTTGATCGACCCCTGTTTTTTTTATGTTGGCTCCCCACTTTCAGGGCGTGTTAGCCCTAACCGAGAAACGTACGGAGCTGTGGGGCTCACATCTGTATTCCCGTTGGTTCTTCTGTCAACGAGCTTATTCGTATGTACTTACTAATTTTCGCATAGCTGTAACGTATTGTTATTTACCACCTTGTTTATTTACACTTGCAGCGCGTATCCTTCAATCTGATCAGCGCGTTGAATAGTGGCAGTACATGATCTCGGCGATCAGCTGATTGTCGACACCTCTGCCATTTGCATTAGATTGCGGCGCTTTTAAGTAATAAAACAGCGAAAATTCAATTTCTTTCGTTTTCTGAGTTTTGAGACAATCTTCAGTGAATTTTCCTTATCTCGCGAGTAGAATCTTGGCTTCAGAAAACTGTATCGTTCCATAACTGTAACTTTTTTGGTGATCGCATTTTTTTTTATATACTTTGCTTTATATCTTTCATTCGTTTCCCGAGAACGAGATACTGTTGTTTCCGAGTTGTGCTCTGTGATGGTGTTTTCCGTTTAATTTTGTCGTTTGTTGTCATTGTGACTATGGTTGAGACTATATACCGGAACACGTTTTCAATAAAATTCAGTTGAAAGTTGCGCCTTGTTGTGTCCTCCGTAACTTTTTTGGTGATCGCGATTTTTTAGGAATATTTTGCTTTATATCTTTCATTCGTGGCGACGACCAATCGTAACGACTACTATGTTAGATTCGGTCATTGCTGTATCGGGGCAGGCTGGGGCAGGTGATGCGAAGAGACGACCGTTCTTATCGGCGCGATGTGATGTACTAGTGGGAGTTTTTTTTTTTTTTTTTTTCTGAACTCGACAGTGTGAAACTGAAGTCCGTTTGAGGCTGCAGCGGATGTTCAACGACGGTACAGTGCAGTTCTGTCACCTTGCTGATAGCAACGAGTACCGTCGATGCAAGGTCTCGTGACCTGACCTCTCGACGACTTCTATTCGACGATTTCCGGGCATTTTTGCAGCTGCCGTGGCGAGTTCGTCACTGTTTTGAACTTCATCGGTCTCAGGCTTGACTTGGTTTTAGTAGTCATCTTACCTGCCTACTTATATCCATGATGTTTTGTTTTCAGCGATGTAGTGAGTAGAGTGTCCTTCTCGCGTTCGGTGAGTTTTGGGGCCCCCGATGGCTCCTTCGCCTCAAAATGTGAGCACGAAAACTACTACCACTGTCAAAATATCCTGTTATCAACCGATATTAAACACACAATCACAGATGTAAAGAGCATTCGTGTTTATTTGAAGCTTTGACTTCTGTTATTGCAAGTTAAACGAAAAAATGATTGAATTTGGAGACCTTTAATTTGTTACTCACCGAAGAAATACAGCCAAAAGCAGACGCCGACGACGACTACTACGGCAGTTTTTCTTCTTTTTTTTTTTTTGTTTACATCACGTGATTCCTCTCCGCCAATCGTATTCGTCGCTCTGAGCGTTCCCTAGTTTGCTCTGTTTGTCCCTAGATTCCCTACGCAAATCCAGCGTTTAGCTAGGGGCGCGTCTGTAAAGCCGGCTTAACCTTGGTGCAACCGGAATTTAAACCCGTGCTTACCTAAGCTCGGTTTAGGGCGCTAAGCCGGCTTAGGAAAGCGCCGCTTTGGGTTAAGATAAGCGACGTTGGTGCAACCGGCCCTAAGAGTCGAGTCACGTAATCCATTTTTGTTTCGCTTTTCGTTCGCCCGCTGCAATTTTCTAGACGCTGTATTAGAAAAATGCGGTAATTTCAGCAGGGGCAGAAATCAATTAAAAATATTTGGACAATATAAAAATTGAGCATAAAACTGTCTCTAAAAAGCTCAAAATTGTAATTTCATAATGAGTTTGCAGCATAAATGTGAGTTTTAAAGAGGGACATTATCTATGGTAGAACAATAAAAGATTATCGAATATTTACGTTTAATAATTTTAATCTTTATAAACGATCAATACAGAAAGTGTGAAGAAAAAATATCCAAACGGGTTTTTGAAAAAATGAATCTCACCAATCTCTACAAACACCGCATTCCTGTGGTTTGTTGATGGGAGACGGTGCGCTACTTGCCCACATCCCATCACGCATGCGCGGCGCGGGTAACGTCCGCTAGGGGCGCTGCGCTTCGCCTGGAAACTTGAGTTGGTGTATGCGTGTAGAAATTGAGGAAGTGAAGGAAAGGAATGCCCACGGGGGCGACAAAACGCCTAGGTGTGGTTGGAATGATTAGTAGGTTTAACCCAACCATAGCCTCCTCTCTAGTCACGAAGCCTGGCAGTTCGACGACAGAGCCATAGAGTGCCCGGTCGCAGATTTGCAGCGCGAGGATCTGGTAGCACGGAGCATCAAAGAGCCATTTCTCGAGAAACCTGGACGTCAGCGCACAGCTTTTGCAGCGGCGAGGACCCGAAACACGCTTGTTCGCTCGGGAGAAGTGTGTTTCGGCGTCTTCCCGCAGTCACTTGGCTCTCATCTCATCCGTTGTCTGCCGCTCCACCTTTTACATTTCGGCGGCCGCTTCTGGTGGCGATCTGCGAGCCCTTGTCAATATATAGGAGGCTATGACCCAACGCTAGCTGCTTTTGTCTCTACTCGCTCTTCGAACATGATCGAACGCCGAACGCCGGCGTCCGGCTTTTGGCTTTAACGTGTTTGAACTTTGAAGACAAAGAGCAACTAGCTGCGTAATCATTCCAACCGGAGCTCGGCGTTCCGACGTCCCCGCCCGCTCCCAGCTTTGTATTTTAACTTTGTACTGGGCCACTAAACTCGTCAAACACAAAGTTGCGGCCGAAGTTGACGGAGCGCACCAATTGGCTTATCACGAGGATGAATTGGCGCTTTTTTCGCCGACGTCAATTGGCGCACTACGAGTACTTTGAGCTTCAACTTTGTGTTTGACGAGTTTAGGATCCCAGGTTATAAAGTTGGCCTGTAAGGTTCAATTCATACAGAAAAGAGGGTGACGTAAAAGTGACTGCCGAGCAGCTGTCAGTTCTCAAGCATTTAGAAGCAACGTGTCCTGGTGGAGACACGCGGCCATTGAGGCTTAATAACTTCCCGCTCTCCAAACATATACGATATACCCCCACCATGCAATTATTCTCTCTAATGCAGACCTGGCGTGATACGCACCCTGCAGGAAGAGACAGTGATCCTGTAAAGGTCAATTTATCGCTTCCGACTAGTGACTTTTCTGGCATTATTATGGCCTTTCATTACCACAATGTTTACCATTGATGGCATGCGATCAGTTAACATGTTCAAAACTAACCACACGTCTAATCTCTCTCTCTCTATATATATATATATATATATATATATATATATATATATATATATATATATATATATATATGTATGAAAGGGGTGGAGATTAATAATTTTTATTTTCGAGGCTTGGACTGGGTGATGTCCTTTTGTCGCATTCCAGATTAGGCAGGAAAAGTGTGGTGTACTAGGAAATTGTGTGACGATTCAGCCATAAGACAAACAAAAGCACAGTAAGGCACATTGCACCATAGCGGTAGGTATTTTAAGAATAAAATGAGTAAATCAAACAGCTAATGCGCTATATAGGTGGCGACTTATTTTAAATAGTGCGTCGCCAAAGGGATTTACAGAGGCTCTCTTTGGCTAGGGCCAATGCTACTGTACCTTCCACCCGCCGGTGTCATCGGCATTGGACTGATATCTCTACTATTTTCGGAATAACTGGCCTTTACCCTTTCCGTTACCTTATTTAGTGTCGCGAGATTCGGGATAGTTATTGGGAAATTGGTAAGGGAAAATGATGCCAAAACCTATATTCAAGCACACCCGCGCTTTTCATTGCCGTGACGTCAGGGGAAGACAGGCTTGCCGTTCTTGCGGGTAGTCTAAAAATGGACCATGCTGGCCTTTTGTTTCGTTCTTCTGCGCAGGTGCTGAAGTGAGATTCAAAATAATTTATTTGACACCATGTAAGTGTCTGTAATCAGTTGGGTACAAAGTCTACAGTCCAAAGAGTGAATGCCTGCCTTCCGCCCACATGCACGTTTTCATTGTCGCCAGTAGGGACTTTCACTTTGAAAAACACGGTGAGTGCCAAAATTGTGGATTCCATAACTTCGCGAAAAAAAAATGTTTGGCCCAATTTTTGGATTACTATTTCAGAAATGTTCGTTGGTGTGTTTAGCAAATTTTCAGGCAAATCGGGGACCACTAAGAATACACCGGAGCCTCAGTTCCACTGATGCCTTATTTCGGCACCAAGATTAAATTATCTGGACGTTCTATTTCAAACTTGTTATCCTTTCGTCTGGAATTGTCAGCTTGATTGAGCGTTTTAGGTGGGCTTAGTAAAGGTTATTTTCGATGTTCTTTGACGATGGATGTTTCGTCACTGGGAGCTTTTCGTTGATGAGCCTCCTGACGTCCAGCAATTATGCTTGTACTCGTGACTTCACTGGGAGACCACCAAACCACTAAGACGTTCGTAAAGAATAACAATGATTTAATAAAATAATACAAAAATGTTTAACTAGGCAAGGCTACAAATTAATAAAATAGTGCAAGATATCGGCGCACACGCTGCCGGAGCGTGGTTAGGAGGGTGCTGCTGGGAATTCGTCTCCGTCCACCACCACACTCAGACTAACGAATTCTTGCACGCAACAACCAGAGCAGGCAGAAAGACACTTCCTAGAAGTGCGCAAACAAAGTCCCGGTTCAAAACGTTGAGGGTTCGTGACTGGTTGCGGGGTTGTCGCTGTAAATCGAGACGAGCCCTACGCTCCGCTCGAAAACACTGTATACGACCGGCTCCAGATGGCCCTCCACCCTGCGGGAGGTTGCGGGGTCTGTAGCGGGTTCCTTTCACGGAGACTCACTCTCGTTATCTGGCGTCGTCCTGCTGTTTACTATAAAACTGTACTTGTGAATTGAAAAGAAATGGGGTTCGCCTCCGCAACCCTTGATTTTCAGTTTGGCTGGAAGTTTGATCAGTTTGGCTTAGACATCTAAATGCGGGCGAATGACTGATGAAGTCTTTTGCTGCTCAGTCGAGCCGCGAGTTTCAGCTAGATAAGTCATCTATTCATCCTTTATTCCCCACACTGTTTTACTTCAGCAGCTCGAGTCGGAGCAGTGCCTCCTATATAAGTTACACTATGCCTGTCAGCTTCTCTCCAAGACGTCTCCAGGCTCGATGCTTCACCTCACAAAACGCATGTACAGCTAGGTAGCGCCGCCTGGCGGACGTTCGTTTTACCTAGTTTTCTAGCATGTTGTATTTACCTTATTATTGAAGATATATCATATATATGTTATTTTAACAACATGCCGAACACTGTTCTGGATGTGACCGCCCTGATTGAAAGGAGTTTCGCCGAGAACAAATACAAAACTACGAAACAAGCGCGGCCAGGCTTCGCTTTTGCAGCGCGAACGCGGGGAACACTTGGCCGCGTGAACGTCTGCTTCTACGGCAGTTTGGGGCTTTGGCGGTCACCTTGCATCGCGCGCATAGAAATAGTTGGCGCCGGGTAGTGTGCGAGTGAAAAGGTAGGAAAATAAGAAGTAATATTCCGTTGAAAACGGCGAGCTGGTTCCGAGCTGCCAGTCAAAAACATTTAGATTTCTTGCTGTCGGTGCTGCTGGGGCGACATCATTGAACCTCCTACGGAAGAGATTGTTGGCTTCACTACATGGGAGGTTTGTATGCCTAGGTGGCCCCACCACACGGCGACCACACGTACTATTTGCCCTCTCCCTTCCGCCTGCCAGTGCTCGGAGCTGACAGGCATAGTGTAACTTATATAGGAGGCACTGGTCGGAGTTTCAAAGCTCGTGCACCTTATATAGATAGCTCCACGGCCCATGAAAGTTATATTTGTCTGAGGCATATTAAGTTCAGCGTTGGTGTTGCTTGTCTCGTCGAGCTACTTGCCAACCACAACTCAATTCTGCAAAATTAAAGGGAACTAGTTAACCAAAGGCAATCAGTCGCAAGCAATTGTGACTACTGTGTGACTAGGAGTCTAAACTATGCGATCTTACTGATTTAAAACTAAGTAACCAAAGCAAACTGCCATAAGGTAAATTCGGCAAATTAAACTTTGTGGGCACCCCCAGGGCACCACAGTCCAGTCGCCGCAGTAACCAGCCACCAGGTTGCGCGCCGGGAGGAGCAACGCTAGCGCGACGCCTGTGCCATTCAGGGGGGTGGGGGGGGGGGGGGGGGGGTGTTGTTCCGGACCGCGGATGCAAAAGGACACCACCAGGAGTCCCCAGGAGTCTTGCGGGCCGAGGCCGGCCATGGACAGCGGCAGTTCAACTCTTTCGTGTTACATTATTCGTTCGTTATTATAACATTAAATGTAGTTCCTTGTTTTGGAAACCATGGCTCCGCGTCGTTCCTTTAGGTTAGATATGCAGCAACGCACTTTTCCACAGCTTTGAATGTATAGCTGAAATTCTCAGCTAAAAAGAGCAGTTGAAGGTTCTCTTGCCCATTTCACTCGCATTAGAATGCATACAGCTAACTAAAATTTGCATCAAAACTGAAATTAAGCCTATTCGGAAAGTTAAAAGTAAGAATTGACTCAAATTAGCACCTCCAGCCGTCTTGAAACTCCTAGCCGAATCGAGGATGCAGAAAATGAAGACTTTAACTGCGTACGCATATGAACCAGAGTATCGCACAAAGAATAGGCAAATTACTTTTAAAAATGTATTTATATACAAATACAAAATACCTTACCAAAATATATTTTGCGAATATACAATTACGTACTGTACTTCAGTCGTGAGAACGCTGAAAGATAGTATGTAATATTATTCATTTCCCAGCCTGCTCTCTCGTTTCGTTTCTTGCCCAGAAAAAAACGAATGTGTTGTGCATTGGGTAGCGAAGCACAAAGCACTAAATGCATTTTAAACACGCTTTCAGTACATTCTTGCAATATGTGATAATGGACAGTCACTTTATATATATATATATATGGGTGATTTCATCTCAAGTAAGGCACGGATTTTGGGTCGAATTTTTAATTTTGTCAAAAAGATATATGATTTGGGGCAATTCCTATAATAAAAGAAGACACAAACGGCAATTTTGTCGGAGTTTTTATTCTTAAGTTATGGACCGTTGAAGCGGCCAAGGTGGAAACTGACGTTTTTCCAGCTTATCGGAGGCGCCATATTTCACTCCATCCCTTTTTCCTACTTTTTACGCTAAATTAATATAACTTATTGGGAACACTCTAGACATAGGATTTTTCATGCTAATTAAGCCTCTAGGTCATAGCGTTTTTAATGATTCTTTCTATTTGTCAAACCGGCCCTCTGCGGCGATATTTGACGAAGTTCAGTGAGCCGTGCTGTGTGACCTAATCAACATATTTTTATGATTTTTATATCAACGTAAAGCTCAAATTAAGCTCTTTCTTTTGAATATAATTGCAATATATTGAGGTAAGTATATAATGCGCTACATGGTGCCTGAAAAACGAAAATTTCGAAAAACTGGCATGTTTGAAGTCAATTTTCTAAAAAAAGACACTTTTATTTCTTTTATTTTTATTCACAGTTAGTTAATATAGCAGTTTATCAAAAACTACCAACAGAAATTGTAATATATTGTTTGTACGGCCGCTATTAAGACTCGAATCTCATGCTATATGAGCGTTTTGAATGGGACTTTGCACAGGCGTTCTGCAGAGCAGAATTCTGGCCTACGTAAAGGTTTTTTTATTTATCGTTAGCAGTTACCTCAATATCCGACCATAAACATTAATAAAATTTGGAGTAGTGTACTTAAAAAAATTTACTTCAAAGTCCGTATCCATAAGTGCGGGCGTAGCGCTTACTTCCTCCCAATACGGGGAAATGCAGATGGTTAGAGAATTCCTCTAAGGCATTTTGCTTTTGGCTTTGAGTTTGAAATACCGGACTTGACATGTAATTGTCATATTTTCTTATGTCAAACAGATATGCAGTGCATATACATATGTACGATTTAGTATCTGACGCTTAGGAAGTATGGTTTATTTTGTGCGCGTACGGACTCTCGTAAAATTACAAGCATTTCGTGGCGTGTAAGGCTTCAAACGTGTTAGTCATGTGTTTAGGTTTCATTTCTATTTTCTGTGATTCATGCCGGGTTACTTAGACTTTTCCCTCTTGACTTAAGTTTGTCCGAGAGTCTAGATGTTACCTATCTTCTCCGTCAATACATAGGGTGAAGCTCACACACCTTGCAAATCACGCCAGTGCCAAGTAAATATATATTCTTAGGATAAATATTGTTGCTCCACTGGCTTTTACGGTCAAATATTGAGGTAAGTACTAACATTAAATGGAAAACCTTACATAGGTCTAAATTCTGCTCAGCTGAGCGTCTATGCGAAGTCCCGTTCAAACCTCACACAGCACGAGATTCGAGTACGAATAGCGGCCATACAAACAATATATTACAATTTACGTTGGTAGGTCCCGGCAGACTACTATATTACCTAACTGTAAGTAACAAAATGAAAGCAATAAAATGTTGGTTTTTTCAGAAAATCGACATCAAACTTGCAAGTTTTTCTAAAGAGAGACTTGCTAGTTCTAAGTCGATTTTCTATAAAAAATTTACCTTATATTTATTTCATTTTTTATTTACAGTTCGGTAGTATAGTGGTTTGCCGGGACCTACCAACAGAAGTTATAATAGAGTGTTTGTATGGCCGCTATTGGGACTCGAATCTCGTGCTGTGAGAGTTTTGAACGGGACTTCGCACAGACGCTCATCTGAGCAGAATTCTGACCTATGTAATGTTTTCTATTTAATGTTAGAACTTACCTCAATATCTGAGCTTAAAAGCCAGTGAAGCAACACAATATTTATCCTAAGAATATTTATTTACTTGCACTGACGTGATTTGCACGGTGTGTGCAGCTTCGCCCTATGTATTGACGGAGAAGAAACGTAACATCTAAACTCTCGGACAAACTTAAGTCAAGAGGAAAAAGTCTAAGTAACCCGGCATGAATCACTGAAAATAGAAATGAAACCTAAACACATGTCTAACACGTTTGAAGCCTTACACGCTACGAAATGCTTGTTATTTTACGAAAGAACCCGTACGCGCAAAAAATAGCGAGTTCTAGAATAGGGGCCCCAAACCTTTGGGTGCCCCAAGCAGGTCAGGACATCGCAATGGGCATGCGCAGAAGTTCTGCGCATAAGCAGTGGGACGCCCCAAGCTGTTTGGGGCACCCAAAACTGTGGGGCCCCCTATTCTAAAACTCGCTAAAAAAACGTACTTCCTATGCGTCAGATACTAAATCGTACATATGTATATGCACTGCAAATCTGTTTAAAATAAGAAAATATGACAATTACATGTCAAGTTCGGTATTTCAAACTCAAAGCCGGAAGCAAAAGGCCTTAAGGAATTCTCTTACGATCTGCATTCCCCCATATTGGGAGGAAGTAAGCGCTACACCCGCACTTGTGGATACGAACTTCGAAGCAAATTTTTTTTTTTAATAACACTACTCCAAATTTTATTAATGTTTATGGTCGGATGTTGAGGTAACTGCCAACGATAAAGCGAAAACCTTACATAAGCCAAAATTCTGCTCAGCAGAGCGCCTGTACGAAGTCCCGTTCAAAACGCTCATAGCACGAGGTTCGAGTCATAATAGCGGCCATACAAACAATATATTACTATTTCTGTTTGTAGTTTCTGATAGACTGTTATATTAACTAACTGTGAATAAAAAATGAAAGAAATAAAAAGTGGGTGTTTTTAGAAAATCGATTCCAAACTTGCCAGTTTTTCGAAATTTTCGTTTTCCAGGCACATGCACGCATTATATATTTATTGCAAAATATTGAAATTATACTCAAAGGGAAGAGCTTAATTGGAGCTTTACGGTGATATAAAGATCATAAAAATATGTTGATTAGATCACACAGCACAGTTTGCTGAACTTCGTCAAATATCGTCGCAGAGAGCCGGTTTGACAAATAAAAAAAATCATTAAAAATGCTATGACCTAGACGCTTAATTAGCATGAAAAGGCCTGTGTCTAGAGTGTTCCCAAAAGTTATATTGATGTAGCGTAAAAAGTAGGGGAAAGGGATGGAGTGAAATATGGCACCTCCGATAAGCTGGAAAAACGTCAGTTTCCACCTTGGCCGCTTCAACGGTCTATAACTTTGAGAACAAAAAATCCGATGACATTGCCGTTTGCGTCTTCTATTATAGGAATCGCCCGAAAACACATATTTTTTACGTCAAAATTAAAAATTTGACCCGAAATCCGTGCCTGAGTTGAGATGAAATCACCCATATATAAATTATTTCCTTATATTTGGCTGGTGCCTATCGGGATCACCTGCCAGTCGTTAAAGACGCTCTGGCTGCATGATGCTGAGTTAGTGTTCGAAGTTTAGGTTCCAAACTCCGACAAATCGAAAGCAGATGGAAATTGTGAATACCACAGTCACAGCATTAAAGCAGAAGGAGAGTTTTCTTCGCTCATATTGTTCAATACTGCAATATAACTTCAAATGCCCTTCCTCCCCGACACAGGAGGAGACGTTCTCACCTGCATTGGCCCCGGTGATGACTACAGTCTTGCCGGACATGTCCCTCGTGGAGGTGCATCGTCCGACCGTAGCCAGTACGTAGACCTTCAATAGGAACAATGCGATGCCCGCGGCTGGCACAAGGCACGCCAGAAGCCACAGGCCATAGCCGTTGTTCCAGGAGACCGGGTTTCCAGGATCGACCAGATCCTCCGCGCGCGTCATCGCTGCACAGCACTCTTTCCGAGAGCAAAGCCGGCTCCGAAAAGGGAACGCGATGACCGCCGTGCCCCCTCTACGACAGGAGGTCACGCCGAAGACACGGACCGCAACTCGTCCCGTTCTCTGGGCTGATCCAAGGTAATCCTGTGACGTTTTGTTGCTTATTGCCGTGCGTCGTCGTTGTTTGGTGTTTTCCGCTTACGGAAGAAAACCTTCAAGGGCTGCCCTCAATCGGTTTTCGTTGTGTGTTTATACAGCTTAGACAATAATTGTATACGGTATCTATGTCTTCGATTGACTTTTGCAGCACGCCGCCTCTCTCGGGGTTTACGTGGGCCTGAGCAAGACCATCTAGACTGACTCAAGGCCCCGTCCAGTGACTCCGTGACGTCACGCTATTTGTCCCGTCTGCGGGTTGTCGCGCTGTTAAATATTTACTTTTAATTTTATTTCGTAATGGTGCATTATTTTGGATTCTTCATTTGTTTGACTGCGGTGGGCCAACGTTTGTTAATCACGTTTTTTCTTCTGGGGTATCGAAAACGGACTTCTACAAGTTACTTTTTGTTTTTGCCGAGTACTTTGGTTTTCTTTTTGCGTTTTACTTTTACTCGAGTTTTCAGTTCACATAACCAAAAGGGAAGCCTTTTCTATACACCGACACGCGGGCTTGACGTCACGGAGCTGCGGCGGCGCTGCGATCGCGCCGGAGCCGGGGGGTGTGGGCAAAAGCGCGCACGTTTCGCATGGGCGTCATAGCATTTCAGCATGCCGCGAAGCTGCGTTGCCGTTAATTGCACCGAAATGTACAAGAAAAGCAGTGGAGTGAGTTTCGACAAGTTCCCGGCAGACTCTGAAACGCATAGAAGGTGGATAATATCTGTGGATCGAAAAGAATGGTCGCCTCGCACGAACGACTGTTTGTGCGGCAAACACTTTCTTGGAGGCAAGTGCGGCTTCCATTTCAATCTCCGTCCCGAGGCTTGCCTATGTGCAGGGAAACCGTTGTCTGATCGAGACCACCCGGATTTTGTTTCCACGGTGTTCGCGCACAGCGCACCCGGGCACCCCCCAAGCGCTCGTCGGAGGCTCGCTACGCCCGTGCTACCGTGCAGAAGGGGATCGACGACAGAACGGCAGTGTTGTAGGCGTTACAAAAAAAAAAAAAAGTAACGAAATACGTTACTCGTTACTTGCAAATAAAAGGTACGCGTTACTGAGCTACGTTATCTAAAAATAAAAGAACGCGTTGCCGCTACCGATAAACAGTAAGGCACGTTACTTCTGCGTTACTTTTCTAAATTATGATGTAACACATTTTACGGTTTTGACGATACAGGTCATATATCAAGAAACATTATGTTCATGCAGAAACTGAACATAATTACTTTAGCTCTTTTCACGGTTTCACTTAAATACTTACGAGAAAAAACGCAAAGAAAAACATGGCTTGACGCCTAAAACACGGAAACAATTGAAGTGTAATTTCTTTAAGACTTGGGAAGTAGTAAAGACTAACGTAATACTTGAAATAGTAACATAAGTACGTTACCCGTTACTGTGCCGAAAACGTAACGAGTAGGGTACTACGTTACTGAAAGAAGTAACGCGTTCCTGGTAACGCCGTTACTTGTAACCTGTTACCGTCAAGAGTGCAGAACGGACAGACCTTTATTGGTTGTAATGCCTTGTGGTCATGAGGGTATGAAAAATATCATACCTTGACTTGAAGACGCTCTGTGTATTTAATCAATTAATGAATACACACACTTCCGCAGACCCACAGTCTGCTGATCCCGCCGGCAGTGCGGAAACCGACTCGATGTAATCGTAGACCTCGAGAGACTTGTACGCCTGCACCGTGTCGGCCGTGAACTGGCTTGGCGAAAAAACTAAATAAACGACGACCTGAGCCGTTGACGTCCGTGGCAGCAACTTTACGTCGGAAGTCCAGCAGGTCTTGTTTACGGCGTACGGATCCTCGTAGGCAACGCCGTCCACGCACAGTTTGCTCCGATACCGCTACCGTTCAGGCTCGGGCAACGAGCTCAAATAGTCGGGCATAGCATACGACATACGTTATGAGGAAATACGACGGACAAATAAAGATACAAGCGTCCCTACAACGTCAACAACGAGCGCACGCCATAGAGCGCAATGGCGAAAACACGGACAGCCGGGCTGCTTTTGCCCACATAGCTACCGCGCATGCGCGGCCTTCCGGCCGTGTTGGTAAACAGAGCCGCTCCGCGTGTCGGTCTATATCTTGATTTGCTCTCCATTACTGTTACTCTTAGAGGAATGCTTCAATCACCATAATATCAGTATTTGAGTGGTTCAGTAGTTTGTTTTTCGAAGAAAATATCGTCAGGCGTTTGAAAGGACCATAACCCCTAATTAATAAATCCTGAGCGTCGATTAATTTAGATTTTCTAAAAAATGTGGTCCCGAAAAAAAAACCTGTAGCATATAATGAACTACTGTATTTGCTGGAGCAGTATTCTGTATTCATTCAAACAACTGGAGGACTGGACTTAAACAAGCGACGGAGTCATAATGCACACGCGTTTTTATTGCAGGCAGGGCTCCCAAGTACCAACTTGCATGCTTAATTTCTTTTAGCGTCAGCGCCTTTCTTGCAGCAGCCTTTTATTTTTAGTTTTCTCTTGAATATGATTGGTTCTTTAATTTAGAAAATTTACTCATCACTACCTGCGTTTACATTAATCCACGGTAGCGCATCGAATTAAGAGGGAGCCAATCCGACCTGTCTCGAAGCCGTCCCATGAGTTTATGGCTTCTTCGTGGCTGTCAACCCACCGAAGGGAAGTATCCTTGAGGGCAAACACGACATTGGCGAGCTTAAATGAGTCATCCCACCCGTTGTGCTGGCTTACCCGTTCATAGCCACTCCTCCACGTCTGAGTCAGGACATCCCGTGAACATCAGAGGGGCCCGCTGGCGGTGTTTGATGATCACAGTGGTGATCATCAAATCGCGTTTCTTTGTTCATCGGGCATGGCGAGTGGACGGGCAATGCGTTCGCTACGAATTTCTCTCCAGGTCTTGACGGCGATTGCGAGAGGTAAGGAGCCGCAGACCTCGACCAATCTGTCAGGCTCTTGGTGAATTGATGAGTTTACTACAAGGAAGAGAGATTGACGATGATGGTGTCGCCAGTACAATCGTTGGAGGAATCGTCCGAGCACACCTCGAACGTTTCCGCTGCTGCCTGAGATGCGCGGGGCTTTTTGGTTGAGCCCCACTTCTTCTCTCTTCCTAATATATATATATATATATAACGGGCGTGGTGGCGGGAGGCCGATGGCGTGGGTATATAAATGAGAGAAAATCGTCCGTTACTGCAGTTTTCCAATTGAGGAAAACAGCAACAACGGACGATTTATTCTTCGACGTTTCGGCCGAAGTCCTGCCTTCGTCAGGACTCCAGCCAAAACGTCCAAGAATAAATCGTCCTCTGTTGCTGTTTCCACAAAGGGTTCTTTCTTCTCAGTTATATATATATATATATATATATATATATATATATATATATATATATAGAGAGAGAGAGAGAGAGAGAGAGAGAGGAGAGAGAGAGAGAAAGACAGAGAGAGAAAAACGTAGCGCGGGATGACGAAAAGTATATACGGAAGAAAACGCACCTGAGACGGTTGGAGTTTTTAAAACATATTATTCGTAAAGTTGGTCGACGTTTCGACCTGAGCCAGGCCTTCTGCAAGACTGGCTGCCAAAATCGGTCACAGATCTATTTTCGCTTTCCACGCCCGGGTCGCGTCACGTGTCAAATCACGTGTAAAAATGCCCAAATAAAATTTAAAAAAAAACAACAAAAACGCACGCAAGTTTGACACTATTAATTACAGTCCCAGATGATTTAAAAAGGAGCAACAGGTGGAAAGTGCCTGTTGAAGGTCATGACCCGTTGACTCATCCACAGGTAATGCGGAAAGGTACAGGGAAAAATTCGAGGGTTGTACTAATAGCATTGAATTAGCTGGAGTCACTCCGTTACATGACGGGCGCTTTTTCAGCATCGTACCTGATCTTCGAGGAGGAAATAAACGAACATATGCAGATGAATGAACCGTACTTAATCCAATGAATCAGTGTTACGAACCTGCCGAAAGCCAAAATAAACGGCGGAGCCAGGATGCTGGCTCCGCCGTTAATTTCGGCTTTCGGCGGGTTCGTAAAAAATTTGATTTTTTTTTATTCGTTGGATTAAGTTATTGCATATGTTCGTTTATATATATAGGTGTTCGAGACATGATTTTTTTTTCTGCCCCGATTTAAACCGAAATTTCCCATATTAAAGCAAGCGCTGTGCCTTAGTGTTAGCGTTAAGCCTAGCCCACATGGTGCGTTTTTCAGTGCGTCTAGACGCGCGTCTCGGCTTGGCGCGCGCGCTAAGCGGGACGCGTGCGCCCAATCAAACCACACGCAGCGCTACCGGGCAGCGCTTCGCGTCTGCGTTTCCGAAGCGTCTGTCCAACGTAGCCAGACGCGCTTAAGCTACAAAATCAAATTTTAAATAGAAATCGCGCGGTAAGTGATGGCTACATGCCGTAATATTTAGTTTTAGTAATAGTAAGCACTCAATTTTATTACAGCAATCGCAATGAAGTTCAGTTTAACTAATTTTACCCTTTTCAGTGCGTACGCTTCATCCGCGTTTCGATACGCCATTGGCATCACCATCGCCCGCGCCAAAACATTAACAGCTGGCCGCTGGCCGCTACAGAGGTTACGTTGTTACGGTTGTTGCCGGTAGTATTAATTTTGTACCTTTGTCTCTCGGTGTCCTTGTATTCTTTACATTTGGCCTGCCAGAGTGCAGGACGCTTTTGTACTTCGCTAGGTCCTCTCTGTTCCGCTGAAGCAGCGTCAGCCTCTCCCGCGGAGCAGGGAGGATTCCCTGGACCTGTGTAAGGTATGGTAAACTGATATCCGCGGGCGGAAGGACGTAACTACCCATGTTCGCCCTGCTGCTAGCGTTGGCGGGGCCTAAAAGCCGTTCTTATTTAAGGCCGCGAGCGTGAAAATTTTGTAAACTCCGCGCGCGCGGGTGTGCGTGTGTGCGTGCGCGCGTGCACTCTGCCTTGGAATGGCACATGGCTGGTACCCGTTTTTGTATGTGTATCTTCCTGTTTTGAGTGTTTTTATTTATTTTCCTCTCCCGTATCCCTTTCCCTACTTGGCGGCGTGCTAGCAGGTCCACCTGCGTAAGGGTCTCAACCTTTCTGCCTAGCTTCGCACGCTGCCGAGTGGGTATCGCAATATGTGCAAATAAAAAGTATTATTATTATTATTATTATTATTATTATCGCCTTTGTCGCGAGGTCCGTGGCGAAAACTACAGTCGTACAGTGGCGAAAACAGTGGAGACAATTCAAACGCTCCTTGCAACTAGTGGACACGGCCGTTCATTGGTGGTTGCCTTCTGGACGCAGCGCGAGACGCGACGCCTGGACGCAAAATATCTGGCTCCTCCAGATACGCCGGAATGCGCCAAAAAACGCTGCGTTTCGTCCCGGCGCCGGAAGTGACGTCAAAGCGCAGGCGCAGAGGCGGAGAAAAACGCGCCATGTGGGCTAGCCTTTACGCGCTTCATGCTGCGCATCCGCGTCGTCGCCATGCCACAACCTAAGACCGTAGTCCGGGCTTCGCACATGCGCAGTGTAGAACACGCAAGGCCAGCCCAAACGGACAGTGGTCGCGTTCGCTCGTATGCACAATACTAAAACTTTACTATTATCAATTGGATTAGTGTCGTGATGTAGGCGAGTTGGTTCATGGTAACGGAAATAAACAGCGCGCAAAAAATACACAGGACGAAAGGAAGGTGTGAACGACACAAGCGCTGAACTCACAACTAAACATTTATTGAAGAAACACCAACGAAATAAACCGCACTATCGCTTCAGCACGTGTCAAGATAGGTAATTTCTTTTTTGTGAAGAAAAACCGATGTTTGGCTGACGCATGCATCTTGCCCCCCTTTTGTTATTGCATAGGCTTCCAATAATTCCCTGGTAGTTTTATCTCTGCCCCTCCCGATGATGGTGATGTTATTGAATCGGGGCTGGCATTTACAGGCAGCACAATGCAGAGGCAAGTGACCCCCAGCGGTCGACCGGAGTGTCCAGTCATGCTCACGTGCCCTGTCATTAATGCATCGGCCAGTTTGGCCGATGTACACTCTTCCGAAGCTTAGTGGTATCTTGTAAACCACCCCCACCACACAATCAACATACTTATTCCTGTGCTTTACGGCACATTGGCTCCTGCCCCTAGCCTTATCCGCAATTCTAGGGCAGAGTTGCGCCAACTTTCGTGGCGCCGAAAACACAACAGGGACGTCAAACCGCCCGGCTACCTTTTTCAAATTGTGCGAGAGTTTGTGCATGTAGGGAGCCGCATTTAAGGCCACATGAACTGCTGGCCTTGGTACGGAGGGTGTCAGAAAAGACTGATAAGGAAGAAAGAGAAAGGTGTGTTTCGGAGGGGGTTGATTGTCTGTCACGAAGCACTCCAAAAAGGTCAACATCGCGTGTGGGGGGAACTCTGAGAAAAATTGTGTCGTTTTTTCAGGAAGGTGACCTTGGTTTGCTCCAAGCAGACAAAGAGGGGGGATTTGTCGTTGTACCTCAGGACATGCTAAGGAGTAAATCTAGAACGGCGGTGTGTAAGAACTTTAAACCGACCTCACTCGACCCAAAAAAAGTCAAGAGTGCAGCACTGAAGTTGTGCAATACTCTTGACTTGACCAAATTAGGAAAAGATATAAAGAATAGTAAGGAAGACCATCTAAAAGTTTTCTTTTCCGTTAAAACGCACAAGGTGGACACGCCCTTCCGGGCCATTGTAACGGAAAGGGGGGCGTGGCAGAAACAGGTTAGCCAGTTTCTCCTGTGTCATCTTAGTACCCTAGAGCTCCGGGACCCGTTTCTAGTCCGAAATTCGCAGGCGATTGTGGAATATCTTAGTGCAGGCGAACATCCAGATGCAGCGGCATTCTCTATAGATGTGGAAGACCTCTTCTACTCTGTGCCTCACGAGGGGCTTTTTATGTCGGTGCGGGAATGTATTGATGAAAACGGTGTCATCAGGTTTCAAAATAAGTGTGGTGTAGGAGTCGACAGTTTTATGGAACTACTGAAGTTTTATTTGCAGTTGACATTAATCATGTATGACGATGGCTACTATGTGCAAAAAGAAGAAATTTGCATTGGCTCTCGTGTAGCGCCGGTACTTTGTGACATTTTCCTGGCTAAATGTGATCGGGCAATCAATGAAAACTTAGGCGAGGAGTGTGTTAAAAAAGTTTTTAGATATGTTGACGATTATCTAGTAGTTACAAGAAGGTCTCGAGGTGCCCCTGAGGACAGGACTGTAAAAGCAGTGTTGGATGTGTTCGCTCAGCATTCTGAGGGGCTAAGGTTTACCCATGAACTACAGGATGGGACACAACTCCAATTTTTAGACCTCAGACTAGATTTTGAAGAAAGTCACGTGTGTTGGCTTTACCAACCACGCTCTAAGAAGGGACTTCTTTCTTATGATTCCGCCCACTCTAAACTAGTAAAAAGGAGCATTGCGTCCTCTTGCCTCCAGACTGCCTTGGAAAAATCCTGCTACCATTCAATGTCAGAAAGTTTTAAGATGCAGGTACAGCGGCTGACGGATGCCGGCTTCCCAGAGTCAGTTATTCTGGCAGTGGCGCAGACGCTGCTAAAAAAGATTAAGGGAGGGTCAAGTCAGAAAAAAGAGAAACCCGCAACCAGACCCCAGGTACTCCCCTACATGCACAAACTCTCGCACAATTTGAAAAAGGTAGCCGGGCGGTTTGACGTCCCTGTTGTGTTTTCGGCGCCACGAAAGTTAGCGCAACACTGCCCTAGAATTGCGGATAAGGCTAGGGGCAGGAGCCAATGTGCCGTAAAGCACAGGAACAAGTATGTTGATTGTGTGGTGGGGGTGGTTTACAAGATACCACTAAGCTGCGGAAGAGTGTACATCGACCAAACTGGCCGATGCATTAATGACAGGGCACGTGAGCATGGCTGGACACTCCGGTCGACCGCTGGGGGTCACTTGCCTCTGCATTGTGCTGCCTGTAAATGCCAGCCCCAATTCAATAACATCACCATCATCGGGAGGGGCACAAATAAAACTACCAGGGAATTATTGGAAGCGTATGCAATAACAAAAGAGGGGCAAAATGCATGCGTCAGCCAAACATCGGTTTTTCTTCACAAAAAAGAAATTACCTATCTTGACACGTGCTGAAGCGATAGTGCGGTTTATTTCGTTGGTGTTTTTTCAATAAATGTTTAGTTGTGAGTTCAGCGCTTGTGTCGTTCACACCTTCTTTTCGTCCTGTGTATTTTTTGCGCGCTGTTTATTTCCGTTTACTATTATCTTTTATACCCGTTTTCACCTCAAGAAAGAAACAAGTTTTGCTCAATGTGCGTACGGCACGCAAAGTACAGTTCTTACAAGATTTGGTTGTCGGAGGCAGAAGCGATACCTTTTGGCGTTTGAAACGTGTACGTCTCAATAAGGTAACATATATATAATCTAAAATGCACCTATATAATCTCAATTTTCAGCATAAAAAGGAAAATTACTATTGTTCCGCGAGATCCCGTTCTCCTTATTACCACGGTCCTTTAGGTGAAAACGAGTATAGGTAGTATTGCAACCCCCCCCCCCCCCCCCTATAGCCCCTCTGTCGGCGCGTAGAGTAGCGTCGTAATTTAGCTTCTGGAAGGCGTCTCGAAGTGGGATCTCAAATCTCCCCAAAAGGCCCATAAAATCTCGCTCACGTTTCTGGTCGCGCAGCGCCTTGGAAACTCTGGGACGTTTTCCTTGTCCCCCTCCCAGACAAAGTTCCATTGTCCCCGCGAAAATTGCTTGATACGCGCAAAGAGGCAAGCATTCTTGACTACGTCCTTATGTGATGACGTGATGCCTTCGCGCCCTTGAATAGAAAACGAAGAGGAGTCTTTTTGTTCTAACGTCGTACAATGAAGTGTTGCGCCTTTCGGCTGCTCTGGGCGGCGGGCAGCTTGATCTAATCTTGCGTCCCGCCTGAGTGAACGGGAAGCACAAGAAGAAACGGCGTGTCTCGAGAAACGACGGCTAGAGGGTCGTGGGTGACGCCGCCAAAACAGTCACAAAAGACAGGCCGAAGCAACTCGAATAACGGAAATTTACAAAATTCAAGTCTCCAGTCGGTGAGTGTGTCCTTTCAACTGTAAAACCTAAAACGTTAGATTTGAGAGTGTTATCAGTAGATCTGGCGGACGAGTTCTTCTTTTGAGCAACTGAAGGGCTAAGCACGTATTATTGGCCACGTGACGTAGGCTAGCCCTTCATTCGCAACTTTGTGAGTACGAAGCTGAGCTTGGGATGTCGGGACGCACAACAGAATAACCATAGGATGATACGGTAAAACAGGACACTTTTACAAGTTTGAAAGTTTAGAAGCGCACGTTCATTGCTTCCATTAACTTCCAAATAGTCGGAGTTTACGTTCTATAAAGTAAATGCCTCGTCCAGGTAGGGGGCATTCATATAGAAGCTTACAGGTCGCGACACGTAATGGGTAGCCGCAGAGATAGTTTAATATTATTTGAAGGAATTGTTTTAACGCTAACTTAATATTTCTCACATAGAAAAAGTAAAAAACAAAGCCACTGGCTTTTCAGAATTTAGACTTACATAGTAGATCTCCACCGTTTCCACTAACCCTTACAAGTCTGTTATTAAGTTGATTTCTTTCTGTGTGTATGTGTTAGCCTGCATTATCCTATAAATTATCTGTTCCTTCATTTTCTCGCCGCTTGCTTTGCTCGCCTGCATAAAAAAAAAAAAAAAAAAAAAAAAAAAAAAAAAAAAAAAAAAAAAACTAAAAGTTGTTCGCAGCCAAATAATGCCAAAATTTTTTCCGGTGGCCCTATATGAAAAAGCTAGAGCATGTATCAGCGTAAACATCGTGTATAGTAAAAAATATTTTTTTTATCACAATTGCTTTTTTTTTTTCAGCTGGTAAGAAGTACCGAGAACCCTAGATGCGATGTTTTTGGGGAGGGTACCCCAAAGCTTGATCCACGTCATAATAGCTAGCTTAATCTACGCGGTGAATAAATTGATAAGTAGTTAGAATAGTTATTTACATGCTGTGTACATTAAAACAATTTGTACCTATCTTTCTCAGTTCACCGTAAGTAAGAAAAAGAAGCAAATGACCCTCGTAGGTACTTTTGTTTTGTTATACCTTTCAAAATGAATGAAATGAAGCCATTGCAATTTTCCCGCTCATCAGATACTGTCAAAATAACCGCAGAAACACTTGTACTTTTGAAAAATGCACTTTGTTCATTAAAGGCGCATCTTTCGTGATCAGGGCAACGATCTTTTTCACCGAAGGGGCGAAACACTGGCCTCTGTAAGGATACCGGAGCAGGCTCTTTGTTGTATTGACCCGAAGTACAAACGCCTCTTCTTGGTCACAGGCAAAACGTTAGTAAAACTGTTATTGATTCGCGAAACATAGGAGTAGTCATTTTTGAATATGCTCTCTGTCAAAGTTCCACAAAAAATGGCCTTCCAGACTGGAACCATAGCAAACCAAACCCTCAAGTATTTACGCTAATGCCTCCTGTGTGGCGCTAGTAGTACGGAGTGCCCCAAAATATTGTGGCGGGCTAGTGTGTTAAACGCCTGTCCTGTCGACTTCTTCGCCTGTTATTGTCTTAGCGCTATTTGTAATTTAGCACAGACTGCCCTCCGCTCCGGCTTTTGGTCACGTGCCACAGCTCACAAAGTGCAACATAGTCTCGTGCAGTAACTAGTGAATAGTTTTACTTTAGGGTTCGTGTGGTTTTACCTAAAAAGAGAGATACTTAAATTCCTGACAATATTGCAGTCTTAACAACCGTTCGGAGGAAGAGGGTACCACTGAAGACACAGAACGTGTCCGTTAACTATACTGGTCAGCTGACAACGTAACAGTCAAAATAATTTCTCTATGAAAAACAAGACTGGACGCGGTAAAGCTTAATCAGTTTGCAAGTTAAATGTCCATAAACAGCGTAAGATGGCTGTAGTACGGTATGGCGACGCCAGTTCAAGCTGTCAATAATAAAAAAAAAAGATAGGCAGCGTAGTTTACTGTGAGACTGAGATCTCTTCCGTGCATCACTCAGTATTGATGACGCAAACCTTCTGTCTAAAACTTAAGCTTAAAATATTAATCGTTACATGTCCACACGCAAAAAAAAGACAGACAGGACTTACATTTTTTTGTTTACAAACCATAAAATATTCCAGGAGGTTAAGCAACACGTGATACATGCATTTCAGGACGTGACTTATCGACGCCGAAAGAAATCGTTCGTGCGATCTATTCGTATATTTCAGGCGTGCCATTCAAGGATAGGGACAGAAAACTTGGAAAGCAGAAACTCCTAGTTATGAACATATTCGGGAAATACAGGAGTTCGCGATTCCCTGTGAATATCTTAGAAGAGAACATTGTTATGAGGTTCGTTTGAGTACTAATTAAGTTAGATGAAAACGAACAAGACAAAGCTAAATCTCAGCAATCTGCAATAAGAAACATAATGAAGCAAAGAAAAATATAGATCAAAATAGCAAATGTTAGCAGAGAGGATACGTTGTTCTACTTTGTTCAGTCCACTAAAAGTGACCTTGCTGCCTACGTCGGTCGTGGAGCGAAGCTTAGAGGCTCACCATCAGATGTGCGGGTCCAGCTCTTCTGGCTTGCCTTTCCAACTTCGACGCGAAAGAAGCTTTAATAGGCAGACTGTCTCGGCGACTCTCTGGCTTTTCTCGAAAGGAGGTCGCGCTGTTCCGCTGCCTTGGGGAACTCGTCCGGAGGGTTCCTGGTTGTCCGCTACTTGCAGCCCAGTCTTGGGTCGTTTTCTCAAGCTCACAGGCCTGGCTGTCGGTCACTAGTTGTTCCTAGCAGATTTTTCCGCAATCCGTTATTTTTTTTCGTGTTCCTTCAACGAACGCTTTTCGTTTCATAGTATCCACATCATCAGAAATATCGATATTAACTCCACATTTAAATTGAAAGGCGCGCACTGATGTCCGTAGCACAGTTTGGCATATAGATGTTTAGGCCCCGAAATAAGGTGGCTCTTGAGAGCGGCAAAATAAAAACTAAAAGAGAAATATAATTAGGCACAATATATGATTAACAAGCTCTGCAGTGCTAAATGTCCTCGGCATTTTTCGGTACATGGTACTTTATTATGTGCGCGGCTGAATTTCTAACAGAACCAGAAAGTAAAAAAGTGGACAGGTATAGCGTTTTGTAGAATACTCACCTTTTCACATGAACATGTATGAACCAAGGAGCTCAACAGGAACCTGTAACCCATTTCGGAGCGATTGTAGTTTCTCACACTGTTCACGAAGTGAAGCGCAATTCACTTGTCACGGCAAGCTCCATGTTGGCATGTGACGCTCATAACAGTCGCCACGTGTCGTCCATCCCCTTCTGCATCAGGAGGCACGAAGGAGAGAAGGAGAGATAGGAAGAATAACACATGAGGTAGAACTAAAAATTGTATACTCTTACGAAACCCGTAAGGTGGAGTACAGCGAGAGCTGAGCTCTTACCTTGAAACCGTTAAGGTGTCATTTCGGAGCAGATGGTCTGAATCAACGGCAAACGGTTCGAGCGCGCACCATAGAGTACGCAGAGGCGTATTGTGTTACACCGAGTAACACACCGGATGAAAACTCAATTGCGTTTTGGAACCGAGATTCCGAGTCAGAACATCCAACGCGTCAGTACATCCATCGAGTCAAAACATCCATTCGTGGATGTTTTGTCTCAGTGGATGTTCCGACTCGATGGATGTTTTGACTCGGATGGATGTTCTGACTCAATGGATGTTTTGACCCCATGGATGTTTAGGCTCGGATGGATGTTCTGACTCGATGGATGTTTTGAGTCGATGGATGTTTTGACTCGGATGGCTCTCATGAATATTTTGACGAGTTGAATGTTCTATCGTTTTTTGCCGGAAGGGAGGGAGCTGTTGTGTAAACGACTTTTGACGTTCTGTTAAGCAAAGACCGTTTGCATACGCTCCTAGATAAAATTTATTAATTTATGAAGGACAAAATTGAGTTTGGTGTTTGACGGAAGTGGATAGGATATGTTCTTATTTCTTTACTATTATTTGAGCTGTGAACTGCCTTTACGATTTTATTGTCTTATTGAGACCTTGTCAGTTACTTAGGCTATTATAAAAAACGTGGGTTTTTATATGTATTTTGTGATTCCGATTTCTTCAATTTTTCTCTACCAGTGCTAGTTACTTTTTTTGTTTATTTTTTTTTTCGCAATATGATTGCTGTTGTTTTTCTTGGTCCCTTCTTGAACCACTCATGGTCTGTTGTTTTCATTAATAAATAAATAAACAAAATATTAAAGTTAATATCGTCAGAGGCATGTAAACGGGCCTAAATAATTTTTCTTTTGTTTTATCACGTATTAGGGGTTGTACGCTCGTCAGTGGCCCCGTGCCTTTCTTGTAGCATAACGGAGCGTAAAATAACAAAGTGTTTTGGTGGTCCACTCCGTAATAAAATCAGATAGGACACGACGGCGCAGTGGCAATGGCTCTCGAAAGAGGCGATCGGTAATGTTACGTGATCACGCGACGTGGTTTAGGATTGTAATTTACTTGCATTACCGGTAAAATACGCTGCTTTGCCGTCTTGGTGGCGTTTTTATTTGCTGTCGTTTGACCCGTGCAGCTCGAGAGCACGCTACTCTGCGATTCGTGGCACCTACGTGACCCACAGACAATGGACACGGCCTTTTGAATCCATATAAAAATGATAGGTATTTAGATCGCCTTTGAAGAAACCAGTGTGACAGCCATTCTTTAATTTTAGCTTGGTGTATGTCAATGCGTTCCTAAGAGGTTCGGAAAGAAAAGTGTATTTTTTCCAGGCAATGTGGGGTAACAAATTTAAACAATTTATTCAAAAGCAACGTGATAAAAATGATCCAAATGAAAGGAACGATATTATTATTCACATGAAAAGTTAGAGCACTCTCAAGCTTGTGATGGTGAAACATTTCTCAAAGCAGAATGGCTCTGTTTTAAAAGTATTTTGCTTCGCCGCATTCATTAAAAAAACGTTTTGTTTTCTTTTTTTTTTTTTTTTTACATATGGGTTGGAGCGGCAGAGTGCGCGATGGGCTGGCTCCGAGCCTGCGCGATTGCTCGAGGGACCAAAATACTGTTGTCGGTGAATTATGCAGCGTAAGCCCTTCAGCAAAATTAATTTCACCTCGCCAGTCAGTTGCTTCCATTTTTGTGTTAAGCCTCTGAATTGTTTCAAGACGCTCTTGTCCCAGACGTTCGCCGTGATCAGCAACGTTATTCCGAGAGAACCGTAGCTTTAGTTCGTGTTTTTTTAAAGTCAGTCTCACTCTCAGACAAAGCACTCTACATGGATTTGCTCAATTGTATATAAATAGTAGTATTTCAATTACGGAAGCACTATTGGAACAAATTTTACAGTTTTGTTTTTTCATGTATTACACCTTTTTAGGTATTTGTACCCTGTCGTAGTGTCTATCTATACACTCATTTTCGTCACGATTACTACTACCAGACACAACGTAGTGCATATCGTTCGCATAAAGTCATTTGGTTGAATAACCAAATGACTTTATGAGGCATTCAAAGAATTTTATTCAAGGAAACTGGCCCATGTGTGCTGTTCAGTTCATTCTGCGGAGGAACTATGAGGATTGTAATTCTGCCCAGACAGTTAAGAACATTCTGAAATGTCGGGACTGCAGATGACAAATAGACAAATATACTCAGTGACAAAAATAAAACACGAACACGAGGGACCCTACATCCAGGACACTGACCAAAGTAATTGATCAGGTGTATGCCCGAAACTGGCACTTGGCAAAATTCGCAGTCTCGAGCCGGAAAAAATGCATATATATTGTTTTCTTTTCTTTTTAATTCAAATTCTTTTTTCTTTTTTAATCAGATGGATGTTTTGACTCTGATGGATGTTCTTACTCAATGGATGTTTTGACTCAGATGGATGTTTCGACTCTGATGGATAATCTGACTCGATGGATATTTTGATTCGATGGATGTTTAGGCTCGGATGGATGTTCTGACTCGATGGATGTTTTGACTCGATGGATGTTTCGACTCGGGTGGATGTCTTGACTCGTTGAATGTTCTGACTCTGGTGTCGCGTGACCTGTTGGATGTTTTGACTCGATGGATGTTCTGACCCAATGGATGTTCTGGCCATAAGCGCCGATGAGGGTGTATTAAGGATTCCGAGTCAGAACATCCAACGCGTCAGAACATCCATCGAGACAAAACACCCATTCGTGGATGTTTTGTCTCGGTGGATGTTCTGAATCGATGGATGTTTTGACTCGGATGGATGTTTTCGCTCAGATGGATGTTTCGACTCTGATGGATGTTCTGACTCGATGGATATCTTGACTCGATGGATGTTTAGGCTCGGATGGATGTTCTTACTCGATGGATGTTTTGACTCGATGGATGTTTCGACTCGGATGGATGTCTGGACTCGTTGGATGTTCTGACTCTGGTGTCACGTGACCTGTTGGGTGTTTTGACTTGGTGGATGTTCTGACCCAATGGATGTTCTGGCCATAAGCGTGTATTAAGTAGAGAGCATTTTGGCAGTCTGCGTAAGAGGTGTGGTCGGTTTGCCTTGCTGCATACCCGACCCGGAGGAATAACACGGAGCCAACGGTTTCAACAACAAGAAACTACATTTAATAAGACAAAGACAATCACAATACTAACATGATTACTTCAGCTCGGCGGAAATCGGCCGACTGCCCTCGCGCCACTCCTGTCTCGCCTAATATAGGCGAGCGGCACGACGCGCGCGTGGCCGGCTGCTTGCCGCCACCTTGCGGCCGAATGATGGCCGCGGTATTTGGGGTACCGGGCAACCGTGTGCCCCCACACTCTCCCCCCCTTAACAATCGGGCATGTCTATCACGATGTCGTCGGCGTCGAGGGGTGGGGTGCGCTGGCGCAGGAGGTCCGGCCGGCGGCACTGGATCAGCGCGATGGCTCGCTCTAGGTCGCGCTCGTTCAGCCTATTGATGCGGGCGATCCTGTCCGCGTCTGCCCTTTCCCCGTGCAGCTGGCCACGGATGTGGGCCGCTCTGGATATTTCTGGCACCCCACAGAGTGGGCAGTGGAGGCGCAACTCCTCGGCTGTATATATTAGGTGCCAGAAATATCGGCCGATTGCCCTCGCGCCGCTCCTGTCTCGCCTAATATAGGCGAGCGGCACGAGGCGCGCGTGGCCGGCTGCTTGCCGCCACCTTGCGGCCGAATGATGGCCGCGGTATTTTGGGTACCGGGCAACCGTGTGCCCCCACAGAGGAAGCGTGTTTTCCTACGTCACTTCGGTACAAATAGTGAGACGTGCTAATCGAAAAGCGCCGAGTAAGCGGGAACAAGGAAGTAGACAAGACGAAGTGCACTCTGAAATGTAGGTTTATCGCAACAAAGACGCTTTCTGGCTATTCGTTTAGAGTATAAAACTCTGTATGTTGTCAGGTGCATTGACGGGGCACTAACGCACTAGCTTTCCCCTTGCTATCGGATACATAATGCATCGTAAAATTCTAAGGTGGCTTTACTGCGTATCTCCCCAGAACTGTTGTTTGTGCTGATTCTGGTAGTGAGGTTCCTATCTTCTCTGATGATGATGTTTGATGCTGATGCTAGCTGCTTGATGTCAATTTTGAAGTCTCGCCTCTTGTCGAGGATGTCGAATAACGCATCACGGAGACTTGACGTCAACAAGAACAAATACGTTTACTAATTAAGAGCGAATATAAAAATTACGAGAGCAGAATTTTACAGAACACTCATCCTCGCCGGACACCGCATGAGTCTTCCGGCATGACCCGCTCCGGGAGCGTATATCTGGTCACTCCCTGGAGCCCGTACAAACACTTCCCTTTCCCCAGTCCTCCTCGGGTTTAACAACCCATGGCCGCAACTTGTTCCACCCAATCACAGTCCGATACCCTCCTATTGGGTGCAGTTGGCAACGCCCTCATAAGATAGATACGAGAGGTCACGCACCCCCCCCTCTGGGGCCGGAACGAGGACCCTTGGGTGATCACTGGTCTCTGAACACAGGGAGGGTCGCAGGAAGCGGGCCCGAACGGGCACCCTTTTCCACGTGTGGCGGCGTCGGTGTAGCCACCTGCCAAGGCGGTTCTCCAAAGAGAAGATGACGAAAGCCGACACGAGTCGGAAGCCGAAAGCAGTATCAGGAATCACGTATCTCCCCCCGGCCTGGCTCCCCTTGAGAAGCAAAGAGAGCCGCCAGGACGGAGAGACGCGGTGCAGGGAGGACCGGAAAGGCGAACATCGTCGGGTAAGAGAAAGAAGAAAGGGACCCTGACGAGTCGATCCCAGATGCTGTCCGTTCGGCACACGTGCAGGGTCTTTCCAAATGCACTGCCGCGGGCGCATAATGATCGGGACCCGACACCGCCGAAGAAAACCCCTCACCATCCACCCTTCTGAGCCAAAGCCGCCGTGTATACAAACAGAGAGCCTCCTTCGAGCATCGGCTTCAGGACACACGAAGCTCTTCAAATGGTGCGCCCTTTCGACCGCTGCCGCGCATTGCAACGATCTCACACGTCCCCTCCAAGAATGTGAGGTTAAAAACGCTAAAAACGACGGACAAGTAAAAAAAAAAAAACGTACAACACAGAGCGCTCTGTGTTGTACGTTTCTTTTACTTGTCCGTTGTTTTTAGCGCTTTTAACCTCACATTCATGGATCACCAACTACCCTAAGTGCATACGCTTCTACCCCTCCAAGACTGCGCCAGTACTTCTAGGGCTAATTAGCAGTACAAAAAAAAAAAAAAAAAAAGACAGGTCGCACGAAAAAAAAAGAGGGGAAAACAAGAACACAACAACGTACGACGTACACATAGAGAGACCACGTTAAGGTCTACCTTTGAAGGGCAGCTGCACCTCTTAAAAACAACCACGTGCCGCCTTCCTCCTCTGAGAAAAAATGACCTCCTTAGCAAGCACGTCAACTTTTCAACTATAGCGCATACAAATTAACGGAGTTAAGCAACATGTATGTATACGCACTAGTCACTACAAATAGCAAAACCGATGGAATGTAGTAGTAGGATCACTCTATACAAGGGGACAATGATAAACACGGCACCACCGCGAAACAATAGCACAGCGGACTCTCCTGCCTCCGAGGGGCATGACAAATACAGGCCGTCGGAGTATCCTCTCTTGCAGGATTGTCAAAGGGTTCACACATGAACACACCATCACACACCAGCCACTGGTAGGGCCCTCCGGCCGCTGCAACCCGCACACTCCATGACAGCACAGAATATTCTTTTGTTTCGCAAGTTGCAGGGTTATACGTTTTTACCCTCTAGGTGATCATGGCTCGACCGTCACCAGTCTGGAGAGCGCGTCCGCATCGGCATTCAGTTTGCCCTTCTTATGTACAAGCGTGACATTAAATTTTTGCAGCGCGAGAGCCCAACGCGTGAGGCGGGCGCTATGTAGGGTGCTGAGTGTCAAAAACCTAAGAGGATTGTGGTCAGTGACGAACTTGATCGATGCCGCGAATAGCCACGTCTCGAGCCGCTGTAGGGCCCAGATGATCGCGAACACCTCGCGCTCAATAGTAGCCGAACGGGTTTCAGCAGGGGTTAGTTTCTTGCTAAGGAAAGCAATCGGACGCTCTTTTCCGTTGTCACCTTCCTGAGCCAAGCACGCTTCGATCGCGAACTGTGAAGCGTCCGTAGCCAAAATGTACTCCTTTGATCAATGAGGGAGCATTATTGGGAGAGAAGACGTATTGAGAGCCATAATAAATCCGTAGCCGTTGTCAAGGTTGAGCAAGGAAAAAGGAACAAGGATACCTGTCTTGCGAAAAAAAACTGCAGATGGAGATGCCATTAGGACTAGCACTTCGAGTTTAGATGACTGAATCGGCAGAAACACAGAAGCAAACGCAGGAATTCTTGTGTCATCAGTTAGAAATAATTTGATCGTGTCGACAGCGCCATTTTCTTCAGGAAGCCGAATTTCAGCAAAGTCCACCTCTGCACGTTCACAGTCAATAAGGGCATTCGTTGCTTCCAAAAAGTCCCAGCCAAGAATCACGTCATGAGAGCAGGAGGAAAGCACCACAAATTCGACGCAGTAACATATATCTTGAATCACAGTGCGTGCTGTGCAGACCCCGGTAGCGACAATGTTTTGCTCACCAACAGCTCTAAATGGACGTCCAACAAAAGGGGTCGTGACTTTCCTCAATCGATTACAAAGGTCAGCCCGAATGACTGATACTGCAGCGCCGGTGTCAACTAATGCTTGAACATGCAAACCATTAATTACAATATCAATCATATTTCGTGCAATAGGGCGAGGACTTAAGGATGTAGAAGGATTCGCAGTTCTCGCCTCTGGAACTGCTCCTAGCAGTTTCCCTCTGGAGCGGGAGATCTCGTACGTGGGCGGAGAGGAGACAGCGAGCGTCGTCTGGGAGACGGAGATCTGCTTGGTCGTTGCTGCCGTTGGTAGTCAGAGTAATCTTGGAAAGCATCACTTCGACGACTACCAGCGAAGCCTGGTCGATAGTGAGATTGTGGTGGGGGACCATAACTTTCAGGGTACCGACGTCGACAAAACCGAGCGACATGTCCAACCAGACCACATGAAAAGCAAATTGGTCGATTCTCCGGGGTCCTCCATATGTCGGCTCTACGTCCTTGCCAACGAGGGGGAGGAAATGGTTGCTGGGGTTGGACGACAGGCATGGGGGGCGGACGCGCTACCATTTCGGCGTAAGTAGGCGCGAGCGGCATTGGCATGGTGGGCGGTATCACAGGGTTAGGGATAGCGGCTGTGACTTGCTCTTGAATAAGCGCTCTGATGGAAGGTGAGACGTAGGGCTCTGGGGAAGTGGCAGGCTTTCCTAGTTGGCGAGCCACCTCGTCGCGGACGATTTCCTGAATGAGATATCGAAGGTCACCCCATTTATCGGGAGGACAGTCCGCAGCGTTATTCAAGCTAGCTAGCTTGAATAACGTCTTTGCAGGCGCAAAGAGTGCAGGCGCCTGAGCAAACCGTGTTTTCACTTCTTCGAATGCCTCTTGGGCTTCCTTTGTCCATGGCAGCTTTCGCGGTACGCGCTTATTGGTGAGATCAGTCAGCGGCAGAACGAGACGAGAGTAGTCGGAGACGTAGTCGCGGTAATAGTTTGCTAGCTCCAGAAAACTCCGCAGCTCTCGCTTCGCCTGCGGCCTAGCGATGTCCTGGATTGCCTCTACCCGCTTCGGGTCCGGGCCATGTTTCCCCGACCCTTACAACATGCCCCAAGAAATATACTTCACTTCGAGCGAATTTACATTTCTGCACGTTAACGGTCAATCCAGCGGACGCCACTGCTGCCAAGAGGCGCTCCAGATGAATTACGTGTTCTTCTCACTTCCTCGAAAAGATCGCCACATCATCGACGTGGGCGCACGCATACTCAGCATGTGGTGCCAAGATCTAATTGATGATCCTCTGAAACGTAGAGGCTGAGTTTCGGAGCCCATACGGCATTACCTTCTACGAGTACTGACCTTGCGGTGTCACAAACGCTGTATAGTACTGCGCCTGCTCGTCTATCGGAATCTGCCAATATCCTCTAAGCATGTCGAGGATCGATATGAAGTTTGCTCCTGCAACTTCAAGCAGTAGATCACTCGCCCTGCTCATGGGGAAGGCATCTGGTTTGGTGATAGCGTTCAACTTTCGATAGTCTATGCACAGTCGCATACTTCCATCCTTCTTGGCAACACATACCACTGGATGCGCGTGACTACTTTCCACTGGATACACTAAGCCCCATTCT
This sequence comes from Ixodes scapularis, assembly GCF_016920785.2. Taxonomy (NCBI): domain Eukaryota; kingdom Metazoa; phylum Arthropoda; class Arachnida; order Ixodida; family Ixodidae; genus Ixodes; species Ixodes scapularis. The sequence goes on along the minus strand of NW_024609880.1, from coordinate 7,550,944 downwards.
TCAAGCTCGTGCACCTGGCGTTCCACTTCTCGTCTGAACGTCATAGGAACCCGGTACGGGTACGCACGCTGAGGTTCGGACCCCTCTTGCAGTGTGATTTTATGCTTTCCAACGTTGCACATTCCCGGCCTTTCAGAAAATACGACGCGGTTTTTCTCTACCAATGCCTTCAGCTGATACTGCTGGGGTTCCGTCAAATGAGCGACCGTCGGAAGCTCACCGCTTTCCTCATTTCCCTTAGCAATCGGAAGGGTAGGAACGTCACCGAACGCTCGATCCTCCTCGAAGATCACGCCCACTACTGACACCCGAGAGTGATATGCCCTTAGGTTGTTTGCGTGGACAGTTCTACGGCTTCGATCCTCGAGCTCCACTTCATAGGAATACGGACGCAACCGCCGAACTATCGTGACCGGTCCGGTCCACTTTGGCCTCAACTTACCCTCTTTTTCTCTTTCCGACCACAAGACCTGGTCCCCATCACTGAACTGCTTATCCCTAGCCCGTAGGTTGTACCGGTTAGCATAGGCCTCCTGAGTCAGCGCACCTGTCTCCTTCGCACGTTCGGATGCACTCTCGAGGCGCTTTCGCAGCTGAGACAGATACGTTCCTGCTGAGACATTCAGCGAGTCTGGCACCGTCCACTCACCCGTCCATGTTTTCTGAAGTATAGCCAGTGGCCCGATCGGCACCCTACCGTACATCATCTCGAACGGTGTTTCACCGGTTGTAGCGTTGGGAACCTCGCGATACGCCCATAAGAGGTACGGTATGTACCTTCCCAGTCGCGCCCATGCTCCTGAACTACATGACTTAACATCACCTTGAATGTTGCGTTCCACCTCTCCACGAGTCCGTTGCTCTGAGGGTGGTCCGGTGTAGAGAACCGCGGCGTCGCTCCTATAGCCTTGCCATAAGCTCCTGAGTGAGTTTTGCCGTAAAGTTAGTTCCCTGGTCCGAGCAAACCGTCACAGGAACTCCCATTCTCGAGAAGATTTCTAAGAGAGCGTCACATGTTGCCTTCGCGGTCAGTGATCGAAGGCAGGCGACTTCGGGCCATCTCGTGCAGTAGTCCACGACACAGAGCGCATAGCGGTGACCCCTACCTGAAGGGGGTCGAGCGGGCCAATAATATCCATATTCACCATTTGGAAAGGCGCGTCCCGTCTCGTGAGCGGCGCAATAGGCACTCGGTCTGACTGTCGCGCGGGAGACCTCACTTGGCACGTGTGACAGCCTTGACATCGGCGGCCACGCCTGGCCAATAGAACGACTGCTTGATGCGCTGAAGTGTTTTACGCTCACCGAGATGCCCAGCCCATGCAGAATCGTGTGCCATTCAGAGCACCTCCTCACGTCGACCCTTAGGGATCACCAACTGGTTGCATGATCGACCGGCCATTGGTTCACAATGGTATAGAAGCTCGTCCATTACAACCATTCCATGCGTTCCCACGCGAGCTTGCTTCCAGGCCTCATCCAGTGTCGTGTCGCTCCCCTGACATCGCCTAAACTCATGCCTGGCAATCGGATTCGCCCCACTGCCAGTTTCTCGTTCCTCCGTCATTACAGTCAGCACTTCTGCTTCTAACGACTGCCTCGCCGATCTCCCCACCCTTCGCAACTGTTTCACTTGCCACTGATCCCATAGGCCGAGGCGCGGAGTCAGTGCACACTCGCTCGCTGCGAAGCTGCTCATAATCAGAAGGTGTGATCAAAGCGTCAACCCCCTCAACCAACCTCTCCGTAAGGGCGCATAACACCCCTTGACTTCCCGGTTGCAACGAGACATAAGGGCCCGCCGTGACGGCACTAAGTGGCTCATACGCAAGCTCCGCGGTCACCCGATCGCTGAACGCACTCGTTAGCTCACTCCTGGAGCCCGCGGCCTCATAGTCAAGGAGAATAGACTGTCGAATCACACTAATGTCGGCCCCGGAGTCCACGATTGCAGTAATATCCACATCGCCACTTTTTAGCGACACCGTGTGTCCGCCACTGCCCTCCTCTGATCTCGCCGTTCGGGGCTCAACCTCAAATTCTATTGCACTGGCCATAGCTGCCAACGTGCGATCCTTTTCCTCGTTACGTTTTCCCATTCGGTTGCTGGGGTTGGTGTTACGGGTAGGGCAATCTTTTGCGACATGACCCAGCTTGTTACAGCCGAAGCAGCGGCGCCCGAACGGTGCGGCTGACCGTCCGTCCTTGTCGCGTGCTTCTGTATTCGGCTTTTTTGTCGCAGCGCCCCTGTCTGTGGCCGAACCCCCCTTCGATCTCAGGCTTTTATCAAAGTCCTCTGAGAGCTGAGCAATCGCGCTCGGGGTCAGGAAGCCTCCCTTTTCCTTGAGTATGACGTGGGCTCTAGGGTCTGGTGCAAGACACTCCTTCATGCGGTCGCTAACCATCAGCTGTTGCAGCTCCTCCATGGTCTGTACCTTGGAGCTGTTCAGGTAGTATTGCAAGTAGTTCTCGAGCCTGACCGAAAACTGCTCCCACGTCTCCTTGCTACCCTTCCTAGAGCTCAGAAAGAGACGTCTGTATTCAGCCGCTGACAGCCGCAGACCCCCCAATACTTTGGATTTGAGCGTTCGATAGTCCTTGCGCTCTTCTGCGGAGAGCTTGGCAAGCATGCCCCGAGCCCTCTCACTCAACCGCGGCAAGACCATCCCCGCTCACCATTCGTTGGGCACACCATACGAGTCTATAGGGTCGCCTCAACATCCTCAAACCATCCGGGCACAAACGGCTCATGAGTAGGCATGGGGTCGAGGACGCCCTTCATTAGGCTGGCGTATTTCATCCTTCTATCTACCTCAGCACTCCCAAGTCCGCCTCTCCCATCCGTCACGGACACCGCGCTGGAATTTTGGAGGCGTTGAGTTTCTAACAGAAGCCTTTGCTTCTCCATTTCTGCCTCTGCGATTTGTAATTGCAATTGCATTAGTGACATCTTGTCTGCCACCGACATCTCCGAGCCACTACTGCTACTATCACCCTCAGCGTTGACCGCCGACGCACGACCTCCGTCCTCCCCGTTCATACCGCCTGGTTTGCCCTTGCCACTACGTAGATTATACCGATCTGTCATAGAGCGCGCAAGTCCCAGCAAACGAAAGGGCACCTACCAGTGAACGCGATGCGGTTCCGGTGCTCCTCCACCCAGGTCCGTATGAAGAGACGGTGCTTGTCTGTCGGACGCTGTTCGTGAATTCTTCGCGCCCAGTGTTCCGAGATCCCGGCTTCCAGCAGACGTCTCGATGTCACCAGCACTCCTCGATCAGCAGCCTTGCATACGCATCCTGCCGACTGCACCAGTGAGGTTCTTTTCTTCTCTGATGATGATGTTTGATGCTGATGCTAGCTGCTTGATGTCAATTTTGAAGCCTTGCCTCTTGTCGAGGATGTCGAATAACGCATCACGGAGACTTGACGTCAACAAGAACAAACACGTTTACTAATTAAGAGCGAATATAAAAATTACAAGAGTAGAATTTTACAGAACAGTCATCCTTGCCGGACACCGCATGAGTCTTCCGGCAAGACCCGCTCCGGGAGCGTATATCTGGTCACTCGAGCCCGTACAAACACTTCCCTTCTCCCAGTCCTCCTCGGGTTTAAAAACCCATGGCCGCAACTTGTTCCACCCAATCACAGTCCAATACCCCTCCTATTGGGTGCAGTTGGCAACGCCCTCATAACATACATACGAGAGGTCACGCACCCCCCCTCTGGGGCCGGAACGAGGACCCTTGGGTGATCACTGGTCTCTGAACACAGGGAGGGTCGCAGGAAGAGGGCCCGAACGGGCACCCTTTTCCACGTGTGGCGGCGTCGGTGTAGCCACCCGCCAAGGCGGTTCTCCAAAGAGAAGATGACGAAGCCGACACGAGTCAGAAGCCGAAAGCAGTATCAGGAATCACGTATCTCCCCCCGGCCTGGCTCCCCTTGAGAAGCAAAGAGAGCCGTCAGGACGGAAAGACGCGGTGCAGGGAGGACCGGAAAGGCGAACATCGTCGGGTAAGAGAAAGAAGAAAGGGACCCTGACGAGCCGATCCCAGATGCTGCCCGTTCGGCACACGTGCAGGGTCTTTCCAGGTGCACTGCCACGGGCGCTCAATGATCGGGACCCGACACCGCCGAAGAAAACCCCTCACCATCCACCCTTCTGAGCCAAAGCCGCCGTGTATGCAAACAGAGAGCCGCCTTCGAGCAGCGGCTTCAGGACGCACCAAGCTCTTCAAATGGTGCGCCCTTTCGACCGCTGGCGCGCATTGCAACGACCTCACACTGGTCACAAAGACACCTATCCCAGTGCACTGCCCGATTACTGGGCGGGGAGTGTTTTACTGACTACGCATATTATCTCGCTACCATGCCTGGCCATGCATGTTATCTTGCTCGCTCGTTATCTCGTTATCAGCGGCCCATGCAATGTTCTTGGCGGAATGTCAAAAATGGCTAGCGTCGATATGGAGCGCGGTCGACGGTGCGAAATAGCGAAGTGTCCCACGAACAGCTGTCGCTGTAATAAAATATGAAGTCTCTCTGCATCCGAGCAGCGTACGTAACCAATTAGATGGCTGATTGGTCGACCAAATCCGGTACTTTTGACCTTCTCGGAATCGTTTGTTTTGTTTTACAGCAAACGAAGATGACAAATTTCCTAGTGCAAATCCTCGGAGTCACGCTGTCCCTGGCCACCAGCAAGATAGTTCTTCTCGTGGCTGTCGGTCTACTTTGCCTGAAACTCTACCTGGTTCACAGTAAGGGCGTCTGCAGGTCCACACAGACGCTAGAGGGCAAGACGGTCATCGTAACGGGAGGCAACGCGGGTGCGTAAACCCTCTTTTTATTACATATAACGTGTGTAGCGTTACAACCGCTAATAAAAAAAGAACGGCAGGACGTGTGTTTCGAAAGCTTGACCTCAGCACGCGCTCCGTGCCTTCCGCCGGGCTTGAACTGCGCGCCCGAAACGCCGAAGCCTTTCTCGAATGCAGCAAGCTTGCGCTAGAGGCGGGACGACTGAATCTTCTTCCTGCCGTTTTCTTATTTTCAGTAATTACAGTAATTAAAAAAAAAAATCGTCAAGAAGGTGGCGCGCGGAACTGTACAAATATATCTCACACTAAATTTAGCTAACTTATGCCATAGCTTCCTCTATACTGACGAAGCCTGGCAGATCGCCACGAGAAGCGGCCGCCGAACTTGAACAGGTAGAGCGGCAGACAACGGATGAGAGGAGAGCCACGTGACAGGCGCCCCGCTGCGGCGAGACGCCGAAGCACACCTCTACCGACTGATAGAATGTCCGCTCATGCTCATCGCGTTCCTCGCGCTACCGCTTCTTTTCTCGTCGGGTTTGAAAACCATGTTTCGTGTCCTCGCTGCTGCAAAAGCTGTGCGCTGACGTCGAGGTTCCCCGAGAAATGCTCTGTGCTACCAGATCCTCGCGCTCCAAATCTGCGACCGGGCACTCTGTGGCTCCGTCGTCGAACTGCCAGGCTTTGTGAGTATAGAGAAGGTTATGCTTGTACCCTCCCGCTAAATTTAGCAGAAGCGTTTTCCTGATATATTTAACCCGAGCTTGGGAGTCACACTAGGTTTCGCTCAGTTTAACAGACTAATGTCTTGCCGCTAAATTTGGCGGGAAATCCTGAATTTCGGTATATTGCCAGGCCAATTAAAATTACCCGCTAAATTTAGTGGGCGAAACGCTTTCCGCTATAATTAGCTGGTAATTTTAGTAATTGTAGGATCACACGCACATTTAGGTTTAATCCCTTAATTTAGCAGTATTTAGCAGGACCCGCTAGCTCAGAAGAGCTCACAGGTTTACACACACGCCCAGAGGAGCTCAATACGCGCGTTACATTCTCTGCCACCTGATTTTATCACTAGTCATAACTCTTTAGCTACACTTATTTTTGTTTTCTTACCGTCAGTGGCCACTTACGAAACGCAGAGCATGCGACAGCTTGTAACAGAGCCTGTGATAACTTGTGACTGAGCCTGTGACAGCCTGTGGCAGTCAAAGCCTGTGGCCACTTAAAAAAAAAAAATCGCATAAGTCAATGACGGTTCGGGCTTCTTGGTTGAGGATTCGTTTTTCGGAGATCATAACAGATGATGCCACAACCCTAAATGGGTTTTGGGGCGCTGATCAGATCATCCGGACACGCCACGCTGGACATTTCTTAAAGGCCGACGACCAGACTCGAGATTCCGCAAGCCAGAAGATTCTCCTTACTATGGGGAGGAAAAAACAGCCGACGGTGGACGGGGCAGAAGGTTGGAGAGGAGGAAGCGGAGGAAAAGCGGAAAACGCGAACTGGTCGTCGGTCTTAAAGCTGTCAGTGAAAACAGAAGACTTAGAAGACTCGTGTAACCCTCAGGGATTGGGAAGGAAACGGCCAAAGAGCTGGCGCGGAGGAAAGCGCGGGTCATCCTGGCCTGTCGGAACCTGGAAAAGGCCAACAAGACGATGCAGGAGATCTTCGAGGAGACTCAGCAGAAGGTAGTCATCAAGCGCCTCGACCTGGCCTCCCTCAGGTCGGTCCGGGAGTTTGCCGACGACATCCTCAAGACGGAGTCTAGGCTAGACGTCCTGGTCAACAATGCCGGCCTCATTAACGGTGAGCTTCACCATAAAACGAGCCACATGTACAACTTACGCAGCCTGAGAGTCTCCTCGTGCTCACACAAAAATTGTAAAAAAACAAAAAAAAACAATTACGAGTCAGTATTTGTAATTATTCTTACCATGGGGTCCTGATCGTTTGATGCCCATACACAGTGCCTTGTCCCGCGAAATGGTAGAAGTAATATATTTTTAAAGTACGGACAAAAAAGTGGAAGCAACAAACGATGTTATATAGTAGTTAAAAAAAAAGAAAAACGTATCGAATTAACTTTGTTTTTCATTCTTACCATATCCTTTTAAATTGTTAAAAAATACTTACTGAAAATGGCACAAGCCTACGCAATAGGTTAAACGCTCAAGCTTTGAAGCAACATCTTCATGTCTTGGGATATGCATAAAAAGTTCGCTCCGCGCTTGCCGCATGTCCTTTCTGTGCGTGCAAAGTGCAGACAACTAGGATACTACTTGGAGGGCACTGAGGGACGACCTTCGCCCTGCCTCGGGACCTTGAGTTTTTTGTACTTGCTTCTATGTTTAGAGTGTCAAGAAAGGTTCGAACGAATAACATAATAACTAGGCGAGTTTCTTCAGAAACATTTACTTCATCTGTTGGCGGGAATTTAACCAACGTACTTTGTACTTTGACGTTCTACCCCTGCGTTACCGGAGCGGCTTAGAAAAGTATTATTTATGCTTCAAAATATCTGCACTCATGTGGCCACGAAACACGACACATGGGTAAAATATGGGTTACAAACCTTCTAAAGCTTAACGCGAGGGTTGAAGAAAACATAACGTTCCTTAATACTTCGCAAACGACAGACTGACGCAGAGCCTGTTGTGTGTTCCAAGTCTCATTCTCTAGCAGATTACCTCAGAGGCCTAAGGGGAAAAACGGGCGCATTAAATCCTAGCAGATCGAAGCAGGTCGACGCAAGCACACGACGTATTTTGCGTTAAATGAAAACTGGTGAAAACATATTTACGAATTTTCTGAGTAATTGTTATACATGTGCAACTTGTAACGCCTCTAAATTGTTGAATATGCCTCTGCCAGCTGCGCCATAGTACAAAAAAAAAAAAAAAAAAAAGAAAACGAGGAGGAAGAGAAGGGGAGGGTGGTCCCGTTGGGCTCTTTGCAGTTTTCAATTGTTCTTCGATATATAACACCTAATAGGTTACATTATGCCTTTATGACGCGTCTAAAACAATAACCAAAATGTCGATTTTGCAGCCTATCAATTATTTATCAATTCTATTTCAAAAACATGCAATTTTTAGATCTATACTCTGTACGTTACTCGCACTTATCTGCGTTGAGAATATTTTAGATAAATTAATAAACCAGCAAATATTGCTAGAATTTGTTATATGTAAACGAATAAGTGCCAACATACTTTGAAATCTCACATCCAGCAGCAGATGGTATTTTAAAGAAATTTCGGTAAGACAAACTTTCGCCTGTGAATGAACTAGATCGACACCTAGTCATTGGAGTTATGAGCCCAGGGTGTGCTGCAAGATGGTTAAATAAAAAAAAAGTATTTATAATTTTTATAATGGTACGCGCTTCCTTTTATATTCAGACAACTTAAATACGGTCGATTTTATTAACTTTTGCTAGCGTTACCAGGCAGCGAAGTTTACTATTTGTACTAATATATCCGTGAATGGCGATTCTGCCAGTAAAAACAAAAACAAACAAAAAAAACATGCAAATTGTTTAAAAAATCGGGACTCGTCGTAATAAAATAAGCGCGACCAGGATATATCTTTCTGCTAATTTCCACACGCGTTAAGGAGCATACTACGACTGTAGTTGGAGGCGTCGCACGTGCTCACGCTTGCAGAAAGAAGCGTTCTAAAGATAACTAAACATCTAAAACAAATAGCAAACTACACTTGCGTTCGTCAACATCTAATTTTTATAATTCACTTTGAATCCTTGATAAAAATACGTCGAGTGCGTGCATCACGTGTACTAAGATTTCTAACATGCTGGGAAATGCTTGGGTAATTTGGCAAAAGAAGTAGTATTCAAATATGCTCCAGGCTGAGATGTCCTTTAATTATTCAGGGAATATATAAACAGCGTTCGCGTAACATTGAGGATACATCCTTTTTCCAGATAGGAGCAAAGTGCAGCTCACTGAGGACGGCTACGAAGTGTGCTTCCAGACAAACTACCTCGGACATTTTCTTCTCACCATTCTGCTCTCTGGTAAGGAAAGTGTTTCTAGGGTGAAAATATAATTGAGATGTTTCATGACCTGCGGAAAAAAGAAATTGAAATGTTCTTTTTTTTTTCGTATTTCGTTCATTTGGAAAATTTAAAATCAGACGTCGATCGCTCCACCGCATTTTATGCTTTGATTTGGTATTTATGTGTCAGAGGGTTCGAGGGGCATACGTTTGGCTTACAATTCCGACGTTGAGTCATTTAAATGCGGCGGTCAGGAGGTAAAGAAGAATTATATATATATATATATATATATATATGGTGGCGGGAGGGGAGGCCGAAGGCGTGGGTATAAAACTGAGAAGAAAAAAAACCCTTAGTGAAAAACAGCAACAACGGACGATTTAATCTTCGACGTTTCGGCCGGAGTCCGGCCGAAACGTCGAAGATTAAATCGTCCGTTGATGCTGTTTTCCCCTAAGGAAGGCCGGACTCCGGCCGAAACGTCGAAGATTAAATCGTCCGTTGTTGCTGTTTTTCACTAAGGGTTTTTTTCTTCTCAGTTATATATATATATATTTATTTTTTTATTTATTTCAGTACCTTCAAGGCCCAGGGGGCGTTACAGAAGGGATTGGTGGAAAACATAAGAACAAACAACAGGTAGTAAATGCAGAAATTAAAACAGAGAATGAAAAATGCAGACAACGCCGGTTATTAAGAAAGTACATAACACTCAATGGCGGATCTGAAAGTGAAATCGTCGGTAATCATTGCGATGGAGGCGGGCAGGTGGTTCCATTCGTTACTAGTCCTTGGGATAAATGAATCGAAAAACAAGTTAGTCCGACAAAGTGGCACGCCTACTTTGTTATGGTGGTCCGAACGAGATGACACGTATGATGGCTCTGAAAAAAGCTCAGTTTTGAGGTGCGGGTTATAATGATACATTTTATGAAATAGCGTGAGTCGCGATATTTTGCTGCGCAGAGAGAGGTTCGGAAGTTTCAAGGTTGCCTTCATAGAGGATACACTAGATGAACGGGAGTAGTTCGACAAGACAAAACGCACGCTGCAATTCTGTATCGATTCTAAGTTATTAGTAAGAAATTCCAGGCCTGGGTCCCACACCGAAGATGCGTACTCCAGTTTAGAGCGGACGAGAGTTTTGTAGAGGAGAAGTTTTAAAGATGATGGTGCCATAGAAAAGTTACGACGCAAATATCCAAGCATGCGGTTAGCGTTATTTACTATATGTTTAACATGCATTTGCCAAGACAGATTAGCTGTTATGTGAACCCCTAGGTATTTGTATGACGTTACTTGTTCAAGTGCACTGCCTGAAAGTTGATAATCGTGAATGTTGCCACAAACGGTCTGACGCGTAATCCTCATTACTTTGCACTTGTTAGTATTTAGACGCATTTTCCAGATATCACACCAATTAGAGATTTTGTTAAGGTCAGACTGAAGCACATAGGAATCGGAACTAGTAGAAATGACTCGAAAAATGACGCAGTCGTCAGCAAACAACTTGATGGATGAGTTGATAGAGTTAGGAAGGTCATTAATGTAGATGAGAAAGAGAAGAGGGCCAAGCACAGACCCTTGCGGCACACCTGAAGTGACGGGGGACGAGGATGATTTGAAGTCGTTAGCAACTACAAATTGGGTTCTGTTAGACAAGAAACTTTCAATCCATGCGAGAATGTTAGGGTCAATATTTAATTTGCTTAATTTCAAACAGAGTAGCTGATGAGATACGAGGTCGAAAGCTTTAAAAAAGTCCAGAAATATGCAGTCAACATGAGATGCATTATCTAAAGCTGCAAAAAGTTCATGTGTAAATGAAATGAGTTGTGTCTCACAGGAGAACGTCTTACGAAAGCCGTGCTGGCATGATGTAACAAATGCATTACTTTCAAGAAAACTAACAAGGTTAGAATAAATTATATGCTCTAAGATTTTACAAGGAATACTAGTTAAAGATATTGGTCTGTAGTTAAGGGGAGAATGCGAAATTCCTGATTTAAACGAGGGTGCCACCTTGCCCACCTTCCAATCGCCAGGCACAATGCAGGTATCTAGGGACTGTGAAAAAGGTTTTGACAAAATTTTGGAGGAATATATACTTCGGTGTTCTTCAGGAACTTTAAGTTAATATCATCGGGTCCAGATGACGAAGAAACTTTTCAATTTCGGATTAAATGCATCACACCAACCCAGCCAATCAGCATAGGATCTATAGGAAAAAAAGCTCGAATCAGCAACATCAGGAAGACAAACGGAGGGTAGATTCAAGAACGACATTGCAAACACTTCATTAAACACAGAGCAGCAATCAGACTGAGGAATAGTCACACCATTGTCGTTGTTTAGATATATCTTATTCTGTTTCGGACCACCAACGACGTTCCAGAACTTTTTAGCGTTGTTTATCAGTAACGAAGGAAGTGTGTTATGAAAGAAAACCCTCTTAGTTTCTTTCACTGCGCTTTTAAACAGAGCTGTAAATTGACGATAAGCACACCAGTTGACATCACTCTGACTCTGTTGGGCTTTGCGATATAATCGCTTTTTCTTATTTAAAAGACGCTTTAATGGAACGTTGAACCAAGCGGCTCGATGCTTGCATGAGATTACGCGTAAAGGTATGCATTTTTGTACTAAATCATTGACCTTGTTCCTAAAAAGATACCAATTAGTTGCGATAGTGCGTTCCGAAAAATCCAGCATGTATTCATCTAAAAACACTTCAAGCTCTCTGTTTATGGCTTGATAGTCGGCCTTGTTGTAGTCCCTAATATACTTTGGCTTACTGACTGAACGATGAACAGATCCTTTAAGAGTGAAATTAATAAAACAATGATCACTTAGACCGGGCAAGTAGGTTATTGAGTTAACCAAGTCAGGAGATGTTGTCAAAATGAGATCAAGAATATTGGCACTCGATAATGAAGTTCGTGTAGGCTCCGTTACCATTTGGGAAAAATTAAAATCAGAGCAATGGTTTACAAATGCCGTAGATTCACTATGTGACTCGGAAACAACTGGGCATGAATCATTCCAAAGTATTTTCGGAAAGTTGAAGTCCCCGGGACAACATGCCCCGATTTATAAATTATATCAATATAAACAGTTCTTTTATTCTAAATCTTCCTATAAAGGACAATCGATGTGTAGTCCAATCAGTACTTAGTGCAATGACGGTCACTGTAAACCGAGGCCTGGTGAAATCAGCCTGCAGCTGATGTTATATGAAGCGGAAATTAAAATGCGCCACTGTACTGGAGTTAGAGATTTCATACACTTGCCTCTAAAAGTCTGAGCGGTGCTTTATGACGAAGAGACCTATGTACCCTCTCTGTGTAGACCTCGAGATATTAGAGGCTCTGAACAAAAACGCCGATTGTTTTCGTCTCTTTACGAAGTACAACGGAATGTTAGGTGTCGAAAAATGTTACGTAATTTAACATTTTTCTCTAAATTTAGTTTTTACAGATGCCAGTATAAACGTTTTATAAAGGTATTAGCAGAAGGGCGGAAAAAATTGGTTGTCAAGTTGCGATAATAAAAAAAAGAATTACTGCTAAGCTACGCGGTGGAGTACTTAGTTCCAACATTGTATCCCGTGACGTCCTAAAATTTTGCTGTCCGTAGTTTAGGGGTCTTCTTGCGAATAAGAAATAATCGCGCCTCTCTTGCGTGTGCTTTCACTTGGTGAAGAATATTTTCATTTATAAAGAAAGTTTAATAAAAAAGAAAAAAAGACGTAAGCCGCGTTTTCCGTATATCGCCGGAACAAAGGATGAATCATTTCCGCCTCGCTTTTCGAACATATTTGAGAATTTTATGAGATCGCACTCTCGTAGACAATACAGGTGTCGGCAGCTCGCTAAACGGTTCATTCAAACTTCCCATTGCCACGACTGTCCAAATCACATAAAGCAAGCACTGTTCAGGTCCACCTTGTGCTTCTAGAAGTGTGGGACTATGTTTGTAGCCATCACTAGATGTCTAGAAACATAGATGACTGCTATCTGAATGGCGATAACTAATATTGTTGATTCCATTCCTGCCGTAACTAATTATAACTTTAAACGGGTAGGAATCAATCGTTTAAATACACGTGTAAATTCTAAATTCCAGAGCAGATCGTGCACTATATGCGATGTCAAATTAAAACCGCTGCACTCAACAGAGAAAAGGAGACTACCAACAATATAACTGAGTGATGCACAGCCATTTATTGTGACCATAAAAATAACCATAACAAAAATAACTGCTTTTCAGGCGTCCGTAGAAATGCGTACTCAATTTCACCGTAAGGGCGAGCAAATGAGGAGGAGCGAAAGCGAGTTTGACACTTCAGACGTACCCGTAATGCACGCGTCCTCGAGAACAGAAAGCGTCGTTCGAGACAACTCGTTCGTGTTTGTAGCATCAGCTCGCTCAAATTTATGGGAAAAAGAAAAGAACTTTCGGCGACGCAGCTGACGCTCAAGAGACTCTCGAAACACTCTCGACGCGGTTGCATTGAACCGTCTCACCTTCGTCACAAAGAAAGAACGTCGAGAACTCCACACGACGACTGGAACAACACGCAGCAATTGCCCCCAGGCCACCTTGGCGGGTCCCTATCATTTCGTCGAAACTCGTTTCGTGGAATTACGTTTCGTGGACAACGTTTCGTGGACACACGTTTCATGGACACACGTTTCGTCGACAGTGTGACGTTTCATCGACAATCGTTTCGTCGACAGCACCACCGTAAAACGTTTCGTCGACAAAAATTTTTTTTTTTTTGCGGTTTTGAAAGGAATGCCGGAAACTTAAGGTACATGTAAAATAATTTAATTATGACTTTGTTCCTGAGTGAGAGCGATGAAAAGGACATGCTGGATCGCGAAAGGAACGGGGCAGCAGAACGAAGACAACGAAGTGCGCAACGATATAGCCTCAACGAATACCGAACGACGCAATACATACCGAACGCCTCAACGGATAAGAACGTTTTTCAACAATGTAAATATTGTACATAAACCGTTTTATTCCTTCTCTTAACGCTATCTAACGGTACATGCGCTTGTAACAGATGAAAAGGACGATGTCTAGCGCAGTTGCTCTCCAAGGTGAGCAACTGCGCTATCCTCTCGCTCTCATCCGTGTCAGATGGAAAAGCAAGAGCGCGCAGGACTTCGCGCGCGGCCTATTCGAATATTTGCAAGTTCCGATGCCCGTTTATGGAACCGAAAGTTACTGGAAGAAGAAAAGTGGTGGAGAAAAATATGCGTAAGCACAAAGCAAAACTTCGATCCAATGGTGGGTTGCGGAAAAGGGCGTAAACACTGTTTTTTTTTCTCTTCATATTGGTTATTTTTAAACAAAAATACAGCTTGCAGCCTTTTATTGCAACATTACAACCCTAATACTTCAATTGAAATTAAGCGTGTTCATTACCCTCAATTATTCAAAACGAAAAGTGATGCAGTGTTTTACTGGCTACTGCGGCTTATACGCGAAAAAACTGTTTAGTCACACTAGTTTCATCGTCATGTATCCTTAAGGGCCGATTAAAAAGGACATTACACAATAAGGGGGCTGTAAACAATGTCAAATAAAAATAAATAACAAAAGCACGAAAACCAATAACACTCGCACTACCGGGAGCGCGCTGCCCGCCAGTAAACCAAAAAAAAAAAAAAAGCTTACATTGCAATGCAAAAAATAAATAAACAAACAAACGCGATAATTGGTTACAGATAAATAAAACAGTACACGAAGTTTAGTCGTATTACACAAAGTAAACCATAGTTGATATCGAATGTGTATCTTAATCCATTATATAGCTTCTCTCGAGCAGCCGCCACATGCAAGGCCTTGGAGGCAGTAGTACCACTAGATGAAATCTGTCGGTAACAGCCACACGCGACATTAAATTGTTATTTTATCGATGCCAGCAGACAGATACCTGGGGCAAGTTCGTAGCTCTTTTCATAAAAGAGCGGCTTCCAAATCTAATGTTCTTTGGTCACATATTGGCTTATCTGCATGCAAAATTTCAGTACAGGCATAACATATGGAGAACTATTGTGTTATTCATAATCGAGAAGCTAAATATGCTAAAGACTAAAAATTGTATGCGGTCTGGTAAGTACAGTACGTTGGATACCCAGTGTTTGGAGAAGAAAACAACCGTGTTTTATCGCCGTAAAAATAAACCACGCGTAGGAAAATGCTCAGTCTCCTTGAAAGTTTATTGCTAGCGGCTAAGTGCAGATGCCAATTAGCTTGAAAACCGATTTTATGCCATTTTCAACGGTAGGAAGGCTGTGTGCACCGCAAACAGGCCTCTTTGATTCTTTCAAATTTTCTTTAAGAGCTTCAGTGTTTTGACGTGTGGACTATCTATGCTATGTTCAGGTGGCTCTTGAGTGTTCTGCCAGAAGACGCGACGCGCGAAAAGATACGCTTGCTCTGGAAATGACCCAGCCACTTTTTCAAAACAGTCGGAGTGCCGGCGGCCAGTCCGCGAAGGGTTGCACTCGATGACGTACAGACACCTCGATCACGTATGCTGCCGAAAGCGTAGCCCTCAAGAGCTGCGCATATTGTTGAATGTTTTAAAAATCTAATTTGAGAAAGGACACTGGGGGGGGGGGGGGGGGGGGTCGATAACAAAACTTCCCGGCTTTGGCAACGCTTCCCCAAAGGTTCGGGCAAAGACACGAGCGAAACCATTCAAGTCGTAAGTTCCGAAATCAGTGCAATCGGCGAGCTCCCCCCTCCCCCCCCCCCCACCCCCCCCCTCCCCCCCCCCCCAAAAAAAAAGAATAAGCAAAAAAAAATTGATAGTTTAAATTGGTGAGGCAAGATGGCTGCGCACTGGTTCGCCATACTTGGCCCAGTCGGCCATCTTTCATCCATCCATCCATCCAACACAAGGCCGCGCGAGGAGGCGCAGCTGGCGGAGCTTGCAGAGCGAGCTGTCGACGAAACGTCGCAACATCTGTCGATGAAACGAGCACTCGCTCGTTTCCACGAACGATCTGTCGATGAAACATCGCAGTGTCGACGAAACGATTTGTCCATGAAACGTCGTTCGACGAATTGATTGCCACCGCACCTTGGCCGCTGTTATGGCGGCTGCCAAGTTGTGCCCCTTGCCAAAGCCCCAGTCGCAGTCGTAGTAATATTTTGAAAGCGTTCGAAGCGACTGATAGTTTTAGAAATACGTAAAATAAAGTAAAACTATTTCTAAATGGCGCGAGTATAAAGGATATATAAATAATGAGGCACCACTGCGCCAGCTGTAGCGGGTGTTGTGAATCCCAATCACTGGGCTGCGATAGGTGCTTCAGAGGCCGCTCTTTACGTATCACTATATCACCCTATGCACGACCTGTAAACATAAGCACCCCGCTTACAAACACCAGGTCCTGAACACCGCGCGCGCGCAGAACGTCAGAAAATTGAGGTGGTGGGCCGTCAGTAGGCGCCGTAGAAAATTGAGCACAACGCCTTTATATCCAGGTTGCGTTGGTCAGGCCACACTTATACTCGGACATGTACACATTACCCCCCAAAGAGTAACTAAATACTGTTACCCAACACTCGCTCAAAAAGTAACTAAATACATTACCCATTACTTATTCTCACAAGGAACGCGCTACTTTACCTTAAAAGTAACGAATTACTTTTTTGTTACTTCCTTCTTACGCGTCACCCCTTCTCCAGAGATTATTTTCGCCATTCTTGTAGAGCTCGCTTGCACCTTTGAATTAATCGCATTCTCATAAAACACACAAGTGTTTTGTTTAATGAAATATTCTTTTCATTTCAGTAGTCGTTCGTGATAAGCAGTAGCTGACTCTGGAAGTTTTTCCTCAGTATCATATTCCCCGCTTCCTTGAGAATACGTATCCGGCGACGGTGAAGAGCCGTTCTACTGACGCGCTCGAAGGAATGGCAGTGTTGTGCTTCAGGAAGAGCTGGTGAATCTCGGATTATCCTCTCTCTCTTTTGTCCTCTCTGCTTCTAGAGTTCCAAGTTGACAATGGGTTATGTGCCTTCTCGCGTTGCCTACCTCCGGGTTTATATTAGGTCTGTACACGAGTCTAGAGGGTTCAACCAAGGAAACGTATTGTGTTCTCTGGGTGAAGGACATTCCTGACTGTAGAGTTCGACTTAAGTGTTCAGCGATAAACGTTGCTATACTGTCATACTGTTTAGTGTATATTTCGGGTTGTCCATCTGCCTTTGTTGGGGTAGACGCGTGCTCAGGTTCGAATTAAAACGAGGCACTCCAGACGTTGTTGGACACGTTACGCCTCAAAAGTAACGACGAAATAACATTACTCGTTACTTGTCCTTAAAAGTAACTAAGTACGTTACTCGTTCGTTTTCCAAAAAAAGTAACTAAATGCGTTACTCGATACATAGAATAGTAACTAAGTACAAGTAACTTGTTACCAGTAACGCGTTACGTACATGTGTGGTTATATAACTTTTTCCGAATCCGCCGCCGTTGTACAGTCGGCACAAGAAAAAGAGTCGCGACACGCGGCGCCGCGTTGGCGGACATACACAGAGAGTGAGGGTGAGTAGGTAGTTTTTACCTTTTAATTTAACGGGTGCTCAGCACGGAGTTATCGCTTGCAAGTAGTCTTTATTTACTAGATTGATACTGTCATTTATGACGCTATCCAGTTCGGCATTCTAAACCACGAACAACGTTGAAATAGTGTAAAACAGAAAATACAGTGATGTTGGAACAACAAACAAGCAAAATAAGACCATCTGGGCACCGGCCTTGCTGTCGATCCTTTCTGATAACATTTTTTAGTGTCAACTGTATGTTCGGCGAACATTAATGTATCTCGAAATTCCTCACATTGGATTGTTTTATGAAAAATTACCTTTTGCTTCGGTTAATGAAGGCGGTGCTATGAAAGAAAGGTCTTGGTCGTTTGGCGGCTCTTTTACTTGTACCCTCTTCCGATGCAGAGCTGCTGAAAAAGAGTGCCCCGAGTCGTGTCATCAACCTGTCGTCTATTCTTCACCACATCGGAAGCACGGCGAATCTGCACGACAAAGCCACGGGCAACCACCCCTGGACCCATCCGGTGCTTGTGTACAGCAACACCAAGATGGCCATGCTTGTCTTCAGCAGAGCCCTCGCCGCCAAGCTCAAGCCTCACGGTAAGACATGTGCACGGTGGAATAAGACAGGTGTGTAAGCATGGCCAGCTAAAGCGGCTAAAGTTTCCTCGGGCTTGGCGCGCCTCCCGGCAGGGGGCACTATCGATTTAGAAGTTTTCGCGTAGGCGCGGCTTTGAAAGCCTGTGCGCCAATAAGCATGATTCTCTGGTGGGCTATAGAAAGGAAGCGTGACTATGGCACGGGCCAGCGGAGTCCCGCAATTTCTTAGCATAAAGCGCAGCTTAACCGGTATGGTGGAAGCAGCGCCACATTGCACTTCTGGGCATCACAGAAGCAAGACAATTCCAACAAAAATGGGCAGATTCAGCATATTTGCCACATGGTAGAGGTACTGTTCAGCCGTAAATAAAAACACGACGTCTTACGTTTTTTTACATTTTTTGTCTGTTAAGTTTTGTTTAGAACTAAATTTTCAAGGAATTAATCGCACTTGTGACGTTGCTGCCAGCACACCAATGGTACAATGAGGGTAGAGAAACACAAGGCATGAACCATACTTGGGACCGCTCTCAGCCAGAGATGGCAAAATTACTTTCAATAAGTAATTAAATTACATTACTAATTACTCTCATGAAAACTCCAAAAATGTAATTCAATTACATTACAATTTACCGCAGGCTAAAGGTAATGACATTACATTATAATTACTTTCCAAAAGTAAAGAAATCGCTTCGAAATTACTTTTATATTACTTTTGAATACCTTGAGGTAGTAATTAGTGCTCATTTCATTTACCATGTACACCAACAAAGTGTTTGCAAAACAAGCCCTCGATTGCCCACACGGCACGTGTGCAGCAACCAAATCCGTGAAAACCGAGGCGCGGCGCATGTGCAGTGCCGACAGAAGCGCCACCACAGTGATGTGACGTCGAATAGCTGAGTTGGTTTATATGTACCAAAAGTCAGATTTCCCTGTTTGCACCGCAACAACCTTATATGCCTCAAAGTGAACCATACTGAACATACGACCTAAGCGCATACGACCTAAGTGTTAACCATGATGAATTGAGTCCGTAAGTGTGGCCTCATGGGTCCAAATAAACCGTTGCTAGGGTCGTTATTATGGACAAATACATGTGGCGAGATGTCACTACGAAAGCCCGACCGTTCAAAAACCAGGAATAGGATTTAAACTTCCAAAAGTCACAGATATAGAAAGCTTGAATGTCAAATATGTTTCGACAGAAGTGTCGCGATACTCGCTTGTTTCTTAAATATTTACGACTGCAAGTTCCGGTCCTCAAGATGCCTGCAGCAGATGACGAATGCAAGAAGTATGCCGTCTGCCACACGCCGGCCGGCCAAGCTGGCGCCGTTGTTCGCATCTTGCGAATAAAGACGATAATTTGATATTGCATTTGTTTGAAATATAATGAGTTTCAGACAGTTATAAGAATTCTTAGTGGGGTGCGATGAAAAATATGGTTTGTCGAAAGTCCGGGCGTCGATCGAGATGATCGCCTGCTAAAAGTTCGCATTGCACATATGAGAAAACCACTTCAGGCGATCGGTTGAAATCCCAAATTTTATTTGCGGACTCGCGCTATGGAAGGGTACTTTGCACCTGGTTGTAACCATCGTGTGGAGAAAGATTCTTGCAGTTTCTTCAGATTTCCGCAAGACCCCAAAAGCGCGAAAGAACTGGATAAAAAACGTAAGCTGAGTTTAGTACACACTGCATTTGAATCGCGGGTTCGATGGAGATCTTCACCCAAGGGGCACATCCACGTAATTTGATGTATTCTAAGGGGGAAAAAGCAATATTTCGCGAAATCGCGATAGACATGCAATTCTTTAATAACCTGTTAACCCCAATAATAATAATAATAAACGACTTACCTCGACCGCGTACGATTTGTTTCTCGTGCTGGCCTGCACTACGCCGGTAATGCACTTCAGGTCGTCGTCGTAACTGATCTGCATGACGTGGTTTGATTTTATGGCATTTTCACCCCTGTATACAAAGCTGAGTCCTTGACAAAAAAAAGAAAAAAACACTATGCGGAGGCCTTTGCGGCCATGGCGATGCACTTGTTTTTGTCGTTCGTTTACCGGCGCTATTCACTGAAGACATTCGCTGCAACGGAGGCCAGCAAATCTAACGTGTCGTCTGCTACCAAAGCAAAGCGGAGTGTGATACTCCAAAAATGCATTTTATCGTTGCAATACGACACTGGAATGACAATAACGTCTTCATATCTAGATATCGAGAAGTTAGGTTGATCACAAAAAAAATATTTACTTACTTGTAAGTAAAAAGCTACCCTCTTGTGGAGTCTCCATGCATTAGTCCATAGCAACGTCCCTAGCAACGTTTTGTTTGGACCCAGATTCCATGTTGTGACGTAGTCACCTACGGGGTTAATAGATTCTTTAGATGTGACTCAAAGATAGTCGACTCACCGGTTTCGCTGTTCATTCAACGGAGGGTGACATGTTTCCGTTTTTTCTGATTTAGAACTGTTATAGTCCTTGTCAGTATGTTAAGATCGAACTATGAAAGCCCGCTTTTACTAAAAGTCGTCACATGCTACGTTTCCTTCCCGTCTTGAACACGATCTAATCCTAGTCTCGAAGGTGCACTGGTTGACGTATTTCCGGTCATCCCTCTCAAGAAGTATTGTTCCCAAACACCCCAAGAGCGCAAGTTATTACGCGTTGTTACACAAAGGGGCCGGACATTTGCTAGGCAGAAGCTTCTCCAGTTGAGGAAAGAGATGGCGGGAGCTTCGAAAAAGGTCCATTTTCCCAACGAAGAGGTGGCGATATCTGCTCGTAGGCTTATTCCCCAATAAACTTCCCAAGGAAAGGCAGCGAGGCATATCTCGAGCGACACCTGCTTTGCTCGACTTTCGTCCTTCCTGACTACAAAACACCTTTTCTTAAAGTAAAAAATATGCAAGAAACTTTCTGGGCCTTTGAAAAGGAATTTGAGATTAACTATTTATTCCGCTTGTTAGTTGTTTACAATGATCGAAGCTTATGGTTTGACCTTACTTTACGAAAGAGCAAGGGGGCTGGGGATCTGTTCGTACTGTCCTCTCGGGTTTTAAAATGTGTTGACCTCACTGGTGATGTGCGTTTCGCCTTGATGCCTATGAGTCGTTCATTCCAAGGCTGACAGTGAGGTAGAAGCTACGTGCTCGTAGGAGCGGTCACACGCGTATCTTTCCACACGTAACCACGCTCTAGTTCATACCTCCCGCAGAGAAAGGGACGGGTCAGGTGATCAAATGGAGGTGATTGATAGGTCGTGGTAAGCTCGTAGCTCCAACCGCGCTGTCAGCTCAGGGATGAACGAAGTAAGGTACCGTCTTGATGACGCGACGCCATGACTCTGTCCTGCCTGTAGTTTGTAAGCCTTTCCCTTCTAGCGATGTCTACGCGTAAGCTTTCTTCCTTCGCCATTCCAGCCCTCCTTTGTGTGCCTGTTCAGCTCTTCGTACGAGGCTTTGCGCTCAAGTGGCTGTCAATTATTTCCTCTGATAATCTTTCACAACACTTCACCATGCAAAATAATTGTTCTCTTTTTCAAAGCTTGCAAACAAACTTTCTAATTTAGGACAAAAGTAATTTCAAAAGTAATCAGTAATTTTTTCGGAATTATTGCCTGAAAGTAATTCATTACATTACTAAATTACTAGCCTAAAGAAGTAATTCATTACATCACTCATTACTCCAAAAAGTAATTTAATTACAGTAATTCCATTACAGTAATGTCGTTACTGCCATCTCTGCTCTCAGCCGCTGGGAGAAGCAAGAAATGGCCTCACCTCTTGCTTACCCTACCGGTTTCTCGAGTGGCTCTCACGGTCTTCCTGATGCCCAAGTTAAGATGCCCCTAGACACGTCGCGCCATCTCACGGTGTTTGCCAGAAAGGCGAGCGAACCATCGCCACAATTGCACCCTGGCGAGGCGCCGCCGTTCAGACCACTTTTTCTCCTTTCGCCGTGGATGGGACTCGCCCAGCAGTAATAGAGAGTTTTAGCGAGCCGTTTCGACGCGAACGGTTCGTCCACGAACGCATCGGCGACTCTACTGCGCATGCGCGCGCCAGTCGTTGGGGGCTTCGGGAGGCTCTTCTCGTTCGTTTCTCCCGCTTCAACCGCTGGAGTTATCACCGTAACGCAGACAGCACCTTTCAGGACTCGAGTAAAAAAAATATGGCGGTCGGTTTGTCCGCTGCCCCAGCCGAGCGTTAGGCTTAGGACAGCGAAAAGCGATTTGCCATCCTGTTACTCTGCTTCATTTGAGAGGTTGGACCAAATCACTTCGAGGAGTGCTCACAAATGTAAGCGATCGTGACTGCCGTAAACTATGCGCATGCTAGTAAATTTTTCGGGATCTGCGGGCTGACTAGCTCCCGTGGCGACCGCGAGCAGGCGAAATGATTTTTCCGACGACACAGAACGTGAACGAACGTTCAAGTTCAAGATGACGGAGACGCACCACCTACCTTGGCGCTCGTTCGGATACTTTTAAGCTCTATCTTGCTTCGTGGGTTTTGAAATTCTGGCCGGTAATTGTTACGTTGGCCGTCTTGTTTACGTAAGTCGTGCGCTGGAAACACGAGCCCCACGGATTTGCACGGTGCAGAATGTTTCACATGCTTACTAGAAGATGCCGCTTCCGGTCAAACGCAATCACCATCATCCTTTATACGGTTGCGCCAACTTTTCAATTCGCTAAATTGTGATAAATTTCATGTACGGTTTCTTGGAACGGACCAGCTGCACCGTTCTTGATTTTGGAACCACGTGTTCCAGAAACGACTCACTAAAACTCCATATTATTGGGGAGTTTCCGTGGATCGTTTCCGCCGTCCCGCAACGGCACCGGAACACGCTAGAAGATCAGGAACTCTGAACACAGGTTGCAGAAGTGTTGTAAGTTGGGCGAGTTGGTATGAAGACATATTAAATAAAACTACGCACAGAAAAAACAAAAACAAGGACAGAGAGAAGGAACATGCACAACGCACAAGCGCTTGCGTGTTGTGCATGTTCCTTTTTTCTCTCCTTGTCTTTTTGTGCGCTGTTCTCTTTAATATGTCTGAAGACAAGACTATCAGTAAGCATGTGCAGTAGTGGCTTCTTCGTTCCGGACAGCATTCCTTGATGACAGATACAACCTACGGAGCCTTCATTGTGAACGGTGCAAGGAACGGGATGTGCTTGTTTGGCGGCGGTCTTAAAGACGAGTCCACTTTTTGGTGCAGAATACATTTTAACGAAAACGAGGTTGGGATTTCTGTAGCCGTTTGGTCGTAACTGTAGGCAGTTTTAGAATAAAGCACGGAATTTCAGCGCACGCTAGTGCAACATTTAGCGCTTGGGGTAGCGCACGCTACGCAAAAGAGTTTTAGAATAGCGTTTCTTCGTAGCAATCATCTCAGGCTTGTAACGCCACCAAGATACAGTAACGATTTTTATTCGACGCGGCGAGAAATGCTGTAACTTCCGAAAAGGCAAGTTTTTTGATCCAGAGTAACATTTTTGATTTGTCTAAACGTGAGAATGCGACACGAGCGGTCGACCGGTCGCGTCTACTTGCGCCGCATCGGAAAAAAAAAAAAAACTCTTGAAAAGACTTCTAGGGCGCAGGCGAGCTGGGGTAACTATACTTCGTCTCACCCTAGCATGGACTAACCGCGAAGGCTGTGCTAGCGCGAGCGGCCAGCCTTGACTGCCTTGACTAGAGCACTTGCTGCACGAGCGCTCGTGCAGCCGCCGCGGCTTCATTCAAAGCGACTAGCTCGCGCTTTTAGCACGTGGGGCTAACAATAGTCCATATTAGGGTGAGACGAAGTATAATCATGTGGTTTAGCACTTGAGACTGTGGTGCAGAAAAGGAATGAAAAAACGCTTAGTCGAAGGAACGAACAGTCACAGAAATTGAACGTCTCAAATTCAGCTAGCTGTTTTATTTCTCAAGCATCCCATATGCACCTGCAGGGCCACTCTCAACCACCTTCTACACGGAGATCTCCTTTGGTGAAAGCGTTTTTCAAATGCAGAGGTCTAATACTCAGACCTTCGCACGCCGTATACCTCCACCGAGAATTGTTCGCGCGTCGCAAGCATCAAGTTGCCGGCGATCGGTGCCCCTGTTACTGGGTCTTCCAGACCGAGTGAAATGTCGTCGTTGACGGCGTTTGAAGCATCAAGTTGCCGGCGATCGGTGCCCATGTTACTGGGTCTTCCAGAGCGAGTGAAATGTCGTCGTTGACGGCGTTTGAAGCATCAAGTTGCCGGCGATCGGTGCCCATGTTACTAGGTCTTCCAGACCGAGTGAAATGTCGTCGTTCACGGCGTTTGAAGCATCAAGTTGCCGGCGATCGGTGCCCATGTTACTGGGTCTTCCAGACCGAGTGAAATGTCGTCGTTGACGGCGTTTGAAGCATCAAGTTGCCGGCGATCGGTGCCCATGTTACTGGGTCTTCCAGACCGAGTGAAATGTCGTCGTTGACGGCGTTTGAAGCGTCAAGTTGCCGGCGATCGGTGCCCATGTTACTGGGTCTTCCAGACCGAGTGAAATGTCGTCGTTGACGGCGTTTGAAGCACCAAGTTGCCGGCGATCGGTGCCCATGTTACTGGGTCTTCCAGACCGAGTGAAATGTCGTCGTTGATGGCGTTTGAAGCATCAAGTTGCCGGCGATCGGTGCCCATGTTACTGGGTCTTCCAGACCGAGTGAAATATCGTCGTTGACGGCGTTTGAAGCGTCAAGTTGCCGGCGATCGGTGCCCATGTTACTGGGTCTTCCAGACCAAGTGAAATGTCGTCGTTGACGGCGTTTGAAGCATCAAGTTGCCGGCGATCGGTGCCCATGTTACTGGGTCTTCCAGACCGAGTGAAATGTCGTCGTTGACGGCGTTTGAAGCATCCAGTTGCCGGCGATCGGTGCCCTGTTACTGGATCTTCCAGACCGAGTGAAATGTCGTCGTTGACGGCGTTTGAAGCGTCAAGTTGCCGGCAATCGGTGCCCATGTTACTGGGTCTTCCAAACCGAGTGAAATGTCGTCGTTGACGGCGTTTGAAGCATCAAGTTGCCGGCGATCGGTGCCCATGTTACTGGGTCTTCCAGACCGAGTGAAATGTCGTCGTTGACGGCGTTTGAAGCATCAAGTTGCCAGCGATCGGTGCCCATGTTACTGGGTCTTCCAGACCGAGTGAAATGTCGTCGTTGACGGCGTTTGAAGCGTCAGGTTGCCGGCGATCGGTGCCCATGTTACTGGGTCTTCCAGACCGAGTGAAATGTCGTCGTTGACGGCGTTTGAAGCATCAAGTTGCCGGCGATCGGTGCCCATGTCACTGGGTCTTCCAGACCGAGTGAAATGTCGTCGTTGACGGCGTTTGAAGCGTCAAGTTGCCGGCGATCGGTGCCCATGTTACTGGGTCTTCAAGACCGAGTGAAATGTCGTCGTTGACGGTGTTTGAAGCGTCAGGTTGCCGGCGATCGGTGCCCATGTTACTGGGTCTTCAAGACCGAGTGAAATGTCGTCGTTGACGGCGTTTGAAGCATCAAGTTGCCGGCGATCGGTGCCCATGTTACTGGGTCTTCCAGACCGAGTGAAATGTCGTCGTTGACGGCGTTTGAAGCATCAAGTTGCCGGCGATCGGTGCCCATGTTACTGGGTCTTCCAGACCGAGTGAAATGGCGACGTTGACGGTGTTTGAAGCGTCAGGTTGCCGGCGATCGGTGCCCATGTTACTGGGTCTTCAAGACCGAGTGAAATGTAGTCGTTGACGGCGTTTGAAGCATCAAGTTGCCGGCGATCGGTGCCCATGTTACTGGGTCTTCCAGAGCGAGTGAAATGGCGACGTTGACGGTGTTTGAAGCGTCAGGTTGCCGCCGATCGGTGCCCATGTTACTGGATCTTCCAGACCGAGTGAAATGTCGTCGTTGACGGCGTTTGAAGCATCAAGTTGCCGGCGATCGGTGCCCATGTTACTGGGTCTTCCAGACCGAGTGAAATGGCGACGTTGACGGTGTTTGAAGCGCCAGGTTGCCGGCGATCGGTGCCCATGTTTCTGGGTCTTCCAGACCGAGTGAAATGTCGTCGTTGACGGCGTTTGAAGCATCAAGTTGCCGGCGATCGGTGCCCATGTTACTGGGTCTTCAAGACCGAGTGAAATATCGTCGTTGACGGCGTTTGAAGCATCAAGTTGCCGGCGATCGGTGCCCATATTACTGGGTCTTCCAGACCGAGTGAAATGGCGACGTTGACGGTGTTTGAAGCGCCAGGTTGCCGGCGATCGGTGCCCATGTTACTGGGTCTTCCAGACCGAGTGAAATGTCGTCGTTGACGGCGTTTGAAGCATCAAGTTGCCGGCGATCGGTGCCCATGTTGCTGGGTCTTCAAGACCGAGTGAAATGTCGTCGTTGACGGCGTTTGAAGCATCAAGTTGCCGGCGATCGGTGCCCATGTTACTGGGTCTTCCAGACCGAGTGAAATGCCGTCGTTGACGGCGTTTGAAGCATCAAGTTGCCGGCGATCGGTGCCCATGTTACTGGGTCTTCAAGACCCAGTGAAATGTCGTCGTTGACGGTGTTTGAAGCGTCAGGTTGCCGGCGATCGGTGCCCATGTTACTGGGTCTTCAAGACCGAGTGAAATGTCGTCGTTGACGGCGTTTGAAGCATCAAGTTGCCGGCGATCGGTGCCCATATTACTGGGTCTTCCAGACCGAGTGAAATGGCGACGTTGACGGTGTTTGAAGCGTCAGGTTGCCGGCGATCGGTGCCCATGTTACTGGGTCTTCAAGACCGAGTGAAATGTCGTCGTTGACGGCGTTTGAAGCGTCAAGTTGCCGGCGATCGGTGCCCATGTTACTGGGTCTTCAAGACCGAGTGAAATGTCGTCGTTGACGGCGTTTGAAGCATCAAGTTGCCGGCGATCGGTGCCCATGTTGCTGGGTCTTCCAGACCGAGTGAAATGTCGTCGTTGACGGCGTTTGAAGCATCAAGTTGCCGGCGATCGGTGCCCATGTTACTGGGTCTTCCAGACCGAGTGAAATGCCGTCGTTGACGGCGTTTGAAGCGTCAAGTTGCCGGCGATCGGTGCCCATGTTACTGGGTCTTCAAGACCAAGTGAAATGTCGTCGTTGACGGTGTTTGAAGCGTCAGGTTGCCGGCGATCGGTGCCCATGTTACTGGGTCTTCAAGACCGAGTGAAATGTCGTCGTTGACGGCGTTTGAAGCATCAAGTTGCCGGCGATCGGTGCCCATGTTACTGGGTCTTCCAGACCGAGTGAAATGTCGTCGTTGACGGCGTTTGATGCATCAAGTTGCCGGCGATCGGTGCCCATGTTACTGGGTCTTCCAGACCGAGTGAAATGTCGTCGTTGACGGTGTTTGAAGCGTCAGGTTGCCGGCGATCGGTGCCCATGTTACTGGGTCTTCAAGACCGAGTGAAATGTCGTCGTTGACGGCGTTTGAAGCGTCAAGTTGCCGGCGATCGGTGCCCATGTTACTGGGTCTTCAAGAACGAGTGAAATGTCGTCGTTGACGGCGTTTGAAGTATCAAGTTGCCGGCGATGGGTGCCCATGTTACTGGGTCTTCCAGACCGAGTGAAATGTCGTCGTTGACGGCGTTTGAAGCGTCAAGTTGCCGGCGATCGGTGCCCATGTTACTGGGTCTTCAAGACCGAGTGAAATGTCGTCGTTGACGGTGTTTGAAGCGTCAGGTTGCCGGCGATCGGTGCCCATGTTACTGGGTCTTCAAGACCGAGTGAAATGTCGTCGTTGACGGTGTTTGAAGCATCAAGTTGCCGGCGATCGGTGCCCATGTTACTGGGTCTTCAAGACCGAGTGAAATGTCGTCGTTGACGGCGTTTGAAGTATCAAGTTGCCGGCGATCGGTGCCCATGTTACTGGGTCTTCCAGACCGAGTGAAATGTCGTCGTTGACGGCGTTTGAAGCATCAAGTTGCCGGCGATCGGTGCCCATGTTACTGGGTCTTCAAGACCGAGTGAAATGTCGTCGTTGACGGTGTTTGAAGCGTCAGGTTGCCGGCGATCGGTGCCCATGTTACTGGGTCTTCAAGACCGAGTGAAATGTCGTCGTTGACGGCGTTTGAAGCATCAAGTTGCCGGCGATCGGTGCCCATGTTACTGGGTCTTCCAGACCGAGTGAAATGTCGTCGTTGACGGCGTTTGATGCATCAAGTTGCCGGCGATCGGTGCCCATGTTACTGGGTCTTCAAGACCGAGTGAAATGTCGTCGTTGACGGCGTTTGAAGCGTCAAGTTGCCGGCGATCGGTGCCCATGTTACTGGGTCTTCCAGACCGAGTGAAATTTCGTCGTTGACGATGTTTGAAGCATCAAGTTACCGGCGATCGGTGCCCATATTACTGGGTCTTCCAGACCGAGTGAAATGGCGACGTTGGCGGCATCCTCGCAGTCGCGAGGATGCCGCCAACGTCGCGCTTACGACGCCGTTAAAGCGGCTGCAGTTTCGGTCCTGGGTGCCGCCATTTTTTAACTCTGCTCGCTTTGGTTTTGGCCAACTTCTCATCACGAATCCTCCTTAGAGGAGGGCAAAGACTTTTTGCGTACGCAAGGAATTTCCGAAAAATAGCGTACGCTAAAGTGGCGCGCCCAAAGCGCAGAACGTGGTTAGCGTTCGGCGCATGCGCAGTGGCGACGCGCTAAACTTTGCGTACGCAAAGCTTCGGCGTGCGCTCTTCTAAAACTGCCTAATAGAGAGTTTTATAATAAGGTACTCAATTTTAGCGCACGCTAGCGCTAAATTTAGCGCTTGCGTTATGCGCATTCTGCGAAGGAGTGTTTTAGAATAGTGTTTCTTCGCCGCGACGGAAAGCCCAAGCATCTCCCGCTTGCAACGGCACACACATATACGGTAACACTTTTTATTTCGCACGCAGAATGCTCTAACTTTAGAAAAAAACAAAATATTGTTTCGTAGTAATATTTTCGATTCGTTTAAATATGAGAATGCGACGGAAGCGGTTGACTGGTCGTGTCCGCTTGCGCCACCTCGGCAAGTAAGGTCTCGTGTACTGACCTTGGCACACAGCACTACCTTCGCCATGAAACGTTCGCGCGTTACAGGCAGCAAGTGGCCGGCGAACGTTGCCTACCTTGCCGGGTCTTCCAAAACGCTTCTGACGTGCACCTCCCGTAGGAGTGCAATGTCGTCGTGCTTTGATGATCGCATTCAAGAGGATGCCGCCGACGTCGCGCTCACAATTCCTGCCACAGCCACCATATTTGAACTGTGCTCGTCTTGGCTTTAGTTAAATTCTCACCACGAATCCGCCTTGGAGGAACGCAAAGACTCTTTGCGCACGCACGCAATTTCTGAAAAATAGCGTACGCTAAAATAGCGCACGCGAAGCGCAAAACGTGGTTAGCGTTCGGCGCATGCGCACTGACGACGACGGTATTCTTTGCGAGCGCAAAGCTTTACCGTGCGTTATTCTAAAACTCTCTAATGCCTCGTTAAGATTAGCGGGACGGATGGCCACGTGGACGTGCGACAACGGGTGACGTGGTAACGTGGTTGGTACCACAACGGTAGGAGTGATCACGTGACTATATTAAAGTGCTCCGGGTCACACGAGGACACATGACGTCACGGTGTCATGCCGTGGTCACGTCGCAGTGTAACGTGATGCACGTTGCGAAGTCGTGGTGTCTCGTGATGTCACGGTATAAACGACAGTTATAGATCTAGTAACGCTGGGTGTCAACACTTGGTGTACCGTGACGTCAAATTATGTGGTCGAATCGCGCGGTGTCATAGTATTACGTGGCGTTTTCTGACACCACGATTGGAAGCCGTAATGTAACGTGGCAGTGTGACGTCACGTGACGACACTCTGTGATTCTGCCCAGATTTGTGCGTCATCGGTAATGGATTTTGCATTCGGGACTTTTGTGCGGTAGATTGGAGGATCGCGCTTTAACTATCTATAGGGTGTCCCAAGTCCCCAGGCTCGATCCAAAAATTAACCGTAAAAATCGACGCCTACGCATAGCATTCTAAACTTTTCTTCAAAGGCGTATTTCAGAGGTCGTTGTTTTTCTTGTAAAATTAAAAAAAAAGTAGCTCCCTTTCCCTCAAAAATAGGGCCGAAAAAACTCGCCAGGGTCAACGTCGACCCAAACGACGAAGTCGAGTTGCGAAGCCGGTTTGGGGCGCGTTCTGATAGAGGGCGTCGGGAGCAGCGCCGGAAGGTGCAGCCGACCAGGGAAAGAAAGCAGACGACACGCAGACGAAATCCGTTGACAGCAAAGGCGCCTGCCGTCATTATGCAGACGCGTTTCTTTTCTTTTTTTATTTCAGTTTTGATTATATTTTTCGCCTTTACTTTTAACCAAAGGTACATTCCAAAAAGATTATGTCCATTTTAATAAACCGCGGTGGTCGCGAGCCGTCTCGATAAGGAGGTAGCGCCATCTATCAATACGAGCGCCAACGTGCCCAGCCACTGGACTCGGTCATCTGCGTCGCCGCCCGCCGTTGACCCTGGCAAGTTTCTTGGCTCTATATTTTACTGAAAGTTTACAAGAAAAACCGACCTGTGAAATACACCTTTGACGCAATGTTTAGATTGCTACATGCCGGCGTCGATTTTTACCGTTCATTTTAGATCGAGCCTAGTAACTTCGAACACCCTATATTTTCCTTCTCTGTTTTTGTTGTGTGGTGTAACGCAGTGTCAGGAACCATCGAGTAATAGGCGCTGTAATCCAATGATACCTCGAAGCAGCGCGCATCAGAACTTAGAATTTACGCTTCAAAAACAGGTCATTGGCGGTAACGTGAACGTGCCTGTCCTGCCTATGTTTATTAGCAAATGAAAACGCGTTCTTAATATTAAAAAACAAGAAATCGCAAGGCAAATTGATTTGCAATTGTGTTGTTAAATGAAACGTTCTTAGTTTAGCGCAAGTAACCTTCAGGCCTTTCTTCACGAGCTGTGCCTCCGGGTGTCTCCACTCCTCTCCACCCTATCGACTTTCCCCGTCAGTCTCCCCTGAATCTGTGCATACGTCAGGTGACACGAAGTCATGTGATGTCATTTGTCCCGCAAAATTTAGCTGGAAGACTGATTGGATGTTGAGGTCACGTGACGTCACAGGCCACGGCTTCACGAAATCAGAAGCAACTTGCTTAAAAACGTTTCACGTTAAAAAACAACAAAAAACATTGACAAGTTTTTAATTTTATTTGCACCCGAAGGTGAATAAAAATGGTGACACATTCAAATTGAAACGCTGGTCATCCTCCAGCTCTATACGGTTACGGAGTTTTCAAACCGCCATGTTAACGCAACCGAAACAAGAGGACTACCGCGTCTTCTCTTAGTGCGTAACCGCATAGGAAACCTCGGAAAAGGCCCATTAGAGCAAATGTTGTAACCATATATGATAAAGAATCCCATCGTTGATTCAGCGTTTCAGTTGTATCCATTGTAGAGTGCAATTTTACACGAGAGACTAAGGCACTATTTTGAAATATACTCGCCGTTACCAGCGAAATTCTACAGTGCATGGTCGGCTAATTTCGATTACTTATGTATCTGTTTTGTTTCTTAAGTTTCTGCAGGCCGTTATAGCATACAGTATTGGATGCTTTCATATCACACACTTATCAGAGTGGGCGTCTAACTCTTGTTGGTTTCCTTTAGTTTGGTCCTCGATATTATTCAATGCCGCCCTCAAGGCGCTCCTCTTACAACTAGTTTTGGATTCCACGTCCTTTCTCGTACGAAAATGTCAGATCGGAGCGGTTCCAGTTCGGATTCGCGGGATTTTAAACTTGCGGGCAGTTCCGATCCGCGCGATTCTGGGAGTAACCAGTCGGATCCAGGGAGACGCAACGCACTGGAATCGCACGGTGTTCAGTGGATCCGATCCGCTCCCCTTGTTCCAGTAGAGTTACCGTGGGGACATAAAAGATCACTGCGGCGGGACCGCCTGGTTCAGTTATGGTTGCCTTGCGGTCTCGTCGACCCACTGTGCCACATGCTCATGCCCTCTTCGTTCCGGTACAGGATCGGACGGGGGTCGGGGTCTCGGGGTCCTCTGCCCAGCGGGTCCTTCCTGGGTCGTTCGCTTGGCGACGCCCAGCTTTATTTTTACAATAGTTTGTCCCCAATTGGCTTTTTCCTGAAAATTACCACTTGATCACACGATCCAATGCATTTTTATTTGAATTGTCTAAGTCTGCAGTGCCTCACGGCGTGAGCGGACAAGGGGACTGTTATTTTTCAATCTTTTACAAGGAACCCCGACCTCAAAATCTGTACCAGTAGATTCAGCTTCCAGCCTCCCAGCCAGCGGGAGCGCATATGCGTGACTGCAGGAGGGGAAGGAGGGGTGGGGTTGGGGGGGGGGGGGGGGGGGGCGATCGGCGAGGAATTTCTGCGGTTTCTCGCAGGTCACGTGTTAGGGACAGTCGCATCCGCTGCGGAGGCGCTGCGAGCGGGCGTTCTCCGCGCGCACGTGGCGCACACCTGGCTTTGTCCGTTTTCTGTTGCAGTCGGCGGCAGCGCGGCTGGAGTTAAGTCAGTTTAGTTTCCTTCGCTCTCGTCGGACTGTCAGTCGGCACTCGGCCGGCGGGGACGTTCGCGCTGCAAGCACACGGATACTGACGCGCCCATCGTTTCCCTGGATAGATACCCACTGACCTCGGCTTTGAATCTTTATATAGTGTGAAGCTGCCGACCAATTGCGTTTGGCTCGGCATCTAGATGCGCTGGTGTGCTTGGTGACAATACCTGGACAACTCGGATACCGCTTGCCCGCCGGAACTTCCCGATGCACTCAACACTGGATACCGTGCTTGTGCGTGCTGTGTGTGTGTTCCGTGCACCGTGTTTAATGACGACGCGACAACGCCTGGACGACCGTGTGCGCCGCCGGAATTACTGCTGCGCTCACCACTGGATTCTACAAAAATATTTCGCGCGATGCCCTTAGCAGTTACAAGGGAGAGATCGTCGCGATTTCACACCCAGTCCGCCTGGGTCTGAAACCGCGACGATTTCTCGCTTGTAACGGCTAAGGGCATCGCGCGAAATTCTTTTGTAGAGTCCAGTGGTAAGCGCAGCGGGAATTCCGGCGGTGCACCGCCTGGGTTTAAAGGGATACTACAACGAAATTTCGGCGCTCATTTTTTGGTCTATATGTGTTCAAAAACGCAGCATCACATCGAACATACCAATATCTTGTTAAAAAAGTCACGAAAAGGAATTTTAAAACGAATTAAACGATTAGCAAAGAGCACCTGGTGGATGTCGCTAACGCCTCGCTTGTAATGCCCGTCTAGGAACCTTGACAGCTAGTGACGGAGGTTGTCTCGTCTCCGGCCACGACGAGAGAAGAGGGGCAGGAGGATCCCCTCTTCCCGAGAATGCCTTTTGTGTGTCGCAGAAGTCGCTATTGTCCCCCTACAAGATTATTGAAGATTAACCCGTCACTCAAAATTCGTACAAAAGCAGCCGCTTCGGTGGCCGGAACGACTAGGCCATCCTCTCGACGTCAGCCTCGGCGTAGCTTTGCTCGTCTTGAGACGACCTACGTCACGATTGCGTTGGATGTCACGTGGTCTCCGCTGGGCCTTCTCCGAGCGCTTGCCAGAGTGAGCCGTTTATAACGAAAAAATACAGCCACCAGGCTCAAAATACAAACATGCGATTGTCATTTACGGATATTGTGGATCATATTTAACCTATTTTTAAACACGACGGGAATATTTCAAATTTCGTTGAAGTATCCCTTTAAAAGGGTAGGGAAGCGAAATTTCAGCGCACATTGTCTAGCTTGAATGTGTTGCATGTTGCACCCTAACCTCAAAAACACCAGTCTTCCGTTGAAAGGCGCAAGAAAACTAATTTTAAAGCTAAATAGACGATCCTTTAATGTGCGCCCGGTGGATGCATGCGGAGCCTATTTGGGAGATAGTCTAGCAACGTTCTGGAAACTGCTACGTAGTCGTGACGTAGCAGATTCCTTCGGAGCAGCGCCGCCCTTTGGAATTTCCACATTTTCCTTCTTAGCATTCCTCCTAGCCCAACTCACACATCGCGCACTGTACCAAACGGTCTAAGAAGACAGAAAGGAAGAACTGCACTCTTTCTCGGACCCTCGTTCGTGCGACCGGAAACAGCCATTCTCCCCCTAGAAGATTAGCCCGTCTCTCAAAACTCGAACAAAAGTTGCTTTCCCCACCTCGTTCAGCCGTAAGCTGACAGTGTTGTGGAAGCTACGTGCCCCTTGGGCCAGCCACACGCTCGTCACCCCAAGGGTACTTCGTACGGCTCGGTTGTAACGCGCTGACGCTATTAGGGAGTTTTCGTAGATCGTTTTCGCCGTCCCGCAAGGCCCTCCGCAACCCGCTACGATAGCGGGAACTCCACAGTCAAGGCTATCGGCGCGCAGGCGCAGTAGCGACTTCTTCGTTGCGGAACGCTTAGCGGAGGGGGCAGCGCGGTCTACGAAAACTCCCTATTGACACCACCACAACCCTGACAACGCCACCAAGTGCAAAGCTTATAGCCACGCCAGCCTTGCAATTCCACGAACGTGGGAAACCTTTTCTTTCTCTTTTTGTTTGCGCCGGATAGCCCATGACGCATCGCGGTCTCCGATCGCTTCTCTTGGAGCGCTTGCTCGAGTGCACCGTCAGTCGTTCAAAATACAAACGTGCGATTATAATTTACCGTTATTATCCGCCATGCTTGACTCGTTTCCGAACGAAATTTGAATATTTAAATTTTTGTTTCCGTACCCCTTTAAAATTTGGGCTGGAAATGCGCGGTTTCAGGCTGGATACAAACTGGTGCGCCAATTTTTTGTCTAGGCGGAACCGGCATTTTTCATTCCGGCCTGAATCTGACATTTTCGTACGGGTTGTGTTGCATCCACTCAATTAAAAAAAATATATATATTTTTTTATTTTTTAGCAGGAACTTTCTTTTTGTATTTAACAACGCTGGTGACATAATCGCCTATCAACGTCTCAGGTACGCCTCCATCTTCATGCTCTCGTCAGCGCGCACCTAGCCCTGTTGTCGAGAGTGCAACTGCTACATGCGCCTTAAAACACTCCAATCCCTGTCGACTTCCCGCCGTTCGTGTGATTGCTGGAGTCTGGAAGGGAGTCCCGCGGGTTCCGCCGATCGCTGATGCCACCAACATTCCTCCCCGAAAACATCCCGCGTCTAAATACCGCCTTTAGGTGAAGACACAAAGCACAGGGAACGCTGCGAGGCCATGGACCAGAGAAAGTCCTCTTGACGCGCGCCACAGTAGCCAATGCCACTAGCTTTTCCGCCGGCCGGACAGGGCAACTGAGGAGAAAAGGAACAGATCAAAACAATAAGTGTCTCGTCATGGCACTCGACCGTATGTATGCGCGCTTTAATTCTGCGCCTGAAAGCTTTCCGCTTTAACGAATTCACAGAAGTGTTCTTGACTCCGTTGAGACACGATACCAGATTGAACGACGAAGCGCTGTTAAGCAACACGCGTAGTTTAGTTCGGATATTTCCACGGCTCACCCAGGGAAGAAGACTAAAGAAGCTGGTGCAACTATTTTAACGTTGGAAGAATTTGCTTCTTCTACTTTTGGCATTGCTCATCTTGTTCCAAAAGGCAGAAAGCCCATCTCCTTCCTCCGAAATGTTGCGATTCTACCGCGTAAGCGCGAGGCAGACATTAAAATATTTCCCGAGCTGCAGCCGCGAGCGGTGGCCATGAGAACCACGCAGCGTGACGTCAATGGGGGACCCGTAAAAAGATAGCCAGTTGTGCAAATACAGGGTGTCATAAAAGAAAATTTACACGGTCTTTTTTCCCGCAAAAATAAACTAGGCATCGCCGAACGCTCATTCTCCGCCCAAAGGTAGAGCTAGAGGTCACAACCAGATGCCAAAGTTTCAGCCCGATCCGATAACTTAATCAAAAGTTATTAGTGATTTTCTGAAAATTTCAATGGGAAAATGGCGGCCGACGGAGTTTTCAAACACATGGGGCTCTATGGCACCAGAAACCGAAAACGGTAAAAAATGGGCTCCATTTTCCCATTGAAATTTTCAGGAAATCACTTATAACTTTTGATTAAGTTATCGGATCAGGCTCAAACTTTGGCATCTGGGTGTGACCTCTAGCTCTACCTTTGGGCGCAGAATGAGCGTTCGGCGATGCCTAGTTTATTTTTGCGGTAAAAAAGACCGTGTAAATTTTCATTTGTGACACCCTGTACTTGTTCGATAAATGGTAATTTTTCTATAAATCTTGTCGTTCCAACATAAATATAAATGCATCAGAACCCCCTTATCAGCGACAAAACTTTTATTACACAGAGTTTCAGTGGTGCCATCTATCCGAGGTCAACAAAACCATCAGCTCTATCTGCTACCGCGACCAGCCGTCAGAAGCCGGAGGGGGACGGGGGCAGAGCCGGACGGGGATGGCCGGACCCGGACGAGAGTTTCCTCCTTTGGCCATGTTGATCGCGCTGCGCCAAAGCCTGCGCAAGCGCGTGGTCACGTCTTCGCGAGCGGGCGAGTTCTCGCTGCTCACCTATGGCTCTAGAGAGAGAGAGGGCTTCACCGGAACACCGCACGTCCCCCCTTGACGTCACAGCGCACGTGACTCGGAAAATGGTGAAGGAGTTGAGAGGTGCCGAAAACCTCAATCTTTGTCCAGTTTTCAAAATAAAAACTAGGACATGCAGGCAAAAGCGGTTTTTTGTTCTTTACTTCAGAAAGGTCGAGACACCAACTCCCAAATTATTTAAGCGAAGCACTGAAATTGTTGCGCAGTTCCTTTAGAGACAAGCTAAGTGAGGCACGGGAAACCTGGCCGTGCCTATTTATCTCTCTCTCTCTCTCTCTCTCTCTCTATATATATATATATATATATAGCGTCGCAGCCATCAATGCCGGCAAAACAGCAGGATCAAGCGCTGCGGCGAGACTGACTCCGGCTCGCCACGCGGAGCCCCTTTTTGTGCACGCGAGTGCTTCTGGAACGATCGGCATGGAAGGTTTGGGGAGTAAAACATTGTAACCTAGAACAAACAACCGGGTTCTCGAATTTACTAGAAGGCGACATTTACAGAAGGTACAGAAAGGTGGGACCTCCACTGCCAGGTACCGAATCGTGTCTCTTTCCGTGAGAGCCAAGCACGGTAACCGTTCGGCCACGGACGCCCTTGCTCGGGGGCGCGCGTGCCAATATTTCTTAAACCAGCCTCTAGCCTGACACAGTCGTAGAGGCATCCCAGGGGTAGCCCAGATGCAGATCCTTCCTGCGTTTGAGTTTGAAATGTGGGCGTGCTGGCTGCCTTTTCCAGGCCAATTTTTTTTTTTCGTTGTAACTAGAATTTTTGTGCATTACAGGTGTCACCGTCAACGCCGTTCACCCAGGCCCCGTGAAGACAAGCATCGTTCAAGACACCTCGCACTCTGTATCTCTCTTTTTCACCTTCATCTTCAACTATTTCGGAAAGGTAAGATGCACCTTTTTTTCAAAGCTACAGTCGAGCAACCGAAATTTATTCAGCGGGAGTATAATGCGTACGAAGCCAAATACAACAACAACAACAACAACAACAACAACAACAACAACAACAACAACAACAACAAAAACTACATCTACAAAACGCTATGCAGACATAAATTGCCGCGACTGCTTCCTTGTGACTTCCCGAAGCCCCGTTTATGACAGCCGTTGATACACGAAGGCATCGGTTGTTTTTGGAACGACAGTCTGTCACACACTGTGCCCTTCTACGGGCTGACGATGCTAATTTTTTTTTTTTATGTGGGAAACTTTCTTAAAATTTGCTTCCTCCTAAGCCTTTGACGAGTTCGTTATCAGAACCTCGCCTTCTGGACACCGCCTTTACTGAGTTGACATGTAAGATGTAAAGTGTGTTCGTTATGATACACTGTTGCGAAACGAAAATTGCGAAAGTACCTTGGTTACACCTGCCAAGATTTTTATAGGCGGAACATGCTTTTCAAGTTTCAAAAGTGAAGTATCAAAAGAAAATACTAATGAGGGGCTGATATTCTGTTCCTTCTCATATTAAACTCAGTTAAGTACAAAAGAGATTCTGATCTTCAGTTTTCAGGGTGCTAGACAGTTAACAAGATGTGCCATCTCCGGCATATTCAACGAATGTTTATTATTAGCCGGCACACCTTGGTGAATCCTGATTAAAACGCAACCACTGATTCATCTGGTTTCCCTCGAACACAGCGGAACCCGACAGCGCGAGCAGCTAGGAGCGCAACAGTCAAGCCGGTAAATAAATTTAAGGAAATCCGACGCCGTTCAATAATTGATAAATAACGCTTTGAACCGAAGTAGTTTTGTTCTTCCATTTAGTGAAGCTGCCGCTCAGCACTAGCTCAAGTAATATGTCAAAAATGTGAGTAAGATTGCACCAGAGGACTCACCCACAAGTGGTTGGAGAATTGCTTTCGGATGTGCGGTTAACTTGGTAGTTCCTT
The DNA here is from genome assembly GCF_016920785.2 of Ixodes scapularis. Classification (NCBI taxonomy): domain Eukaryota; kingdom Metazoa; phylum Arthropoda; class Arachnida; order Ixodida; family Ixodidae; genus Ixodes; species Ixodes scapularis. The sequence continues at coordinate 7,512,400 of NW_024609880.1, read as the reverse complement.
GGCCGAAGTAATGTGTTTTGGTGAGACTTTTCTTGTGTGCTTCACGAGTTCTAATGTTAGTCACAGTTTCGCACCATAACGCTGCAACGCTGCTTGTCGGTAGTTGTGTTGCTCGAATGTTCAGCATTGGAACCCATTCACTGGCTGAGCTAGAGTTAGAAGGGCCGTTATCACTTGGAAGGATACAACGAAAAATGGATGTATAGAGACGTCTTGCGCCGCTCATTCCCAGGGTTCAAGTGCCGTTCGAGTGGGTTCATACTGTGCACTAAAGTGCCGTTTCTAAATTTTATAAGCGCGCCTAACTATCAGTAGGGTGGTTTCAAAGCTCTTCAGCAATTACCACAGCCCAACAGACGCTTGTTCGAAAACACGATATCCAATTTTTTTGTAATGATTTTTACGAATGGTCTAACAAAACGAAAGTAGTGATATCTACTTATGTAACGTATCAATTTATATGCCGTAATATTTGAGAGCTAATGCTCACAACTACGATACGAAAAAAAAAATAAAAAAAAAAATAAAGCACTACAATAGCGTACGGGCTAAGCTTATTACACTCAAGTAAAAGAGCCCTCAGTCCCGAAAGTACTACTCTTAAGAATTTGAAGCACTAACTTGGAAAATCTTGATTAAGGCAATTTTATACCAAAAAACGTGCACCTTGATGGCAAAAGCAAATTGAACGTATGTTTTCGTTGCAGACAAAGTAAAAGAACGCAATCCCTTTTTCTGGCGCCTTTTTTTCATTATGGTGGAACAGAGTAGCGGCGCGTGCCTGGTAAAGCACACATTAGAATAGAAACTGGTTCACACACTTGCGACTGCTTGCTCCATCTATCGGGTGGCCGAGAAACACTCGCAAGTTCGTATATTGCTATTGCTTTCGCTCAACGTTCTTCCTTTATTGGCCCGAAAACTTTGTACAATATTTTGAACAACCGTCTATCATAAAAAGAATGTACGTTTGATATAGAAAAAAAAAAAAAAAACTTTACTCTAGTGAAATGCAGTCCTAGGGCCACTAGGGTGTTGTCTAGTCGAGATTAAAAGAACTCGGTTGTGCGCAGCCGGAAGTATGTAAACCAAATTTTACAGGGTGTCTTGAGCTGGAAGCCTTAACTTTTAATCAGAGAAGTGCCGATAAATACTTTTTTTTTAATGCGAGTGCTTGAGATATCTACAAGCATCGAGTGAGCGCGATACGAGTACTGTCTAAGGAGGCGCCAGGCTCTGCCTCCCAGGACAGGACATGTAGCTTCCACACGGTCTTAAATGCACGCAGGAGCTCCGTCGGACGGCACTTGAAATGCTCGGCTGAATAGCCACGATACGACTTCAGACACGGCACAAAAAGTTTCGAAACACGGCGCAACGTCACGATACGACTCTTCACAGGGCACAAAGATTTTCGAAACACGGCGCAACATCTTAAGATTTTATATAGCGATCGATTTGTGATTCACTACATTTGCTCGAAAGTCCTCTGTAGTCGCGCCTTTATTGCAAATAGGGCGCGTGTGCATACGATTGCTCGTTTTAAAAATGTTGTAAACCCCGTAGTTTAAGGTAGACTAATAGAAATGAGTTCCTCGGCCGTAGACGCCAACTCGCAAGAGTGACTTTTGTTAAACAGTGCCCGCAGGCGTCTGCCACAGGTGTCTCTACCACGTTTACCAGGTTAAAAAAAAAAACAACAACAAAAAAACGTCTTTCGAGTTTTGCCTGATGACGTCATGCTGTCGCCAGTCGCAATCCTGGCGGTGTCACATGCAGCAGTGGCGGTGCATCTGGGCCCGTTTGCTCAAAGCCGGTTAACTTTAACCGCGGTTAAAAGTTAACCGCCCTTCCCTACTAGGTACCTACAAGTACCTAGTCAAGTTTGAAGAGGGCTGGATGAGCGATAGCTCCGTATTCTATTGTGGGGTGGTAGCTGGTGTCACCTACTGGCTGTAGCGAATATACGTGGCTTCCGTGGAAAGGTTCCCGAAATGGGGGGACCCAAAAAATGCGCACTGCCTGGTTTTCGCGACACAGTGCGGCATACATTTGAGCTTATTGAGAAAGAATTTTTATTGCTCGTGGTAGAAATAATCGGCAAGGTAAAACTAAATTAGCCCTTGTTTGGAAATTTTCTAAATATTTGGTTGTATGAAGTGAAGAAAAGCCTCGTTGAAATTTCCTTCCGAGTTCGAAAGAGGACGACGAAGTTGAGTCCTAGAAACGATGAGGAAGAAGTGAGCAGTGAAAAGCGGGCGGTACACCGGCAGCATGGTTGGTCAGCATGTAAGAACTGTATATAACACCGTCCTAAATTGAAAAACCTGTAACTCGGCTCCACTGAAAATTGACCTATTACTAGATTAACCAAGCATTGAGGAGAACGCTGAAAGTGTAATTCTACGATCTGCGCGCTGGCCTTCGATTTACAAAAAATTTGAAGTAAATGATCATAATGAATCTTTGACGAACGCGCGTGCACGGCAAAATTTGTTTTAGGCTTTTTGCTTCAGAAGAGTTATTACTGCAGACGCCAGCAGGTGCAGCGCGTGTAACCACACTCGTAGCATGCACCTCGGTGCTTTTGAAATTTAGCAAAAGGTCTATGGGAATGCTGTCTGCTTTTGTGTGATATCAATACCCGGGCGATTCAGTCAAGGCAATCCACTTTCCAAAGACGTTGCCATGCCGACAACTATCGCGTTCATTTACGCTTAGGAATGGCCAGAGTCGAAAGTCTATCTAAAAAATGCGGCGAGGTCATTGCTCATGCTTTGCGTTTTAAGTGAGGTAAGGCAACGCGAAAACCTCCTGCACCATTCATTGCTGACTAACGCGCCCGCTACTGCAGCTACTACTACGTATTAATTCCAAAGCGAGCGGCGCTCACTCACCGGGGCACCGCCATATTTCCCCGCCGTCCTTACTCTGCCGGTCACGTGACCCGAAATTCCCCCTCGTAGGGAAATCCGGTTAACCGCGGTTAGTTAACCAGCTTCGAGCAAACGGGCCCTGGCAGAGGCCTGTTGTGCTGCAGGTCGCCCTTCAGCTTGGCAGTCCACGGAAGATTCTCCAGTCAGAGCTTGGGACGCCGTGACAACGATGACACTCACGTTTGCTCGGGCTCTCTGTCGAAACTTCTACCAGGATCGCTACATCCGACACTGCAAATCTTCGGCTGTTGTGAAGTAATTTGTTGGTCACTTCGGAACCATATGTTTTTTGCATGGGCGGAATAGGACACACCAATCGCAGACGTGTTCGAGGCAGCGTCGTTGTGCCTAACCTGTTATAGAAAACGTACTCAATCAACCAACTAATGACATGCTGACACAGAAAAAGATGCAACTTGAGTTTGCAGATGCTACATAGTATAAATATTTGTTTTGTTTTCGGACATCTGCGCAGACACCTCAAGAAGGAGCCCAGACGTCCATCTACGCGGCTGTAGAGCCCTCGCTGGTCAAAGAGACCGGCAGGTACTTTGTAGACTGCCGAAAGGACTTGATGGGCTGGAACGCCCTTGGACGCAAGAGGGCGCAGGAAGTCTTCGAGGCCTCTTTGAAACTGGTGCAGCTGGATCCAGCCCAAGTGGAGAAGCAGTTACAGTCGCCCACGTCGTGATTGCGAACAGTGTGGGACACTCACAAGAACGTGAAAAGTTCGGACTCATTACCAATACTTCATTTGAGCAACTACAGGAATGCAAGAATTCAAAGCATCGAAAAATGAGACATTATCCAGCGACCCAGTAGAACTTTGCGAGAATGGCTTTCAAACGCTGGCTCGAATAAAGGAAACAAAACTTCTAGCAAACTTTAGGTGTCATTCCTCTCTCTCTCGCTTTATATACCGGGTGTTTTTGCGAAGACTTTCAAAAATCCTAAAAATTAGGGCGATTGAAAAACGAAGAAACTCTTCTCGGGAACAAACTACCAGCCACGGCGTACGCCAGGAATTGCCAAAAACCTACTAATTAGCCAGATAATTAATTAAAACTTGTTAATTAACTTTTCAATTAGTGGAAATAGACATATGATTCCAATTAGAAAGTTGCTGAGCGTTATCGAAAACCACTAAATCAGTCATTTTCAGAAAGACTTTAAGCGCTTGAGAAGAGTAGTAGCGCACTAAAATTACCACTCCTGGAGCAGGTACAAGGCTGGGGCTAGATAAGAGGCGGAAAAATCGCGCGGGCGCCCGACACGGAGCGGAAGTCGAATATACACGGTTTGCACGAGACACGTAAATTACTTGGACGTCATAACCTATGTGCATTACTTCAGTTACTAGGAGGATCTTCTCGCCATCCAGGACACGAAGTACTCAAGGCGCTATAGAAAACCTTGAAACAAGCAGATCACACGAAAACTTTTCCTTAAAGCATATTCTCACACACTCTACTGCTGAATAAACTTAAACTTGTCTTAATTATTTTGACGAGGCCGGAAAACATATGACTATGCCAAGTTTGCAACGCATTTGAAACCGCCCAAAGATCCCTCTAACCATGCATAACTCTGTGCTTCGCGACAAATTAATCACCCGTCCCTTTTATAGTTATGCTCGTCATGATCATCAGCACAAAGTTGGGGTACCTATCGCTATCACATCAACATTCCAATCTTCTTTCCTTCCTCGCACATCCGTCGACTGGAACCACCTTTCCGGACCAATTGCATCCATAACTGACACTGAACTTTTTTGATCTGCTCTTACCAGTATTTTTTTTTTAGTGTGAATAACTATAAATTATCTTGTTTTGATCTCAAATTTATTCTCCGTTTCTGTAATGCCTTTGGACACCGAGGGTACAGGGAATAAAAATAATAAATATAAAATGACGTAAAATATGCCGGGGTGTCATGCTGTGGGACATGACTCGTTCCATGGCGGTTGGTCGTAGAAATGCTGGCAAAGAGCACGATAGAAAGCAAGCATCGCTGTCGTCGCGGCGTCCCAACACCTGGCTGCCGGAGTTCCTGAGACCTGTCCAGCTGGAGAGCAACCCGCAGCAGAACAGGCGTCGGGCACATTCACCACCTCTGCTGCGACACCGCTAGGATCGCGACCGGCGACAGCATGACACTTCCGTCGTCATCAGGCGGAAATTGAGACCCGCTTTCTTGGGCACGTTAAAAACACGAAGCGGACACTCGTTCCCGGCACCATACCTTTGATAAGGGCTGGCTCATGCTTCGCCTTCGTCGCTCTGATTGAGTCGGAGTGGCCGTAGCATTTGCTTTTTGAAAAGTTACAGTGAGACCACTGCTCTGTAGGTCTAGTGAAATGTTATTTTGCAGAGCAGCCAGAAATTGCGTAGTGGACACGATGAACCTCTTCCCTTCGCGATAAGGCATCACGTGACATAGCTGACGTCACTGCCTGCAGTGTGAGAGACACTTCCCGCACCAGGCGAAGCGTGGCGCAATTGCACGGGTATGCCAGGTCTATGCAACTTTTCCTTCTTGCCTTGGGCATGTCTCGTGGGTTGCGCGCTACGAGCTCGAATCTACAGGAACACCGGGAGCCATGAGATGCCCGTAATTCTGCGCGGCGACTTCAACGTCGACGTTCGGGACCTCAAGAACTTATGGTCCTTGGAGTTAATGTACAAGTGGTTCGAGTTTGTCGTGGAAGCCCGACCCGGCATGTACCCGACACGGAGCGGAAGTCGAATATACACGGTTTGCACGAGACACGTAAATTACTTGGACGTCATAACCTATGTGCATTACTTCAGTTACTACGAGGATCTTCTCGCCATCCAGGACACGAAGTACTCAAGGCGCTATAGAAAACCTTGAAACAAGAAGATCACACGGAAACTTTTCCTTAAAGCATATTCTCACACACTCTACTGCTGAATAAACTTAAACTTGTCTTAGTTATTTTGACGAGGCCGAAAACATATTACAATGCCAAGTTTGCAACGCATTTGAAACCGCCCAAAGATCCCTCTAACCATGCATAACTCTGTGCTTCGCGACAAATTAATCACCCGTCCCTTTTATAGTTATGCTCGTCATGATCATCAGCACAAAGTTGAGGTACCTATCGCTATCACATCAACATTCCAATCTTCTTTCCTTCCTCGCACATCCCTCGACTGGAACCACGTTCCCGGACCAATTGCATCCATAACTGACACTGAACTTTTTTGATCTGCTCTTACCAGTATTTTTTTTTTTTAGTGTGAATACCTATAAATTATCTTGTTTTGATCCCAAATTTGTTCTCCGTTTCTGTAATGCCTTTGGACACCGAGGGTACAGGGAATAAAAATAATAAATATAAAATGACGTAAAATAAGCCGGAGTGTCATGCTGTGGGACATGACTCGTTCCATGGCGGTTGGTCGTAGAAATGCTGGCAAAGAGCACGATAGAAAGCAAGCATCGCTGTCGTCGCGGCGTCCCAACACCTGGCTGCCGGAGTTCCTGCGACCTGTCCAGCTGGAGAGCAACCCGCAGCAGAACAGGCGTCGGGCACATTCACCACGTCTGCTGCGACACCGCTAGGATCGCGACCGGCGACAGCATGACACTTCCGTCGTCATCAGGCGGAAATTGAGACCCACTTTCTTGGGCACGTTAAAAACACGAAGCGGACACTCGTTCCCGGCACCATACCTTTGGTAAGGGCTGGCACATGCTTCGCCTTCGTCGCTCTGATTGAGTCGGAGTGGCCGTAGCACTTGCTTTTTGAAAAGTTACAGTGAGACCACTGCTCTGTAGGTCTTGTGAAATGTTATTTTGCAGAGCAGCCAGAAATTGCGTAGTGGACACGATGAACCTCTTCCCTTCGCTATAAGGCATCACGTGACACAGCTGACGTCACTGCCTGCAGTGTGAGAGACACTTCCCGCACCAGGCGAAGCGTGGCGCAATTGCACGGGTATGCCAGGTCTATGCAACTTTTCCTTCTTGCCTTGGGCATGTCTCGTGGGTTGCGCGCTACGAGCTCGAATCTACAGGAACACCGGGAGCCATGAGATGCCCTTAATTCTGCGCGGCGACTTCAACGTCGACGTTCGGGACCTCAAGAACTCATGGTCCTTGGAGTTAATGTACAAGTGATTCGAGTTTGTCGTGGAAGCCCGACCCGGCATGTACCCGACACGGAGCGGAAGTCGAATATACACGGTTTGCACGAGACACGTAAATTACTTGGACGTCATAACCTATGTGCATTACTTCAGTTACTACGAGGATCTTCTCGCCATCCAGGACACGAAGTACTCAAGGCGCTATAGAAAACCTTGAAACAAGCAGATCACACGGAAACTTTTTCTTAAAGCATATTCTCACACACTCTACTGCTGAATAAACTTAAACTTGTCTTAATTATTTTGACGAGGCCGGAAAACATATGACTATGCGAAGTTTGCAACGCATTTGAAACCGCCCAAAGATCCCTCTAACCATGCATAACAAATAGCCCACACACATTGCACACACGGCTTATATTCTACGCTTCCCGTGTTTATCATTATAATAAAAACAAGTTTAAACTTTTTTTCCCTAAAACTAGTACCTGATTTTTGCTATAGCATGTTTAGTCTTGCGAAAGGTTTTGTGTATTGCGAGTTAAGTTTTTTTATGAAATCAGATGTAACCGTAGGTTAACCTTTGAAACTGATTTGCTTTCGCAAATTCGACGCTTATAAAATTTCGTGTCCGTGAAACTTTTATTTCAGGGCGATTCGGCCTTCATCAAAGTTTGATGCAGCCATATGTATTATTCCCTAGAATTATGAATAAAGCCAAATGATGTCCACAGACAGATACGCACCAAAAGAAAGAAAACAAATTAAGTTTAATTAGGTACATCATTTACAAGGACACCAAATACACGTCAAAAGCACTAACACTGCCTGAAGTAGCTACGTTAAAGCTCGTCAGAAAAAGTCAAGCATACTTGCGTAAAAAACATCTAAAACAAAGCGAATTCTTACATATTAGAGGATGTTGCCAAAGATCAAAAAATATTTACTGTTTTTTTAATAACTTGACTAATTCCACTCTAAAGTGGTTGTGTACAAAATATGTCTTAGAAAGCAAACTGTAACTGATTTTACCGCGACTCGGACAGACTAGAGAAATCAGTCTAAAAAGAAACCTTTGTGAGTACACTTTTTCGGAGTATTCAAAGACGACCAATCACGGCAAACGATACAAGAATCGCAGCGAATGACGGAGCTTAGAATATAGTTAGACCACCCACCCAAGACATGCGACGTGCTCAGGGTTAATAAACATGCCGTTTTAATTTTTCCTTGTCCCGGTACACTTTCCAATTCCAATCGTATTCTGATCTTGTTCATCCGCCGGGATTCTTCCATTTCTTGCCGTGATTGGCTGTGTTGGTGTTCTGCAAAAAAATAAAATCGTGTTTTTTTAGACTTTGATGTTTCCTGCACCGATATGGCCGACCCTGTTGCTGCCCTCCAAGGGTCCAGTGGCAAGATGTGCCACTGGACAATTTATCGTCAGCCTATCAGCTGACGATAAATTAGATAGCTAAACTGCGGCTGCTATTCGAACGTTGGTCACGTTACCTAACGTCATGACCCGCTCACTCTATCTATCCTCCGAGTTTCGCGAAGAATTGCTCTTTTGGCAGTGTGAGTTACACGCTTGGACGATGTCACGTGTCCAGCAGCTTGCCGATCTCGGAGTCATCGAGGTTCACGAGCTTGACCGTTGCTTCAAAGACCCTCTCCGAGAGGTCGCGGTCCGCGAGGCTGGAGGCGACGCGGGCCTTGGAGCAGTCCACGAAGTAAGTTCCCGTCGTTTTCTCCAGGCTGGGCTCCAGGGCCAGGTGCAGCGTCGTCTGCGCGCCTTCCTTCGGAGTCTGCCAAAAAAAAAAAGTTTATAGCCGTTTTAATTAAGGCACCCGCTCGGCGGGATATGTATCCCGACGATCCCTCCCACCAATTTTTTGTGTCCGTGGTATCCACAGCGCTCTCAAAAACTGGCGGTACGCCAGAAGAGTACGAAGCACTGTTTCGGCTCACATTGTACGTGATAGAACATATACTGTGCGACGCTGCGTGCACGAACACGACATCGGGAATTTCAACGCATAATGTGTCATTGTGCTGGATTCCATGTGGGAAGCGTAACGCTCGAGTGCAACGAAAAGCCGTTACACGCGGGTGAAGGCAATATAAATACATATCCCATGCAGTGGATCAGAATATAAAGCACATGCATGATTAGTCAAAACTGATTATAATTAGTAACCGGGATTTTCCGATAGACAGAGCGGCAATTAAACTCCGGACAGTGCATTCTGTAACCCGATGTCATATATGGGAGTCTTGGAAAAACGTAAAGACCCTTGCGTTAGCGCTGCGTATAGGACGCAAGCATAAGCTCTCGGTGGAAGGCAGAGGAGTGCTTCGAACTAGCACTTTTAGAATGGCGGAATGCATACGCATACGCAGGCATTTGCAGGGCGATCTATAGAAGGCAAGGTTTGCGTATGCTGTCGAGACCAGTTATAACGAAGTCGGTTATAACGAAATAGCGGCTGCAGCCAAGCGATCACGATTTCCCATTCCTTTTTGCACATCGTTAATTATAACCGATGTCGGTTATGACGAAATAGCGGATATAGCGAAGTGATTTCCGATTCCCGTTGGCTTCGTTGTAACCGGTTTCGACAGTAGTGTCATCGTCGGAGGATCTCCGACATGCCCCAAGCGGCCAACACGCTGAAGCTCCGCGAGAGACGCCGTAAACCGGCAGACGCGCCCGTCTTGGTGTTGCCGCGCGCTAGTGCGTGGCGCTTAATTGTGAGACGATGCGGGACGCGCTGGCGGCCATACTGGCAGCCATCTGCCAGTGATGACGCTCGGGCGGCAAAGGCCTCGTCATCTAGAGGTGGCATCGGCCGAATGCGCCGGTAGTGGCTCACCTTTCCGTAGAAGTTGCACAGCATGAAGAGGAACGTCAGGAGGCCAGGTGCCTCGTTGGCGATGTTCGTTTTGACAGTCCCAGGGTGGAGCGAGTTCACGGTGACACCTGAGAATGCACGACCCACGCAGAGAGTTCGGCGGGACAGTTAACACAAGGTGCGAAACAGTTGTTACGAGGTTGCGTCGCTGAACGGAGAAGCGTTGCTTTTGGCGTTTGAAACGTCTACGTCTTGATAAGATAACATATATCTGATCTAAAATGCACCTACATATGCCTTAATTCTCTGCATAAAGGAGGAAATTAGTAATAGTTCGCGAGGAGCCGGACTGTTTTTACTACGGTTCTTGGGGTAAAAACGAGAATAGAAGACACTAAACCGTCGATTCGGGAGAGTGAAGAAAGCATCATTAGTATAAATTTCCCCGGTACATTGAGGTGAAAGACTGAGTACAAAAGTCAGGTGGCGTCAATTTTTCGCTAAATTTAGCGGGGAAATTAAATTAGCATAAAGGTCGCGTTACGTCCATTGTGGTGCTATAGATTTGTGGGGAAATCGCACTGAGCAGTTACGTGTCGTCAAGTCAGGTCACGTCAATCTTGTCGCTACATTTAGCGGGGAAACTGGATCGGTGTATAGGTCACATGACGTCAGGTCACGTGACGTCCATATCCCCATCAAATTTGGCGGGAAATCTTAATTGGTGTGTAAATCACGTTACGTCAGGTTACGTGACATAATTCGACGTCAGGTGACCTAAACGCCAATCTAGTGTTTCCGCTAAATTTAGAGGGAAATGCACGGACGGTCGGAGAAACTTTTGGGATTGGGGGTTTCAATGAAACGCATGCCACGCTTAATACACGCCAAAGGAAAGTGTTCCAGTGCTACCCGACAGGTGGCGTCAGCCTGTTGCCGCGTCGAAAGCTGGGAGAAAAGTGCACATGACTGCCCAACGCACTCGATTGCAAACACAGTTAAGTGTGAACCAGCGCGAATGCATAGAAGGGTGGTCACTCACCAAAATCGATCAGCTTCTTAGCAAGGACCCGGGTGAACGCGTTGATGGCGAGCTTCGTGTTGGAGTACACAAGCAGCGGGTACTTCCACGGGTAGGTTCCTCGGGCCTTCTGTTCGAAGTATTGGATGCTTCCGAAGTAATGAAGCACCGAGGACAAATTGATGATTCGACTTGGAGCGCTCTTCTTGAGCAAATCTGTTCGGACAGAACGAGTGCGAGTCGTCTCCTAAAGATTAAAGCAACCTAATAAGGTTATTTCAATACTGGCCGATTTTCTAGAAGTGAAAGATCAGAATGGTTTGCCGCTATAAGGGGGTTGACTGAGGCAGTTCGACTAAACGTTGACACGCCCTCAAGTAATGCGTATTTAAGCAAAAAAGGGTATATGCTGTGAAACAGCAAATAGACTCCATTGAAACTGTCGGCGGAATAGCCACTGAATCTGTATTTTTATCGATTAACACAGTCACAATTTCAGCGATCCCCATCAACCCTGACACTGCATAAATGAAGCTTTTGCCAGTGTAACGTATTACCTAAGTATCGGTTCCGCTCTTTCCCCCAAAAAGGGAGTATAGCTGAACGAACACTTCTACAGTACTAGGTTAGTTTGCTAAATAAAAAATCATGAGCTTTTTTTTTTTTTTTTTTTTTTTTTTTTTTTTAATTGAAGAGACAGCGGAATACCCAGAGCTATGTCTCGAGAAAAGAAAGCTGTGACTCGAATTGTGCTTAACTCAATATTATCGGTTCTAACAACTCATGAATACCAGAATACAAATATTTTGTTTTTTTCCTTAATTGCAGATTACAAGACGTCATTGATTTTGTGAATGGCTGAGCATGTTAATGAAGATTTGTGCGTCATACACGCTTCTTTGTGAGCTAATAAAGTAGGTGTTTTTCGAGTGGCGGAATAGGCACCAGGTGCGGACTATGAATCTGGTGCGGAGAATAAACTAGAAAATACGTCGAATTCATGTGGTGTGAGAGAATTGAGAGGACCATACCAAAGGAGTCGTCTTCGTGCTGGTCACTGGACGCCACAATACATAGTGACAAGAAATGCCTTGATGTACGCATATATATATATATATATATATATATGGCAGTTGTCTGTTCACCGGTGCTGATTACTTTTACCTCTATTGTTTTTCCTCGCCTCGACGTATGTTGGCATACTATATTAGTATAAACATAAATTACATTAACCCCTCAAATATTTCGTCGCTTATTCCGGGAGTTCACGACATTAGGTTTCGACTTTCGACAGCTCTTTACGTCGCCGCGAGGCAGCCGAACGGGCGCAATTGAAAGTGGCCAGTTATAACACATTAGGCTTGTATTTCAGAACAAACACGGCAAACTGAGTCGTGTTTCTTGAACCTATCGTGGAACGCCTTCCTCAACACTTTGAGCACATTCAACGAGAATTTTACAGGACAACGGAGGTCCTTCTCTTCCACATCAAAACAAATATAATCTGCACGCCTAAGAGGTGTACAATGTTGCATAAGACCAACAAGGCCCTCGCACCTCCTATCTGCCATATCTGTGAAAATCAGATTAAAGTAGTAAACCTTCAATATCTCCTACTAAACTGCACAGGCCTCAAACCCTTTAGAAAAACACACACACACACACACACACACACACACACACACACACACACACACACACGCACGCACGGACGCACACACGCACACACACGCACACACGCACACACACACACACGCACACACACACACACACACACACACACACACACACACACACACACTCAAGGACAGCGCAACTAATTTGCGAGACAGGTGGTTCACCACAGGGTATGGTAGGAACCCTGTTTGGAGACGGTGAGAGCCGTGAAGCTGCGTTTCGTGAGACCGTGAACCATCACGTCCCATAATGCAACGCGCGTCACGTCCCATAATGCGACGTCACAAACCTACACATCAATTCAGCTTCTCCGCTAAATTTAGCCGGGAAGTTGGATTGGCGTGTAGATATGTGACATCCCAGAGTGCAACTCGCATTTACGCCGACGCCGACGCCGACGGCGACGCCGCTGTATGCGGGAACGGGCGCCTATGAGCTGCGCTTTAAGATAGGAAATATACGGGAATCGCAAGTGTTCCACGACTTCCCGATAGATGGCGCCAGTGTGTTCTCTCGTCATAAAAGGTCACAAGAGGCCATAAGGCGCACGGCCTGGCTCGTTCACACACTTGCAACCGAGTACGACCGAGAGAGACAAGACCGAATCTTAAGCCTCTTGCGACGGTGTACAACCTGCTCTGCAGCAGCGGATCTGGTCCTCCGCCGTCGCAAGAGCTTCTCCGGTCGTAAACGGTCGCAACTGCTTGAACCAGCTTTTAGGAATCTACGTTTACTCCTCTTCACTTATTTTTCATTTTTTATTTAAAAATACTGCCAATCTGATTGAGATTTTTCCAGATATTGGGACAAAAGAAATATACATCAAGAGGCAAATATCAATCAAAATGAAAAAGCAGAGATATCGCGTCATCCCTGTAACAGAACCCCCCCCCCCCCCCAAAAAAAAAAAACAAAAAAAAAACATATTCATAAATTGACAAAGTAGATATTTTTCAACTGCATCACTAAACAATTCAACACTTGTGCAACTAAAAAAGTGCCCATCTGAATTGTTTCATTCTCTTATGGCCGTAGAAATAAAAAGGGTATTTAAAGCTGTTGTTATTGAAGCCTCACCGAGTATGTCGCCATCAGGGATGGACAAAATACACGCAAACATGTACCGACATACAAATACAAAATACTTCGTTAAAAATGTATTTAATTACAAATCTAATTACATTTCCAAAAAAAGCATTTAAGTACAAGATACAAATACAACCAAATGTATTTGGTTTCCTCCAAATACTTTTCCAAATACATTCCTCAAAATTTGCGTCAGCGACTTTAGGGCACCTCCAACGGTGCCCTGAAGTCGCTAAACAAAACATTGATGAGGCAATCGCAAAAACTTTTGGAAAAACAACAGATTTTCGAGCACTCGGAAACGCCTTCAAAAACATGTTTATTGATACTGTACAAAGTTTAAGAAACATGATAAATAAAAATGAGGAGTCCGTTGTCGACACTAAAACTAATATGACATCAGCGTATTTGCCTTTGATGACTGATTGCGAGCTAGAAGAAATACTTTCTGGTATGTCTTTACTGAAGCCAGCCGGTCATGATCTAATACGAGTGCGGGACCTTTACTGCAATTTCGAGAAATTGAAAAATGCTTTACTTGCGATTCTTAAGGTCACGGTCCCACTGAATGTGGCAGCTTCGGTACTTTTTGGCAGGCCATTACTCATCTCCTTTTAAATACTGTTTTGTGCGATTGAAGTCATTCGAAAGGCAATGCAATCCTCTTTCATTTGATATTATGTATGTGTTGGTTTTTACTGTTCATGCGCATTTGTAGCGTTGCGAATATGATGGCGCGGACCCTCACTTGCTCCGCTAGTTCATGTTTTATGAACGATCCATTAAAGATAACACGGTTCCAATATAGCAGTTTTGTTAAGATGATGTCGAGCAGAATCTAACGATACACTTTTTTGGTATTTGCACTACTTTGTTTTCTTGATCCCTCCAAATATTGCCCTAAAATTGACATTTTTCAGCACAAATATGTTTTTAATGACAAGCGCTAGAACAATGAAATTAGCTACAGATGTAGTGCTTATAATTGGTAATATCCAGAAAAAAATTTAATGTTGTGCAAAAATTTTTTTGTTTAGATAGTTTATATTAAACGTAGCACTTTCTTGTGCTTCGAGTCATGGTAGTTCAAATGCCGCTGAAGAAATAATTAAACTATGATAAAATATTTTATAACATTTAGAGCTCCAATGGTTGCCCAAGAGGTGGACGATGGCTTTTTTTCATTTTCAAAGTCATAACGCTCCAGGAGCCTTTCATACTTATCTGTTTTTTACGCATATCTCTTTTGGACATCAAACAGATTTATTGGCATTTAATAACATTTATTGTTTGCAATAGATATACATTGCGATGTATTAAATTTTCACAATGATCTTGCTTTGTTTTCTTAATGGGTGTAGAGCTTAGCTAATTTTAAAAACAATTAAAAACTGTCTGGGTGTTTTGTTGCGCTATCTGACGGCTGGCAGGCAAACTGCTGATTTCTAGTGTTCAAAAAATTTCCGAGGGCGGCGTTGGCGTCTGTATCATCATCAATCTCCGTGTCTTTTTACCTCCACATTTAAAAAATATATTGGAAGATTTACTATAGATGAATGAAAGGTTTAACTACTGGGTCAGGTTAATAAATCTAAGAAAAATAATTACACACGCGTAGCGTGATATAATGCGTACATTATTCGATATGATTGAAATCAATAAACAATAAAGACGAAGAGGAAAATAATACACCCGAGTTCACTTTATGCCTAGAGTAACTACATGAGCATTAAAGTATCGGCACTCAGTTCCCCAAAATTGGTTTGGGCGCCGCCATTTTGGGTCTTGCTCAGAGCAAACGCAACTGCCGATCATCATGATCTAAAAGTACGACTACCTCAGCATTAGATGCGGTGCTATAGTCGGTTACAAGTCAAGAAGGTAGGAGAAGCTCCTCCCACAAGTGTGATGCGCCTGTTTCAAATCTCTCCGCAGTCGAGAGAAGAGTTCACTGGAAACGCTCCAATTGTTTCGCTTCAATGGATTCCCACTTGTCTCCGATCCCACTTTTTAAGAAAGCGACCTTTGTATTCATCGGAGAGGGAACCGAGCCCCTGAAAGTGGCCCTTGCATCCATCGGGGGGGAAGCTAATCCCCGAAAGTCGTATTTGTTTCCGTCGGTGGGGGAGAACTCTAATCTCCCTCTCGTGGCTCCCACAATGCTAAGTCAAAGTCGAAAGATAAAGCAAATATTTACAGAAAGGCAAGACCCTCCTCGCGCGTTGGCCGCGACGTCACGGAAACGGTGGGACGCTATTGGATGCGGAGGTGGCGGAGGGATATCTGATTCCCTTTGAGGGACATTTGCCGCTACCTTCTTAACCTGTAACTGACTATAGGAAGCTGATGCAGTATTGAAATGCCCTGTCGCGGGTTGTTTAAACATTTGTGAGGGACGGAAAAGCGTTTCCTGTGATTTTAGATAAAGCTCCATATAACTGGCAACCATGATTTTAAGCCACAATTTTAAGCCAAGTGTCGTTCCTCGGAACCGCAGCTAATTTACTGGCACAAACGGGAACAATGAAGAAGAGGGAGGTGTCAAAAGGTAGTGGCTTGTGGAATCCACGGGGCTTACGTCATGGCCCCTCCAGGTATTACAAGCCTCTTGAACAAGAGCATGAATAGTGTCATTAAATAAGCTACGCTTCAGAGTAGCGACACTTGGCCTTAATGTGGCTTAAAATCATGGTTGCCAAATATTTGAAGCTTTATCTGAAATCACAAGAAACGCTTTTCCGTTCTCCACTTCGAACAGTGTTCGACAAAGCAAAGCAACATTACATGAGCTTCCTAACACCGAATCTAATGCTGAGGATGTCGCACTTTTGAATCATGACGATCGGCAGTTGCGCCTGCTCCGCACAAGCAACAAAATGGCGGCGTGCACACCACTGTCGGGGAAGAGAGTGCCGATACTCTAAGCGCAGCTCATTTAATGGCTCTAGTTCTCGCGAAACTCCTTTTCCCTGACTGAAACTGAAAGTAAATATGAATAATACACCATTATTATAGCTTATTTAGTTATAACCAACTACACATAAAGAGAGGAGGAAGCGGCCGGGTAGGAGAAACGCGGGTTTTATGTGCGACCGTTTTAACCGTCTCAAAAGAGAGAACGCGCGAGCTTGCGCTGGTTTAAAAATAGGCATCCAAAGAAAACAGGCGGCACGCTGTGCTCTTTGTTATTATGCGTCTAATTGCAAATTGTTGTGTGTATGTTTATACTGCCGGAAGTTAGTCCGCCTTAGTGGGTGTCTGATTCTCAGTTGTAGATGAGCAATTCAGCCAGTGCGGTACAACCGCAAACCTGGGGTCTTTAATGTGCACCACGCAGTAGTGATACACGACCGCACGCCGGTACGTTGCTCTTCCAGATCGAAACGGGCAGGGGCGGGGTGGCTTCTGCAGCGCGAGCTTTCGCTCCAAGTGCTCCGAGCTAGTGAGCGCTAGACCATGCACTCGGCCACCGACCCCCCCCCCCCCCCCCCCCCCTTGTGCGTCTAATTTATATACAGGTATAAGTATTTGAAGATCGACGATGGACGATCGACGATGGTCGATCGTCTCGAGGTAATGTAACGTAATAACAATGTATAAATAATAAACTTGTTGAAGCACTGAACGACTAAATTTTTCAATTCTTGGATTGTAATATGGCAGTAGAATATTGTACTTACTGTTGATGAAGAGCAATATGAGGTGACGAGGTAATTATTAATTGATGAGGCTTTATAAGGACGACGACATTAGTGGGTGTCGAACCACAACGTGCAGTACCAGACTTGTTTCAAGTATCGTGTACCCAAAGACTTTCTTCACGCGCAGCAGTAGAAGGTAGAATCAATGAGGATGCTGCTTTACAACTGTACGTGGAACAGGAAAATTGCACTGTGCAGAAGTGCGGCTTATTCGTTAATATGAGGGACGGATTTCTAGCAGCATTCCCTGATTGACTACTTGGAACAAATGGCCTCGTTGACGTAAAGTGTCCCCGTTCCAAAAGATTCTTGAAGCATACTTAAACTATAAAGGAGTATGAGGCGAAAAATAAGAAAAAGGAGCCTGGTGTGAACGGTCCAAATCGCCACCATAGCTTCTACTATCAAATACAAGGGCAGTTACACAATACACAAAGAGAGTTTTGTGATTTAGTTATATTTACACTGAAGGGCATTGATATCCAACGTATTCAGAGAGATGACACCTCCTGGTCAACCAACATAGAGCTTTTTCTACTCAAGTTTTACATGGAAGGCCCCACTTCCGCTGAAATTCTTCACGTAGACGAGTTGTCCGACCGATTAAACTGCCATTACTCTCTATCTGGGAATCTCTCGATCTTGTTCGGAGGCCACAGTATTATGAGATCGAGGGGTGTGGCTCTTCGTCCGCCGAATATTGCTTCGGCGAGTTTTTTTCGTGTAAGATGAAACCGTCGCGTGCTGCCGGAACAAGAGCCTGGCGATTCTTCACTGAAGTGCTTCCTCCGTAAGCTTCAAAAGGGCTTTTTTTCGTTTCGCACATCATCTGTTCTGCTTGCCCGTTAGTTGCAGGATGGTATGGTGCACTAATGTGATGCCTCATGCCGGCTTTTTTTCTTCAAAAACTTGTTTATTTTATTTGAAGCAATATTTTGCGCGTTATTAGAGAAAAGTATTTTCGGTAGGGCAAAAGTAGGTAAAAGAGACCGTAGAACGTCAATGACGTGTTTGGACGTCGTGGCAGGCATCGTGTAAACTTCCAGCCACTTAGAGCACGCATCGTTTCGCCACCCACCGACTGAATAGTGGATCGTTTTCAGTTACTGTTCATGATGGCGTTGGACTCGAGGAAGACTTCGAGTATTTCCACAAAATCAGCCTATTGGCCAGCACTTTTGTCGAAAGCGGTAAGTGTTCGAAACGTCGACAACGTCGGTAGCCACGTGTTGTGCTTGACACTGGACACTTTCCATTCCCTGAGAAGAAACTTGCTTGTTCGCATGTCCATAGTTAGCAATCACGTAAACTTATATATTCCCGAACGCTCATAACTTGCCGTCGCTAAACGCCGTTCATTCTTAGCGTCTTCATTGCAAATAAACGTCTTCCTATTTCTTCTGATGGTTTTCCTAAGCTGTACTTACAACATTATGTGTGTCGGTACTTCCGAAAATATTGCAACGGCGTTTGTTTTCCGGGAACTATAATGTAACAACCTTTACAACATCTTCCGGACCCCGTGAAACACAATATTTTGTGACATTATTTTAATTGTCATTAAAATGGTGAGGTAAGTACCGTAAATCGCGAAGCAGTTTACTTGACGTCCGCTTCCACTGGTTGAGTCTACTGAGCGTGCATTCCTGCAGAGGAAATTTTCATTGATAGAATATTGACACGTCAATCAACATTTGATTCCTTCTTGGTAAGATTTATTGCGAAAGCCCGTTACAACCGCCGAACCGTATGTCCCTATATCAGAGAACAATTTATACCCAGCCTGACATTATCGCATACATCCGTTTGATGGGCCACGCTAGTGCCACTAAATAAGCTACGCTTCAGAGTAACGACACTTGGGCATATTGTGTCTTAAAATCACGGTTGCCAGTTATCTGAAGCTTTATCTGAGATCACAGGAAACGCCTTTCCGCCCTCCACAAAGGTTTAAACAGTTCGTAACAGAACAAAGCAATATTGCGTGACCTTCTTAACAAAGAATCTAAATCTGAGGAAGTCGCACTTTTGAATCACGACGATCGGCAGTTGCGTCTGCTCTGCATACGAGCCAAAATGGCGGCGCCCACAACAATGCCGGGGAACGGAGTGCCGATACTCTAAGCGCAGCTCATTTAGTGACTCTTGGCCACGCTACTTAAATAATTGGGTTGTGTGTGCGTTTATACAGCCTAGAACTTAGTCTGCCTCACAGGGCCGACGAGTCTCCCAGCTGTAGATGAGCAATTTAGCCAGTGCGGTACAGCCGCTAGCCTGGGGTCTTTAACGTGCATCACGCAGTGGTGATACACGACCGCACGACGGTACGATGCTCATCCAGATCGAAACGGGCAGGGGTGGGGCTCGAACCCAGGATCCCTGGGTTCTGCAGCGCGCGCTTTCGCCCCACGTGCTCCGAGCTGGTGTGCGCTAGACCACTCGGCCACCGATCCCCCCCCACGCTACCTGAGTTAGCTGAGCACAGCTGGCAGCGGCGCGAGCAAGGCCACGAGGGGAACGTGATGGTGCTCGAGCCATCCCACTGTGAACCAGTGTTTCGGCCACCCCACGGGAGCGTGTCGCCATCTATTGGTTGAACTAACGCCTTGTTCAAGATGGCTGCCGTGGGACCGCAGCCTTAATGGCACATTTGAAAGCGGAAATATTCCAGATGGGATGAAAGTGTCTATGATCAGACCACTATACAAAAAAAGATAAAAAAAAGAACTGAAAAATCATGGAAAAGCATTTAGCGAAAGTGATGACATCATTCTGTGACAAATTCTCTTTAATACACTCCTCACCCCCCCCCCCCCCCCCAATACGGGTTTCGCAAACAAACAAAAAAAAAAAAACGACTTTGTTAATGAAAAGATTTTTAGACATAATTTATCACTCGTTAGACAATAATCAAACCGCTCTTGCACTGTTCATTGTCCTATCTAGAGCATTCGATGCCATAGACCATTCAAATATGCTAGCTAAATTATACAGAATAGGTTTCAGGAGGCCATTTTATGCACTTTTGAAAAATTATTTCGAAAACAGATTTCAAATGGTGAAGCTTAAGGGTCAAATAAGTGACCCAATTCGAATGAAATTTGGTGTTCCACAGGGATCAATTCTGGGTCCTTTACTGTTTAACATTTATATTAATGGGATAGGTAATCTTAACCTTAAATTTAATATTTTCCAATACGCAAATGACACAGCCTTAATACTACCTCACGAACAATATAATCTCGCTGCTCCGATTTTTGAATGTGACATAGTGGAATTAATGAGTTGGATTAAAAATAAATATATTTTGGTCAGTAGCGACAAGACTAACTGATGCGTTTTCGGAACCCTCATAAACATGTTCCCTTTGATGTTCCTATATTTCTTCATGATCGAGAGTGTCATCAGTGCAACTGCCAAAGAATGGAAAATGTTAAAACAACACCCTATCTTGGTCTGCATTTCGACGATCATGTTACATGGGGTAATCACATTGAACAAATTGCACAAAAACTTTGTGTTGTCTCAGCATATCTTTATAAGGTGAAAAGTGGCTGTGACATCAATTTGAGGAGAGAGGTGTACCTTTCACTGGGAGAATCTGCACTCCGTTACGGTATTACAATATACGGAACATGCGCTAAATAAAACAACACAAAATCGATAATATCATAAATAGATGTGTTAATAATATAGTATATGGGTCTAAATATGAGCCACCTGAAACCGAAGAAAGAATGAATGCAGTCGGAATATTATCTTTTAAAAATGTATTTAAATTTGTTGTTTTAACCAGCCACTATTTCTTCAGTGAGTTCAGAGACATACCAAACAGAATAAAAACGCTCCGACACACAGAAACCTATGCCATTCCAAAAATATGTACGAACTATGAAAAAAATACAAAGACAGTATTATGTTCCTGAGATATTTAACAACTTACCTAAAGATCTCCTTAACCTGTCATCCAAGAAGCAGATGAACAAGAAGATAATAGAGTGGTGTTTTTCTGTCTAGTGATGTAATGAACGATAAAAGATGTACGTAGATACTGATTTGTGAAAATTGTTCGTTTGATGTTTCTTCGGGTACTACTGACTGAGTTTATTATTGCATTCAATGTTACTTATCGCATAGACTTGTTATTAGTTCGTTACGACTGACTGATTGTTTTTCATTGTTGCACCTGTTATTGCATTTCGCGTTCAATTTTGTTAATAGCACGTGAACTCTCGTAGCTGCCTGTGCTATTTTTGTACTTTTCTCTCTTTTTTTAGAGCGCAGCTCTTAGGCGCCCGTTTTCGGCTTGAGCGGCGTCGCCGTCGCCGTCGGCGTAACCGCGCGGTGCATTACGGGAAATGTCCCATAATGCACCGCGCGAGCCCCCCACCGGTGTCACGTGACCTCGTGGGGGGGGCACGTGACCCCTTCGAGGTCATGTGACCCCCCCCCCCCCCGAGGTCACGTGACCCCCCGAAGTCACGTGACTCCCCTGAGGTCACGTGACCCCCTCCTCGAGGTCACGTGACCCCCCGAGGTCACGTGACCCCCGCCGATGTCGCGTGACCCCCCGATGACGTCATCGTCACTGATGACGTCACCGGCATCCACATCGTCATCGTCATCATCACTGATGACGTCATTAGTGACGTCACTGGTGACGTCACCGGCATCCACATCGTCATCGTCATCATCACTGATGACGTTATCATCACTGATAACGTCATTAGTGACGTCACTGATGACGTCACCGGCATCCACATCGTCATCGTCATCATCACTGATGACGTCACCGGCATCCGCATCGTCATCATCACTGATGACATCATCAGTGACGTCACTGATGACGTTACCGACATCCGCATCGTCATCGTCATCATCACTGATGACGTCATCAGTGACGTCACTGATGTCGTCACCGGCATCCGCATCGTCATCGTCATCATCCCTGATGACGTCATCAGTGACGTCACTGATGACGTCACCGACATTCGCATTGTCATCGTCATCATCACTGGTGAAGTCGTCAGTGACGTCACTAATGACGTCATCGGTATCCGCATCGTCATCGTCACTAATGACGTCATCAGTGACGTCAGTGATGACATCATCGGCCTTGGGGGGTCACGTGACCTTGGGGGTCACGTGACCCCCCAAGGTCACGTGAACCCCCTGGTCAGTTGAACCCCCCTTAGTACCCTTCCTTCGTCCTCCTCAAGAGCTGCGCTCTAATTCGGTGTTACAGGGAGTTGTAAACGGCTTTCACTTTTTTTATCCTAATCATATAGGATGTTAAGTGCCGTATGCGTTTGTGATTCATTTAATTGTGAATTATATTTATGTCTACAAAATACATATAATTACTGCCATGTCCCTCATACAAGCGTTCTACGCTTAAGCGGGCTGGATTGTTTGCCGGTTTTTGATTGAAAATAAACTTTATCCTTTATCCTTTAACGGGTTTCTGGGTATCTCATTTTAATTTTGCATCGCACGCTCGGGAGTTAGTGTGCGAGGCTCTAGTAACGTAATATAAATATAATCACAAAGAAATGTAATCAGCTTGGACGTAGTAGGTGAAAAAAGTACAGAGTTTCAAGCACTTTGTTTTGTCGATTACATTTTGGTATAGACAAACAAAGAAACGCTCGAGACGACCTGGACGCGCAGCACTAGCTAGAGAATGTTTTACTGTTGCAACTTGCACCAGTTACGAAAATCTGGACGACCCGCACATTTAGAATGTCCCAGGCAAAAATATGGATGGATATTAGGCTGGAAAGCATCACAAGAAGTCACAGGCACATATTTAGCCAGTCTGCCTGGGAACGTCGATTTCGTCCCTATTCTTTCCCGGGACTAGCACCGTAATTACAAAGTCACTAAACGCTTGTGCTTGGTTGAGAGACACCGCATTCGGTGCAGAACGTAGTTTTCTTCCTGCTCTTGACAGTGCATTTAATGTATTTTCGCCCTCAAAATTGTATTTAATTACAATGGACCTTTTCCACATACCGGCGGCACCAGGCGGTGGCGGCACGAACTAAAAATCGAGGAAGTGACGTACCTGCGCTACCAATCGATAATGGGAGCTACGCTACCAGTTTCTTCGCTCTCTGAGCAGCGGCGCCTGCCATTAAAGAGTGGCATCCGTGGCGTCCACCCATACGTCGTGTTTTCCTTTCCGTCGACGTTCTTTTTTTGTGTAACACAATTATATATGTGCTGCAGTTACGTGTTCTACTCGCTGATATACAGCCTCCTTCCAAATTTCCTCGATTATTCGTTCCGACTTCCGCCGCTTGGCATCGGGCGCTCGCGCGTGCGCAGAACGCTTCTCGGAAAAGGTCCATTGTACTTAAAATACCCACGTTTTAGCATTTAAATACACACGTCAACTACATTACCCAATTTGTAATTAAATACAAATGCAAAATACACAAAGTATTTGAAATACGTATTTCAAATACGTATTTCAAAGTATTTGAAATAGTGCTCATCCCTGGTCGCCATGTTTACATCTGGTGGCTCTCCTTTACGATCGCTTAACGTTACAATCGCTGAACGTACTTCTTTTCTATTTTAAATGCATCGTTTCAAAGGAGGAATATAAATTTCAGTCGACTGAGTCTTACACGATCAACGATAGTCAATAAACCAGCTTTCTTTAGTAGTTCTCTTGGTGAATCGAAATGACTGTATTTCTGGTAAACAAATTTGACTGCCCTTCTCCTGGGCACTTTCTATAATATTTATATTCTCCTGCGTATGTGGGAACCAGGATATAATTGCGTATTCTAGTACTGGACGCACAAGAGGTGTGTATATGCTAAAAGCTCTATTTCGGGAGTTGAATATTGTTACGTTCTCTTCAGAAAGAATAATTTTGCCTGGGCTTTGTTTGTTGTATATTTAACTTGTGCGTTCCAGCTTAGGTGGAATGCTAACATTGATACAGAGATGCTTATATTGACTGACCCTGCGCAAGTCTACACCGTTAACACTGTATGGAAACTCAAGAATATTCTTCTTTTCCTCGTTCGGCACATAGTAACAACGGTTTTGTCAGAATGTAGAGCCATTCGCCAGTTATCAGAGCAATCGGTTATCTTTTTTAGAGATTCGCTTAGTAGAAATGGGTTAGTTTGGCTTGCTATTTCACGATAGATAATAGAGTCGTCGGCAAAAGTTTTATATTTGCCTCGATACCATTAACAATGTAATTTATATAGAGAAGAAACATGAGTGGTGCCAAAACAGTGCTTTGCGGGACACCAGACAGTACCTTAACTGGTCGAGAGGCGTGTCCTTCATATCATACAAACCGAAACATGTTGTTTAGGTAATTTTCTATCCACGAAGCTAGAGGACCCTCAGCCATGATCTGTGTAAGTTATTTTTTTTTAAGAGCTTTGATGTGTAAAACACGTTCAAACGCTGTTGATAGGTCTATAAATATTGCACGTATCTGGCTTCTATTCTTTGTGCCCGTCGCGAAGTCATGGATAGTCTCGACCAGTTGCGTAACAGTTGATAGTCCACTTCTAAAGCCGTGTTGCTGCGCGTATGAAATGATGTGTTTTTCAATAAATATCGTCATTAATTTAAGGATGATGTGTTCGAGGAGTTTACAGCACGTGCATGTAAGATATATAGGTCTGTAGTCTGAGGCCAATGAGTATTCGTGGATTTGTGAATAGGTACAGCATTAGCCATTTTCCACTCGGTTGGCACATAAGAACAGCCGAGACTTATTAAAACTAACACTAAATATTTACTAATTCATTCGGCATAGCGTTTTAGGAACATATTTGGAGTTTCGTCGGGACCGTTACCTTTTTTATTTCTAGTTCAAGCAGTAAATCGAGAACGCCGGGCTCAGTGACCATTAGGCTTCCTAGCCCTTCAGGGTCATTATTTGGAGTTAGAATGGAAACAGTGTTGCCGTTGTGAGCCGTCTGAACGGACTCAAAGTAGCCGTTGAATTAATCTGCCATTCTCTGTTTCTCCGGGGCTGTCACGACAGGTTTTTTACTTTTTTTGGTTTAATGTGGTTCCAGTATTTTTGGGGAAATGCTTGCAAAACCTCGCGAAGGATCACGTTGTTGTACTTTTGTTTGTCACTTGTTGTACTACCGCTTGCCCAGGCCTCACGGTCCCCGGCACACTCCCTCTCTTATTTATTTATGCGGATCCAAATAAACGTTTATGACTAAATGACCTTATCTATTCCGCACGCGTATCTAAGATTTGTGGGGCATAGATATGTCGCTCTTACATTTCACCAAGCCTCAAACAACAATTCGCCATGAGGGAAAGGCACGTGAAAGTGACGAAGTGGAAAAAGTTTCGTCCCGTGAGCGTGGTCTCGCCAAGGGTAAAGCTAACGTCTCATGCAGAAAATGGACAGAAAACTAATAACTTGACCGCTTAAATTCAAAGTTCACATAGTTAAAAAAAAATGAAGAAAAACGAAAAAAAAAAGAGAAGAAAGAAAGAAAAAGAAGGCACAGAAGATTATGATTTTTTTAAGAAAAATACTTACCCAGTAGAAGAACGGTGAGCAAGAAGTGGCTGAGGTAGTTGGATTGGAAGCAAGCTTCGTAGCCGTCTTCTGTTAACTTCACGGTGTTCGAATCTGCCATAGACACAACAAAACACGAGTTTCCGTATAATGTTCTGAGCACTCCCTGTCTTTCTTTTTTGTCTTTTTTTATTTTTTCTCGCACCCTTGTTACAGCATTTGATTCACGAAGCAAGTCAAAGCGCGCATCACGGGAGCCCCGGCGTTGAGACGCGGCTGGAAGCCCCTGCGAGGTAATGCGCCGAGAAAGTGGAGGGAGAGAACGAGACGACAGCGGTAAGGGGACGTCAGAATGCAGAGTTCTGATTGGAAGGATTAGTG
Organism: Ixodes scapularis; assembly: GCF_016920785.2. NCBI lineage: Eukaryota > Metazoa > Arthropoda > Arachnida > Ixodida > Ixodidae > Ixodes > Ixodes scapularis. The sequence continues at coordinate 7,486,104 of NW_024609880.1, read as the reverse complement.
GGTAGACATAAAGCTGGCTGCCTTTGTGTACACTGCACTCGTCGAACGCTTTAGAACGCGGAACTCCGGCGTCCGGCGTTTGGCTCTCGCATTCGAACGCTTACGACGACTGCAGTGGAAATAAAGGCAGGTAGCTCTAGCTCTACCCACTAATCCTTCCAATCAGAGCTCTGCATTCTGACGAGCCCGCCCGTTCTCGGTTCCTCCTCTCCCTCCACTTTCTCAGCGGATAGGCCTGTTTCTCACGGACAGGGGGCGAGAGGGCGTCCTCAAGGTGCGACCATGTAATGATTCAATCGAACGTAAGGCGGCACTGTAGCGCTCGATCCTACACGAGCCATTGTCGTTTACAATCGTGTGCCAGCTTTCGCCTACTAACAATGTGTCTGAAACAACTAAACAATCTGAATCACAAAAAACAAAACGCCAAAACACAGCTTTATTGAAATTATAAGAATGTTTTTCTTGTAGCTCCTTTGTTCTTGTTATTTTCTTTTACAAATAATAATAATAATAATAATAATAATAATAGCTTTATTAAACATGTATAAGCATGGTGGGGGCTGAGAAAAAAAGCTGTCCAAGCAGCTTTACTGGTCCTCAGCCCCCCTCACGCCCACCAATGCAATTCTGCCAGCTAGCGTCCGCGAGTAACGCGAGAAAGCGTAATAATTAGGACTGGGCGTCGATTAAAAGTTTTGACCCCATAAATCGGCATCTTTGATTGATTAATTAATCGATTAATTGGTCTCGTTCATTTCCATGCGCACTATTTTTGTTAAATCAAAATTACATTTTTGTTCTGAATATGTAATAAACGGCGGCGCAACATACAATTTCAACTGCAAATCAACATCAAGACGTAGCTGAGAACAGTTGAAACACACGCGAGGCTCGTTCACACACCTGCGTTTGACTAGGTTAAGACTGCTTGCGTCGAACTGTTGCCAAGGCGACCCTTGCGACGAGCCAATGGAGAGGCCCTGTACAGCACGCCGCAACGCAGTGCAACGTCGGTCGACGCAAGTGTGTGAACGAGTCTTCGCGCTCACAGATGATTACTTCAGCTGCATAAGGCAAAGAGGTTCGATGATATACTCCGGCAAGAGCGTCATCCTTTGAACGTTCACGATAGCCTCTGCTGCGCTAAACGGACACTCGCACGGCGTAGAATCGGTCGGGACACGTGTAACCTTTTGAACTTTTTTGCATTTACAAATCTCGCCCTAACAGTACTTTAATTAGGTTAAAATTTCACAAAAAACGTCCCCTTCATATAGATGTACTTGTCCATGTCAGCGTGGTGGAAGCATTTCTGTTTTACTTTTTTTTTGGTTTGCTCAAAGTTGACCGCTTAACCGTTTAAAAAGTTAATCGTGTTAATCGTGATTAAAGCAGTAATCGATAAATATGTAGGTTAATCGACTAATTGCACAGCCCTAGCTTTACTTCCTTTGAAAACCAGCGAAATTAAGTTTCACGTTCTAGTTCGCAAAAAAAAAAAAAAAAAAATTACGGACAGGTTTTTATGTTTACCGATGGCAAAACAAGATATTTTCAATGACGCCACTAGTGACAGGCGTTATATACATGAAATAGTGCCCGTGCCCAGACTCACTTTCTACCATTGTCAGTATTTGCGAATATTAGTCTAATCGTCACCAATCACAACGTTTTTAGACGCGGTAAAAATGACAGTACGGTTTGAACCCCTCACATTCTGAACGGCTAGGGCATTGCTCACGACGGTGCATACGTGGTAAACCGCCGCCTCATGTCGCGCCCGTCGCGTCTGCTGCAAGAGCGACGGTCGCTTCTCGCGTAATACTTATATAGAAAAAAATACTGTTGCAGTACTCTGCATTGCAAGCGAAGCATATACGGTTACTCTAGGGCACCTTACAGTGCAGCGCCATCTGGGTATGTGCTTCAATGCCTGTGTATTTCACAAAGCACACTGTACTTACCATGTCAGCCGTCCCTAAAACGGTGGAGCGTCGAACGACTGAACGTGGCCCTTCGGGGTAAAGGGGTGCGCTGCTCCAAGAAGAAACGTCTATGGGCAGTTTCTTAGCTAAGTAGATCTAGTAACGTCCAGAGCAACCAACAGAGTCGAGCACTGCCGACAATTGCCGAAGTCGTGTTTGGATATTTCTAAGCCCCGCCGGCGTACAGGTGCACTACGCTAGTTTTGCTTCTCGAGTAGCACGAAGCTGAAGATTTTTGGTGGTCATCCCCACGTGCACGGAGCATAGCACAAGTAAGGCGCCCGTAACTTCAGATTCGGACGTCCGTGCCGCTATGCTAACTGCGCTTTAATGTTTTTCTCACTCGTTGTTGCCCACTGTGTTCACTTTTCAGTGAAAGGTCGGAGATATCGAATAAGTCGTACCAGTAAAGCGACTACCAATCGCCGTTAACAGCACATATATACTATAGTATGGCAACTTCTCGGGTTAAAAATGGAGATCACTATTGGTGTTTCCATGGGCGTACCAACCGGGGAGCAAGGGCGCTTGCCCACTCCCCCCCCCCCCCTCCCCCCAGTTCTCAGAGTGGGGGGCAGGGCATGTGTTTTGTCACCCCTGAAACAGCCGCCACTGGGCAGGACAAACACTGGCCGGCGGCGCCCAAGGAATACCAAATCTGCCCCCCGACCCGCGGGGGGCATATTTTTAACGCGCAGGCGATACAATCCCTACCGACGGCGCTCACGCCGGATTGGCGGGTTCGTGGAGATAGGCGCTGCCGCTGTCAACATAGGCAGTGGTTACAATGCGAGTTTCCGAAACGGTAGCGTCACTTAGTTGTAAGATGTGTGCCTCATGCGTAGCAGACCCGGGTTCTATCCACGATGTGGGCTTCTATTTCTCTTTTTTTTTTTTCTCGAACATTTTGTTTTGTCGAGGCATTTTGCGATATTTACTACATTTCGTTTGTTACACTGAAAAAAAAACAAAAACAAAAAAAAAAAAACGATAGTTGTCGACGCGCTGAACTAAATCGCAGGGGACAGCGGGGCTTGGGTTGCCGGCTGCAAAGCGGCGTGTACGGGGGTAGAAGGGGGGGGGGGGGGGGTGCTATGGTGGGTTAATAGCTTTGTAATTAGCAGCCGCACACTGTCACCGCGAAGCGTCGTGAACGTAGGCCGGAGGGGGAGGAGGGGGGGAGATTAACGCGGTTTGAGTGATACACGCGCCGTCCAAATCCGAAATCTAAGTTTCCGCGCATTGAGCCAGTCCGGCGTGAGCGTCGTTGTTAGGGGGTCCATCACTTGCGCCGTAAAAGTTAGTGATGGACCGAATCTGCCGAACTTCAGATTCGGCAAAGTTGCGCACGTGCCAAATTTTAGAAGCAAAGTTCGGCAAATATTCGGCAAAAATTCGCCAAATGTCTGCGCACGCGCACGACCGCGACGGGGCCATGATTCGCAAATAGTCGCCGCGCAGTCGCGCCGTTATTATCGTACAGTTTAGTACAACCAGCGGTTACGGCGAAGTGTGGAGTGGGCGACACGGTAACTGTGCGTTTTTGAGCTTTCGCGAGTGTGGTTCTCTTCAATATTTTCTGCCTCAGGAACAGGAGATCGACTAGTAATTTGTGCAGCCCACTGCGCAAGTGACAAATGATGCGGTGCATTCTGGATAACGTGATTTTCATTTGATCTTTCCATCAATGAAACGAGGTAGTTGAAACATTGACTGACAGCTGGCCAATTACGCTCAGTGTTCGAAGCCCACTGCCGTCAAACGGGGCGGAGTCACGAGAGCTTGCCAGAATGTATGGGATGCTGCTGGCATCCTCGTCATAATGTGATACATGTTTCCGCCTTTTCTTTTTTTTTTGCGCACTTTCTGTAGTATGTATAGTGTACATTTATATATCGGTTTTGTTTTTTCACATATGGTGGTGGGCTGGTAGGCGCTCTGCGTAAGGGTTTTCACCTATCTGCCTAGCCCCGCACACTACCACATGGGCCCCTTCCAGTGTGGGCAAATAAATTTATTCTTATGAATATAACAATCCTATATTCGGCTCAGAAGTACTTTGTGCCAAAACAAAATAATATTGCTTTTTAGTTCCCGCTATTTCGCGATTTTCATGAACCTGCATAAAACTGAACACAAAACTATCATGCTCGACATTGCACATCCGACATTTTTTGTCTCCCCATCTTCCTAAACGCCTGTGTGTGTCCTAACACCAGAAACCGGAATTTTAAAGGTTAAAAACGGCACGTTGCGAATATGGAACGCACACTTGCTGGCAAAGCTGACGTCAAGTGACTCAAATCGAAACGCATGCATATTTACAATATTGTTATTTCTTCTGGTGAAGGCTCAGCAGCCGTTGCATTCGTTTTCGCGCACGACACGGCGACTCCTAGAGAAAATAGGAACGTAGTGATTGCCATTATTTTAACAATTTAAACACTTGCAGGCGTGCGCTGATGAAGTTTCAAAATTATAACTCGTAGCGTGATTCATGACTGCGCCGGCTACTACCCAACCTCGTTGTCACAAAACTTTCCGGAAGCAGACACTGAAATTGCAAGTAAACAAACATAAGCGACACCCATACAATTATCTTGAAGAATATCACCTTATTTAGTAATAACTGTGTCAACAGGCACTGCATGTTGTATTTAAGTTAAGAAAAAAAACTTAACCTTTGTTTGTAATAAAAAAACTAAATATCCACATTAAGTCTGGTAACAGTATTTTTGCCAAATCTTTGCCGAATATTTGCCGATCTTTGCCGAATCTTTGCCGGATCTTTAGAAAAGCTCGGCAAAAGTTTGACTCCACCGATTCCTAAGATTCGGTGCCTAGTTTTCTATTCGGCAAAAGTTCGGCCCATCACTCGTAAAATAGTAAAAATATGCGACCCGGGAAAGGGGGGGGGGGGGGGGGGGGGCGGGTTCGTGTGCCCATCCACTCAAAAACAAGTTGGTACGCCACTGGTTTCCATAGTCTCCGCTCTGGCAGTTCGACGACGGAGCCATAGTGTGCATGGTCGCAGATTTGGGGCGCGAGGATCTGGTAGCTCAGTGCATCTAAGAGCCATTTCTCGGGGAACCTGAACGTTAGCGCACCGTTTTTGCAGCGGCGAGGACCCGAAACACACTTTTGGGTCCTCGCGTGTCGGCGCAGCGTCTCGCGGCAACGGCGAGACGCTGCGTTTCGCCGTCTCGCCGCAGCGGGGCGCCCATCACACGGCCCTACTTTAATTCGTTGTCTGCCACACCACCTTTTCACTTTCGGCGGCCGCGTCTTGAGGCGATCTGCCAGGCTTCGTCAGTACAGAAGAGGCTATGGTGCTTCTAATGTCCCGCATCTAGGTGGTTTCGGGTGGCGTGGGTTCTCTGGCACCTAAATTATATACTGTGGCTTTTAGTCTTACACACCGTGGATCATGCCGGCGTTGTTGATGAGCACGTCCAGTCTCGCCTCGGTGTCCACAATGTCCCGGGCGAACTTGCGAACGGATTTGAAGGACGCCAAGTCCAGGTGTTTCACGACGACGCTCTGGCCGGTCTCCGCCAGAATTTCCCGGGCCGCCTCGTTGGCCTTCTCGAGGTTTCGACATGCGAGGATGACGCGGGCTTTGCGGCGAGCGAGCTCCATGGCGGTCTCCTTCCCGATGCCTGAAACAACAAGCCCTTAGTTCACCCAGCCTGCGCGGGAAATTAAGAGATTGCTTCACCGGCAACAGCCCACCTAGCCACCCAGCTCGTACGCCATCCCAAGAAACGCCGCGTTCGCTGCAGACATGATAACAAAATTACCTGCGCATACGCCTCAGGCATGTTGGGAGCATATTTGCTTCAGGCATGTATAGAGCATGTCTGCGGACTTTCTTTTGAATCATGTACTAGCTGTCGGACCGCAGCTTTACAGTTACTAGTAATTATTTTTTTTTATTAAAACAAACCATAAAACTTTACATTATGTTTGTCTCAATAATTTCGAGGAGAAGCGCTTCGCGTTCATAAAGTGTGCAGCCAAAATAAGTTTCTTGTTTTGCACTATTTTGTTTTTTTAGATGTGAATTTATGAGATTTGCTCCCAGTCTTATTTTTTCATAATTTTTCAGTTTTCTTTTTGTTAGAACGACTCTAATCTTCAATTGAAACAAACTATAATTGCAGTATTTCATGATAAAAGGTTCCCCACCAAAAAGGGACAACAGAAACACAGAGACAGATCAGACACAGCGTCTGGAGGTGTTATTTTGTGCTCCCAAAACTAAATATATTTTCGGAATAGTCGGGCTTCACTCTTCACTGCAAGCTATATATTATTTCTATATTCAATATTGTTATTGAAGAACCGACAAATGAAGGTGATGCCAAAATTACCATTCAAATCTTCTTGCGCCCTTCAGTGGGATGACGTCAAATGTTGTATAACTTACAACTTTGAGCAGCCGGTCCAAAGCACCGCCTAAAGCATCTGTTCGTTCTGATGGCGTGAACTTCCCAAACCTTTATTCCACAGTATCAAACTCTTGTAAGCTGTCTGGAACGAGCTTTATTTCCCAAGTGTGACCCAAATTACAACGATTGACGTAAGGTTTTCAGTATTTCAAGTACAGCCTCCAAGCCTCTGAGAACAAATGTGAAACTTTAAGAACTATACGGATAAAGATGTATTCTGATTTCTAGTTTGGGTTATTGGTTCGAATAGGTCTATATATATGTTGAACAGAACTGAAGCGATTTCCTGAGCATCAAAATTTCACCAGGTGTGGGAATTGCATATGAGCAAAGGCGGAAGAGCTCTTGTTTTCGCAAGTATACCGGTCTGTTTTCAGGAATGGTTGGAAGGGGAGATTAAAACTCGAGCTTACAATTGACATGGTATTAATAACAAAGATTTAAAACTTGGGGGACACTTAAGCTTCGCCTTTAAGGGGGCAACGCGATAGCGTTATCGGGCCCCGTTCGCAAAGCCTTCTCATTACACCCGCGCTCGTTTTCAAACCGTGCAAGTGTGTGTGCATGGCCTATTCTACAGGAAGCAAGGAGACGGTAGGCTCTTTAGATCGACCGGAAAATTCGGTTTCTTAACCTATCGCGCTACGACTTTGTGCAGCGTTGCCCGCAGATGGTGCATTTTTTTTTCTAAATTTGCAAATAGGGAACTTACCTGAGGAAAAAGTAAAGAAAGAAAAAGGCTTAGCTCCTATGGAAACTCAGCGAGGCCACCGGTCTTCAAACAACACGGCGCCGTTTCGCACGGGAGACAAGAGATGGCGCAACGAACGCTGCCAACGAACGAGCATACGGCGCCGAGAGCCGGCGTATTTAGCAGACAAGGAACTGCAGTTCCTTGTTGTTACTGAGCCTGTTTTTGTTTCTGCGACTGTCGCCGCCTGCGGAACGCGCGTCGCTTTTGAGTCGAAAAGATTGTCTGCTAAAGACTCTGGCTCTCGGCGCCATATGCTCGTTCGTTGGCGGCGTTCCTTGCGCCATCTCTTGTGTCCCGTGCGAAACGGCGCCGTGTTGTTTGAAGACCGGTGGCGTCGCTGAGTTTCGATAGGAGCTAAGCCTTTTTCTGTCTTTACTTTTTCCTCAGGTAAGTTCGCTCTTTGCAAATTTTACAAAAAAAAAAAAAATGCACCATCTGTGGGCAACGCCGCACGAAGTCGTAGCGCGATAGGTTAAGAAACCGAATTTTCCGGTCAATTTAAAGAGCCTACCGTCTCCTTGTTTCACCCAGTATAGCGCCACAACTCACGTGACGTCACATGACGTCACGTGTTTCTATTTGAATTTTTTCTTCCAAATTTTGTAGGAAACATTTCTGCTAAATTTTGCGGGAAAATATTTTCGCTAATTATGTCGGGAAAATTTTCCTTTAATGTTGGCGAGAAAATGTTCCGCTAAATTTGGGGGAACGTTTCCGCTAAATGTACCGAAAACTTTTCCCGTTGAATTGAGGGGGTCGATAGGGTAATGACGCTAAGGCCACGTGTGACGCCACACGTCGCTGCGCGCGTTGCATTATGAACGTCTTAGGGGCGAAGCTCCTTAGGGTCTAGCCTTGTCCGTCCGTCCGTCCGTCCGTCCGGCCGGCGTCCGTGCTCACTTAAAAAGAAAACAATGTTTGCGCAGTCGACAAGATTCGAACCTGTGCGGGGAGAACCCAATGGATTTCCAGTCCATCGCCTTAACCACTCGGCCACGACTGCGGGACGAGTAGGGGGCTCTGGGATGTGGTGGTAACTCAAGAACTGGGGTTTCTGTCATGGATGAAACGTTGCATGTAGCCGCTCAACGTCTATACAGGAGAGGGCGCTGCGGTCAAATGCGTATATAATCGCGTTAAACGTTGTATGCATTGGCTCAACGTTTATAGGCGAAAGGGCGCTGCGGTCAAACGCTCAAATGCGTATATAACCACGTTCCATACCACACATTCTCTTTCTGACATGGACCGTTGACATAAGCGGTGGAGATGCGTTCCCACGGCTTCTAGCGGATCCAAGCTGATCCGATAGAAGAACCACTGGCTCTGCATTTCACCGACCATAAAGCAGTAATAATGAAGTCGAAATGCAATCCGGAACTTAGCACTACCTATGAGCAATAAAAAAAAAATCAGCACCATCAGCACTACCTATGAACAATAAAATCAGTATGATCAGAACGACCAGAGCTTCGCCCCAATCAACATCATTCACCACGAGGAGATGCGGCTACTTTTTGGTCCCACCGACGCGATGGCGACGCCGACGCCGGAATTTTCGCGACACAAACTCCTATACGTTATAGCGATAAAAAAATCGAACTATTCGATTGAGTTCATCGTTTACGGAACTTAAGAACGACGCAGAGATAATTCCGCAAACGAACGTAAAAGAATCGTCATTAGGAAAACAGAAGCGCAACGAAAATCGGAAAAAAAAAAAATCTTAGAAGTGGCAACACAAACTGCATATTGCATTTTGTAGAGAAACTAAAAAGTAAATTTTTCTTTCACAAAAAAGAAAGTTTCTTGTCAAAGTATAAATTATCCTAAGTTTCATGCGTGATTAGTGCAGCTCTTTTAGTAGTCTATCGTAAAAATTATTTTGAGCACAACTAATAAGCCTGTGCACTTTATATTCCAAGGAGGTTAACCCATAAAGCCGCGGTAACACCGTAAACGCATCATACAAAAGACGCGGTTTGCAGACCTGACGAGAGAATTATCACCACCTGAAGCATGGTCGAAGCATGCTGCCTTCAAACATGCGGAAAGTGTTCCCAATCATGCGAGCAAGAAATCAGGCAGTGCCTGAGGGCTGTCCTTTAACCGAGGCACTTACCGTGCCACCAGAAAATACAGAAGTGCTTGCAAGCAATACAAGACATATGGAAGGCCCGTTAAATCCAGAGGGCCAATTGAGTACAAACGTAAGAGAACGTGCCAAGTGTGAACAAGTTTGCCTGGGACGTCTTGCTCAGGTTTCTACAGTCAAACTATTTGAGAGATAAGGCCTGCCCATTACGCCATCGATGGTGGATCCCCTATATCCGCCCAGAGCGGCAGGTACGCCGAAGCTCGTCGACAGCGCGCGTCTTCAACTATGGGCCCTCGATTTCCGCCTGATGATGTCCTCTAAGCGTCAAGCTGTCGCCTCCAGCCTTAGCTTCCTCTATACACACAAATCCTGGAAGTTGGACGGCGGAGCCGTAGAGTGCCTGATCGCAGATTTGGAGCGCGAGGATCTGGTAGTACAGAGAATCAAAGAGCCATCTCTCGGGGAACCCGGACGTCAGCGCACAGCATTTTCCAGCGGCGACGACCCGAGCCACACTTGTTCGCTCGAGAGAAGTGTGTTTCGGCGTCTCGCCGTAGCGGGGTGCCAGTCACGTGGCTCTCCTCTCACCCGTCGTCTGCCGCTCCACCTTTTCTGTTTCGGCGGCCGCTGCTCATGGTGATCTGCCAGGCTTGGTCAGTATATAAGAGGCTTTGGTTCAGCTTAACAGTCCAAGTAAGCTTGGGTGGCCTGAATCAAGGACGCGGAGACGAGAGCGACACTCACGGTCGCTCGCACGCTTTGCCGGGATTTCTGCGTTCAACCAACGGGCTCGATTACGGGTCCTGGCGTGACAAGCAGGCTCCTGTGACGTCATTTGTTGCCCCTTTGGGACGTCTTTCGATGCGTGGGTGGACGATGCAAAATAATGCTTCACTTTTGTCTTTAAAGCTCAGAAGCGAACTTTTAATTTGGGACAAAGTAATTTCAAAAGTAATGAGTAATTTTTCGAAATTACTACCTCAAAGTAAGTCATGAAATTACTAAATCACCGGCCCATAAATGTGAAATATTACAGTACTCATTACCACAAAGAGTAATTTATTGACTGTAATTTAACTACAGTAATCTCATTACTGCCATCTCTGATAGAGTTGCTAGTGTCTGGGGAGCTCGTAAAGTGATACGCGGTAGGCACAACCGGACATCCCGGACCAGACTGCGACGAAGGGACGAGGTTTCCGTCGGCTTCTACGTTCTACCAAGCGCGTGAAGAGAAACACGGAGACAAATGACGAACGGCGGCGCACGCGCAGCATGTCGCCGCTCCCTATTTGCTCCGCTCCGCTCGCTGCGGCAAGCGGTCTCACAGTCACGCCGTCGGCATCTCCGGGCTTCCTGTAGAAGCGACGGTCGCTTCCCCGCAGTGAAGCTGAGGTCCAACATGACCTCCCTAATAGCAGAATTACGATACTCTGCTTCGCAGACGGAGCATGTACAGTTACTTCGGGTGTAGTAAGCCCATCTACATAAAAATAAAACCCAAAAAAACGAGAAAACAAAAACAAAAACGCTATCCTTGGAAGCACCTCGCTTGGTATCCTTAGACAATTCAAAGAAGCCACCCCTCCCCCCGAACCCCATTCCCAATCAAGAAAAGCCAAGAATATAACATTAAAGCTCTCAGAATTTTTTTTTTATTTTTTTATTTATTTTTTTGGAGGGGGGGGGGGGTTGGGGATGCGTTATTTGTGGCTAATCTGTCTAGTCTGCATTGGAATGACTACCCTTTCGCTGTTCGTAACATTAATTAATGGCGAATACCAGCCTGTCCAATGTACTGTGCTAGAAAAAAGACTAGTTTGCCGAATTTCAAAACTGCTAACTTCGTCGCAATCATACGGTCTACCTAGTTGTTTAGTAAAGACATTTCCACCCTCTGTCGCCTGAACGCTGCCATCTTGAAATCACGTGACACAGACGCCGCACAGTGGCTTCAACCCGTCGCTCCGCTCTCCCCTCCGCGCCTTGGCAAAGGAGTTCGTGTTTTTCGCCGCATTTGACAGCTTTTGTCGACATATTTTGTATAGTGTCGACCAATGCTTATAGACCTTTTCCGCTTACTCTCGTACCCAGCCACCTCGCAAACATATCCGGTATAAGCGACAAAAAAAGTTTTGAAAATAGTAAGGAATTACTGGGGAAGCGAAATGAGAATGAGCGACAGTTACGGCTATATCCTAAATACAGGCATGTACGTAATACATTACAAGTAACGAGTTGCTTCTACGTAGTTACTTTTTACGGTAACGAGTAGCGTATTTAGTTTCTTTTTTTAGAAAAGGAAGGACCCCGTTGAAAAATAGTCTTGTTTTCCTTCTAACCTGTGCATGCGTTTATTTCTACAAAGGCAGATCGGCAACCCGGAATAGACAGTACTATACTGTATGACAGTACAGCTACATTTAACCCTGATTACGTCAGTCGAACTTTACAGCTAGAAATGTCCTTGACACCGCGAACACAATACGGTTCGTTGGTTGAACCTTCTAGAATCGCGTTCAGGCCGAATGTTAACCCGGATATTGCCAGTACACGAAGGCACTCAACCCATTGTCAATTTGGAACTTTACAAGCAGAGAGAACAAACGAGAGACGGGAATCCCAGATTCATCAGCTGTTCCTGGAGCACAACGCTGCCGTTTCTTCGAGAGCGTCAGTAGAACGACTCTTCAGCCTCGCCGGAGATGTGTTCTCAAGGAAGCGGGGAATCAAAACTGATGAAAACTTCGAGAGGTGTACTGGTTATGTGCAACGACTACTGAAAAGAAAGCCATAATCCATGAAACCAAAGTAGTTGCGTATTTGGTCGTCAAAGCAACGAGAAGAGCAACTCGTTTCTCTTGAGGTAAAGCAACGCGTGCTTTGTGAAAATCAATAAAGAGTAACGTATTTAGTTACTTTTTGAGCGAGTAAGGAGTAACTGTATATTTAGTTACTTTTCCGGGGTATTGTGTACATCTGTTGCGCCAAGGCCATTGGACTTCCACGGAATAGGAAGTTTTTCCTCGTAAACCACTTCGTTTTCGAGTGGAGCACAAACCTGCGTTGCCGCCCGTGATGATGACCGTCTTGCCGTCCATTTGCTGCGTTGATCGACAAACTCCTTTGGTGTACATGGTAACAGCTTTGTGAAGAAGGCCCAGGCAGACAACGAACAGCACGGTTTCGACGAAGACCGCCCAGACGATCCAAGGCACGCTTGGTTCTTGCTCCACTTGCAACAGCTCCATGACTCGGTAATTTCTGCGGTTAGAAAACAATTTCAACGTTTTGCGTCTTCGGCGACTGTGACATACAGCAAATAACGAACGAGTTGTGTAAGACGAGGTTAAAACTGTTAAGTACAACTGAGCTCTCACGCGACTTTCTGGAACCTAGATCTAGAACATCGATTATTTTCTCAAGAACTCATTTTGTAGCTTGTGAATGGCCTTTTTAAATTGTATCTATAGGAACAACTATAATAGAAATTCAGTTCTAAAGGCTAACTACAGATAAAATGCATAAGAGCATTTGGCTAAAGTTTGATACTATTTTAAACGAGCACATAGAGACGCCCGAAATACATAGGGCTCCTCCGGAGTATCTTTATTAAAATGCACTTTGTTTAAATAAAAGAACAGATATGATTCCAATGCACTCTTTAACCTGACGTCCGAGCGTTTCTAACGCTACGACCCAATGAAACCATTCAAGCTGAGCCAAAAGCGCCTCGTCATGGCGTGTTTCGTGTGGCGTGACTTGTGTCACCGCCACCTGATAAGTGCAAACAGTGTGTCTTGATGCCGCGTTTTTACTTAGTATGTTTCTGTTTGTATTGCCACTAGCTTTAGTTCCTACTCAGACCTGGTCTAACTGCCGTCCTGAAAAATGGCAAGAATAACGAGAAGGCTCGTGCCACCATCCGTGTTGCTAAGTGTTTCTTTGTCAGTCAGATTGGCCTAAATTGGCCTCACTTGGCTTGACTCACATTGAACCATTTATTTTTTTTAACCGACCTCTATGTCGGCGACAAGGTTCCAGCATCTCAGAAGTGGAACCATGAAACCATGGCGCTCTGCGTATGGACTGCGGTGGTGACGTGTGACGAGGCAGTGGCGGATTTCTCGCTACATTAGCCATTAGTGGTAACGGATAGCTGGCTTTTCTAAGTCTTTCAACCCGCATTGTGAAGCTGGCTCCCATTGTGTGGAAACATGATTTCATTAGCGCGGATCCCAAACATTTCAGAGCAATGCCCCTCTTGACAGCCTTAGAGTGAGCCAGAACTAAAATCCAAAATTCTTTTCTTGGAGTGTGGGGAGTACGACCAGCACACATGCGTGTCACCTAATTGAAGCGGAAGGTCTAAAAACTGGAGAACATAATCTTGAAGGACCTCATATGTGAACCTAAGGCCCCCCCCCCCCCCCCCGCCCCCCATACTCAGTAAAGGTCGCCAAAATATTATTCACCTGTGTGTGCACATTGGTGTTATCTTTAAGAACAACCAAGAAATCATCCACATAGCGGGCCACCTTGTTAACTCCTCTACTTCCAAGCGCCCTTTCAATGGCACAGTCTACAGCTCCCAGATAAATTTCACTAAGGACTGGGGCTACACAGGAGCCAATACATACTCCTGACGTTTGTACAAAGTACAAAGTACAAAAATAAGACCTGTGGTAATCCCGTACCTCCACAAGACTTCACACAACTTAAGAAACGTAGTAAGTCGTTATGGGGTCCGAGAGGTTTTTTCAGCCCCGCAAAATATGAGCAAAATTTGCTCTAAAGTCAACTTGCTAGCCGAACGTGCCACAATTGACACAGGTGCACTCAAAAAACATGCCAAGCCTTCTGTTCCGTGCACTTCAGGCGTGGTGTACAACATTCCACTCTCGTGTGGCAAGACCTACGTAGTCAAACTGGCAGATGTCTTCATGAGAGACTACGCGAACATGATTACTCTGATGAAAATAAGCCCTGGAGAAGGGGGACAACAGGGACAAAGGACAAACACAAATCTCCAAACACAGCTAAGTGACTGGTGAGCGACCGAAAAAATCCGCCTGGTCCGGGTATCGAACCCGGGACCTCTCCATTACAAGTGGAGCGCTCTACCAACTGAGCTAACCGGGCGTTAGACGTCAGTAGAGCAAACGGGTTTTATCAGCTGCCACCAATCTAACACCAACAAGGGTGAAGCTTGCAATTTAATGTTATAATTATAATGCAATTAAATGCAAAGGGGCAAGCGAGCTGGACAAGAATGATGAAAATAAGCCCTGGAGAAGGGGGACAAGAGGGACAAAGGACAAACACAAATCTCCAAACACAGCTAAGTGACTGGTGAGCGACCGAAAAAATCCGCCTGGTCCGGGTATCGAACCCGGGACCTCTCCATTACAAGTGGAGCGCTCTACCAACTGAGCTAACCAGGGGTTAGACGTCAGTAGAGCAAACGGGTTTTATCAGCTGCCACCAATCTAACACCAACAAGGGTGAAGCTTGCAATTTAATGTTATAATTATAATGCAATTAAATGCAAAGGGGCAAGCGAGCTGGACAAGAATGATGAAAATAAGCCCTGGAGAAGGGGGACAAGAGGGACAAAGGACAAACACAAATCTCCAAACACAGCTAAGTGACTGGTGAGCGACCGAAAAAATCCGCCTGGTCCGGGTATCGAACCCGGGACCTCTCCATTACAAGTGGAGCGCTCTACCAACTGAGCTAACCAGGGGTTAGACGTCAGTAGAGCAAACGGGTTTTATCAGCTGCCACCAATCTAACACCAACAAGGGTGAAGCTTGCAATTTAATGTTATAATTATAATGCAATTAAATGCAAAGGGGCAAGCGAGCTGGACAAGAATGATGAAAATAAGCCCTGGAGAAGGGGGACAAGAGGGACAAAGGACAAACACAAATCTCCAAACACAGCTAAGTGACTGGTGAGCGACCGAAAAAATCCGCCTGGTCCGGGTATCGAACCCGGGACCTCTCCATTACAAGTGGAGCGCTCTACCAACTGAGCTAACCAGGGGTTAGATGTCAGTAGAGCAAACGGGTTTTATCAGCTGCCACCAATCTAACACCAACAAGGGTGAAGCTTGCAATTTAATGTTATAATTATAATGCAATTAAATGCAAAGGGGCAAGCGAGCTGGACAAGAATGATGAAAATAAGCCCTGGAGAAGGGGGACAAGAGGGACAAAGGACAAACACAAATCTTCAAACACAGCTAAGTGACTGGTGAGCGACCGAAAAAATCCGCCTGGTCCGGGTATCGAACCCAGGACCTCTCCATTACAAGTGGAGCGCTCTAGCAACTGAGCTAACCAGGGGTTAGACGTCAGTAGAGCAAACGGGTTTTATCAGCTGCCACCAATCTAACACCAACAAGGGTGAAGCTTGCAATTTAATGTTATAATTATAATGCAATTAAATGCAAAAAGGCAAGCGAGCTGGACAAGAATGATGAAAATAAGCCCTGGAGAAGGGGGACAAGAGGGACAAAGGCGCACCCAATATGTCCGGCTTTTTTTTTTTTAGGATTCTAAAATATATGGCATGCGGAGCATTTAACAGCCTTCCAAAGCAGAAAAAAATACCATTTTGGAGGCGTTTTTGAATTTTGGTTTCCTATCAAAGCACTTCTTCGCGACAGCAGTCATGCTGCCTTGGCCAAATCGAGCAGCTAACGTGAGCCACAACGTAATCTTTGCATGATAGAGGACTCCCATGGTGGTGAACTCAAAACACTTTACAATGAGGATACAATCAACTTCGCTCATTTGAAAAAGACATCTTGCCTGCAGCACCAAATCCTCCTTTAGCAGTGGGGAGAGCTTTCGAGAGAACGCATAGACATTACGCTGTCCTCGCTATCTTGCTTTCGCGCTGCGCCAAAAGGGAGGGCTGCCGGCGCGACGAGATACTGAATTCGCCAAGAGCGCGGAGACTGCAGTCTCAGCTTTCTCGACGGGTTTCCACGAGGATGGATTGTGGAAATTCAAAAGCGAAGGCCCCGAGGCTGCCCGTGGCCAGCCATCCCTATAACGCAAAACCTGTCGGAGCCAAGCTGTTTGGATTTTCGTGAAATAAAACTCTCTATAGCAGTATATATTAATAAAGAACTCGGTGAACCCAAAAATAAAAGTTTATTTTTTATTGTGATTCTAACAGCACATCCTTTAAATTGAGGAAGGGGATGCGTTAATTGAACGCTTCGACCACGTATAGCATGAGGGGATGCGCTCCTATGGAGAACGGAAACCTTGAAACGCGTTCAAATTGAATAATAATTTTGGAACACTGTAAAATGGTGCGCGTGACTGCTATTTTTGTCAGGTGTGATGGTTTTGTCTTCTTGAATAAAGCGCAGAACGTTTTTCAGTTTACCGAACCTTGATGATAGAAAAACACCATGCATTTGATTCCCGTGGCCTTTCTAAAACGTTGTGGGGAACGGATTTTCATATATCTCCGCATCATGGGCTCTCGGGAAAGGGAGGGGGGGGGGGTTCCCCCTTTCCTCTTCCCTCCCGCCCCCGCCCTTAAAAGTTTAGCGAATATTTTTTTTTATGCACTAGCAAATTGGAGTCGCCGATATGCCAAGGAGTCCCCCATACACGTACGAAGAGCCCTTGAGGATTGCGAACCAATTTCACACGTGACTGATTCATGTCTGATGTTGTGGGAAAAAACAAACAATGGATGGCTATTGAAACAATTTATGATAGAAGACGATTCTAAGATGAAAGGTAAAGGTTTTTTTTTATTACACGGATTTTATACGCACTATTATTCCGCGAAGTGAAGCTTTAGTAATGAATTGCCCGCCAGATTTAGCGGAAAAAGAGTATACCATTCGCTCGTGGTGGCATTCCTTTTGCACACCCTTCCGACGAAATGCCAACTGCCCGCTCCCCACCCCAAACATGACCAAATAATCCGCCCCTTCAAAAGCTCGTACTTCGTACAAAGTCAAAGAGAGGCGATTAATACTCTTATTGTACGTGACGTTTCCACTTAAGCATAAACCCAAACCAAAATTTATGCATCGACGTCTCTCTAACTAGCAAGGTTAATTAAATATAGACGCTGTTTTTATGGCTGACAGAGTTTAATACATTACATAATAGACCTTGTTTCGTTTTTTTTTGTACAAGGTCAAATGTCAGACTCTTTAAACAAATGTAAGATAATGAAACTCCATCGAAGCCTCATTATCACTGTCACGAGTGCGATGCGCCGGAACAGCGCTGTACAAGGCGCTGTAGTGATGGAATTTGCTGTCTTGAAGAACATAATGAAAAAAACAACAATTGCAATAAAAAAGTTTAAAAATTAGTCGTTTAGGTTACCGACAATATAAGAGGGGGCAACGTTCGGAAGAAAAGTTAAAAATAAGAAAGAAAAATTATTCCGGGCAAGATCTACTACCATCGATCTAACCCTGTTGTCAGTTCGTTATGTACAATGAGACACTTCCTTTACTTTATTTTAATTTAAATACTAACGAAGCCGGCGTAACGAGACAACGAGACAAAACAAACAGGATCAAAAGTGCAAGTCAATAGGCCTTTTATTGCCTATGATTGGTACAGCGAGCAGAAAACAAGCGCAGAAACATGGCGAACACTATGGTGGTAGGCTTTCGACGCTGCCTGGTTGGTCCAATAAACTCGTATAGCGTCAGCTGCGTCTCGACTTAGTGAGATAGTGCAACTATTTGAATGTTGAAAGAATTTCCAGCCTGTATTTTTTACATTGGTTATCTAGGCACAAGTAACAAAAACCGCGCCGCCTTGACCCAGACAAGTGATATTTTGTGGCGTAATCGCAAAGGAAAACAGCAACAATTATTTTCAGATCTGCAGCCGCGTGCGGCGGTTACTAAAACTACGGTGACATATCTGTGGGGGACACGCGAAGTCAACAAAGCCCGTTCCCCTCCGCTGCTACACTCGCCGTCAGCCCCGTGGCGAACCGACTTTCGTGTCCATCGTTTGCCACGACCTTCAGCTGCTAATCCTTAACAAGTGGGCGATTTCGGAGGGAGCGACTGGGGTGTTTGAAGAGAGAACCCGACGGGAAACCAGGCGGTCCCCAGAGTCACCACTCACTCAAAAGACTGCGTGAGGGTCGAGGGGCAGATTGAACTTCAATTTGTTCCAATTTTTTAAATAAGAACGAATACGCGCAGGAAATTATAATTTTTTGTTCTCCGTTCTATAGTTGACACAAATTAATTCCTGCAGTAAGATGGTAAAATTTGAAAAAATAGTTGCACCGTCCTTTTATGTTGAAACTAAATAGAGCGAGCGTTGCCTAGCGCGATCGCAAACAATGGGGATTTGACGCTTTTTCAAGCTTTAGCGGAGGTGTGACCAAGTGTTATCAACCAGTCCTGCTGAATATCCTTGTGTGACATGTCATGAAATTGCCACATCTGACCAAAGTGAATCAATTTGTATCAGGAAATAGCAGCTGACATCGTCGAATCCACAAAAGCGACTGCACAAACAGTGAGTTCCCGCAACGCAGTAAGCTATAATGATTCCCCTTCTCTTTGCTTGGGTTTAAAGTTAAATCAAGGTGACACTAGCAAGAGAGCAATTCACCTGTTATTCATTATGACACGGGGAAGTTTGTAGACAAGGCTAAACACGCTAACATTGCAGACTGTTTCAAGTTGCGCTTCCTTACTAACGGATAAACGAGGGATGTTACATAGAACTTTGAGAAAGCTGTGACATCTGATAAGAAGATATTCCGCTATCGGTGCTTGGCAGATTATTCCCCTTGACTTGCGTACTCAAAGACAACGAAAGGCACCCTCTGCCGTTACTGCGTCCATTTTCCTCCAAATGATCACCGAGGCACTAATCGGAGCTTTATCGTGCGTGCTTTCATGAACTACAAAAAGATGCACGGGGCGTGCAGGGATCGCGTAAAATTTTGATGGCGCCAGGAGATAAACAGAAGTCGTTATGGATGTTATGAAGAGAAAGCAGCTAGCCTTAGTAGAGGAGCTGAAACGAGTGTTCCATGATCAGGGTGGAAGGAACCTCGAGAATCTATTTTTTATATTTTCCCCATAATGTTTTGCGCGACGCACGAATTATCTGCCTACGGGAAGTAGTCTGTCAGTAGAGTCTTTAAAGATCTTTATATATCAGTGGAAACAGGAGAGCCTCGTCTTCAGAAACACTTAGCTTTTTCTGCTAGCAATGTTAAGAACATTTCCTTTCGGAGGCAGAACAAGATCATCATAATCTGTAGCGACATCCTGAAAGAACAAATAATGTTCATAGTTTACATAACGTTTGCTTTCTCCGGTGCATAGTGGATGAACAAAACAGCTGCCGATAGACATTCTCTTTAATGACAAGGCAGGAACAAGGAATTGCGTTCGCGAGCAGTGTATGGGATTTGTAAGGCTGGAGCAACTGAACTCCGCATGCATAGCCGCTACAATTTTGAAAATCTTGGCGGATGCTTAGCTGACTGGTTTGAATCCTTTGGGTAGGAATACGATGGACACTCTACAGCTGGTGTAAATGAAGCTGGAGCAACCATGATAATGCAGCAAAAGCTTCCAAAAACACAACTCTGCAGCTGCTCAAGCCACGAACTGAATATTGTGATCAACAATTTGAACAAGGTTTCCGGTATTTAAAGCACAAGAGGGGTAATTAAACAAACCAATAACTTCTGACGTGAAAGCGTGCTTCGAAGGAAATTGGTGCCAACATTTCTAAGTTGATGCAAAAATAGATTGTCTGCAAAATACGAGTCAATTCAGAAATTATCTGAGCATTAAGACGTGCCCGAGGAGTTGGCACAAATGGAATCAAGCTCGAACGCCGCAACGCGGCTGTGCGCTCACATTCTTTACTGCGCAACAACGAGATCATCTTTCATCTTGTGCTAACATGTGGACGCTAAGTTCGTGGCACAGCAATTGGAGCCTGTTATGTACGTTCTACGAAGGGTATTTACAAATATCCATACCGTACACGACCAGATCGTTGAGCTCCAGAGTATTTTTCGCGGCTATCGGACCAACAATAAAGGTACATTTTAGGAAATCATGAAAACAGCAAATAAAGTAGCCATCGTCCTTGGCGCGTCGATTTTGCCAATGTGGCAGGCCTCCCGTCAGGATCACCGAAAAAGAAGCGATTTAATCGCCGGACAACTATTACTGTACGTGGTAATATATGTGCCATTCTTGGACTCTCTCACAACTTCTTTTGCTCGCCACATTTTTGAAAGCAACGTGAAGAGCAGCAGACTTTTCCAGCAGCATCCAGCAAGATTGAAGCATTTGAGCGACTTTGCCCTAAGCTAGCGGTTCTACTGCACTAGCTAAATTGCTCATCTACAGCTGAGAGACGAGTCGCCCGTTGAGGTGGACTAACTTCAGGCTGTATAAACATACTACACCATTTTGTGGGTGTTCCAAGGTGTCCAAGCGCGAGCATGGCAAGCTTCAACTCCCTGTACAACTCCCAAAGTGACACTTTCCGCTGATATTGAGAATATTTAGTGCAGATCCTGAAAATATGATCTTGGAAATAGGCTTAATTTGATACCACATATACGAAGATTGCAATTTAAATCGCGAGAAATTATAGGGTTGCAAAACTTTATTACTAACCTACTACTCAGCGTGCATATTGAGAGGGCCGTTTTACGTGGGGTGGAACTTCTTACGCACAGTCGGAATGTCATTTTTGGGCACCCATATCAGTCCACTTTCAATTCATTCTACGCTCTTGTCAATGTGTTCTTTGCATCCTTGTCTGTCTATTCTCTTGTCTCTGTGGTTTTTGGCGCCTATCTACGTCATCATGAATCAACTGGCCCAAATTGCCACTTTAATGTCATTATCGGTCTTACAACTCTGTGCGAGTTATGCTATACATTGCGATTTTATATAGAAATGTGAAGTTGTTTTGTTGCATTTCGTACACTTCAATTGCCTATTTTTCTAAGTTATTGCTAAAGATGTTTTATTAATCTATAAAACGTATCAAGATGGTAATTATTCTTCTAGTACGGATACAGGAGGGGTTAAGCTTGCTCAAAATGGGGTGCAGAGCAATACTCCAGAGCTCAGGGGAAAGATGAAATAGCCCCGAGCAAAATAAGTTTCCCATAGCTGCCAAAAAGAAGAAAAAAAGTGAGCGTTTCATGTTGGAGCGAATTTATTGGTAAAGCCGGGAGTGGGGGCTGCAGAAACATGCGGCTTCACGGAACGATGTGCCGTCACTAGTGGCGCGGTGAAGCGTTCTATTTCGCTGACCTAATATTTTCTATATCACCAAAAATTGAACATTTCTTCTCCGAAGAAGATAAGTATGTATGTTTTGTTCTCATTAAACGTCGCCCTTAGAGCTTCAAGGGAAGGAAAGGTCCCCCCTCCCCGCACCCCCCTCTTCCCCACCCTTAAATCTGATTTTGCTTGCATGATACGGTGGCGGCGCTTCATTCAGAAAAATGGTAACGTAATGTTTGCTTCTAGAATCGGGGAAAATGTGTCGCTCACCCCACTGACCTATAGAATGGCCGAAGAATTTCTCTACTGCGAGACGTTCTCGAAGAGGACGGGCCGGCAAAAATCTAAACAGTTCTACTTTATGGGAAAATATTTATACCATTCCAAAATCTCTCAGCAGGCAGTTGAAGATGCTAAACAACGATCCCTCGGTGATAATCTTAGAAACCTACGGCGATCTAACCCTAAAACATGTGGAAGTTCATTTTCCCCCAGAAAAAGGATAGCGCCCCAGGTAAGAATATTGCATAACGCCCCAGGCAAGAATATTGCCGCTCGCGGCAATATTCATGGGACCAAGCTATTTGATTTTGGGAGTGCGGCCCTTTCAATCAATTCTTTTTGCTAGGTTTACACTGATGAGTGATTTATCTTGCCTGTCTGTGATGATAAATATATAGTTATCATCAGAGACAGGCAAGATAAATGACTCATCAGTGTAAAGCTAACCAAAGAATTGATTGAAAGGTTTTCGATCGAGAATATAATTATTTTCTTCTCGATCGGATAATCGTTGACTCTGACGGAATTACCCAGCTTATAATAATCCTTTCGAACTCATCTAGTCTTGGAAGTGATGGATTAAAGCTCACTTGGCCACACTCGAGTTTGCTTCTGCAAATGCTTGTTCAATGAAGTTTGGACAAAGGGAAACTACCTAAAGAGTGGAAACACGCAAATGTTATACTTTTCATAAAATCTGGTGACGTTGCATCCGTTAAAAATTACCGTCCCATTTTCGTAAGAAGTCTACCCTGCAAACTTTTAGAACAATTGATCTACAGCTATGTCATCAATTATCTTTCGAATATTAACTCCTATTTTCTCAACCAATATGCTTGCCGTAAATAAAAGTCATGTGAAACTCAGCTGGAGCTCATTGACGAGTGCAACTACCCAGCGATGGAGGCGGAGAAATGCGTGGTTATCCTGGAAACACTGTCTGACAAACCACGAAGGCACTACTTCTATAAACTCTTTGCTTCGTAGGATGAGTTGCTGGACTCATTCCTCCGCTTCGACCAGGTAGTCTTCAGCCCATTGGCTGAAGACTATTGGCTGAAGGCCAAAGACACCGGCATTGACGGTAGCTGCAGAGCCAGCTCAGGCTGCGAAGGTAATCAGGAAAGCGACCTCCTTCGCGCTCTCGAAGCAGCACCAGAATGCGGACGACGGCCATTGTCAGCAGCCTCTTTCTCCACGCGAGAAGCAAGAGAAGCAGCACGTGTCGCCTCAACGCCCGTCAAAAGCTTCGCAGAATTTTCGGCGTTCTTCGTTTCGTCACCCGGAAGTTCGTCCGCTGTGCCTCAATTGTAAGAAGAGCGGCCACTTCGGTTACCCGGTGTCGGCAGGAGCTCACACCAGAATTTTTGGAGTGGCAACAGCGCTTTGAGTCCACTGCAGCACCGACGCACGGAGACGACAATATGATGCCTCTGACGCCTGCGAGAGGTCATGAGTAGTTCGGCGCATCACATGTGGCGCAGCAGTGAGCACCAAAAAAATTCAGGTTCAGCTGAACGGACAGCCTCTGACAGCTTTCTTGGATTCGGGGGCAATGAGAAGTCTCATCAACGTTTCCATTGCCGACCAGTTGCACCTTCTGATTCAACCTTCTTCCATCCGGCTTCATAGTCCCTCACGAACCTCGGTGAAGTGACTGCCACAGTGACAGCTGACGGACACACGCTGACCCACGCATTCATTGTGGTCCCACATCTGGAGGAAGAAAATTTGGGCCTTGGTGATGATTTCCTGACAGCGTGCAAGGCCATGATCGATTGGGGTGCAAATACATTCTCCATTTCTCCGCCTACGACATGTCATAAGGTCATCTTGTTCACGGAGCAGCTGATACCTCCGCGGTCACGAAAGCTTGTTCAAGCACGCCTGAAAAATACTGTCCGAGGAAAATCAACAAAGATAGAGGTGAATGGCGCAAAATTACCCTACGACCGCCACTGCCTTCTAGTTGAACCCATGGTTATGGATAAGACCGAGAGCACATTCTACGTACTACTGGCCAACTTGTCATCTCGACCAGTGGCTCTACTCTGTGATGCTACTGTTGGAGTCGCTAGGGGTGTCACAAGTGTCGAAAACGTCGAGCTTAGCGATGACGAATCAGCGTCCATCTTAAGTTGCTCAAGCCTGCCTTCGCCGGAGGACCCGGATCAACCGAATGCTTTGGAAATCGTCGGCCCTTAACATCAGCCGCTATCGGTTGAGGGTGTCACGTTCAACATTGGTTCAACGCTGGCAGCTGAAGAGCTTAAAAATTTCGAGAGCTTCTGGCGAAAAACATGGCTTGCTTCGCGCGAACTAGCATTGACGCTGGAAACTCTCGGCTTGAGCAGCACTCCATTCCGACAGGTAATGCGAGACCTATCTCCCAGAGACCACGTCGACTGTCGCCGGCGCAGCGTGATCTGGTCAAGGCGATGATCAAGGATCTCATGAATGCCAAGATTGTGCAACCATCGCGCAGTTTGTGGGCGTCCCCCTTGGTCTTAGTCACAAAAAAGGACGGATCAACTACGAATGTGCGTCGACTACAGAAGGATCAACGCGCTCACTCAAGACACTGTCTACCACTTTCCGCGAATTGAGGACGCCTTGCAGACTCTGACGGGGAGCAAGTTTTTCTCTGTCATGGAACTGGTTTCTGGGTTTTACCAAATTGCCATGCGGCCAGAGGATGTCGAGAAAACGGCCTTTGTTACTTCGTGGGGCCTGTATGAGTTCTTGAGGATGCCATTTACCGTTTATCTGTCAGCGTGCGGTAGACACTATCATCGAGAATGCCAAGTACGATCACACACTTGCCAACATGGACGATTGTGTTTTCTACAGCAAGACATTTGACGAGCATGTTACGCACCTGCAAATCATTTTTTTCGAGGTTTCTCAAAGCGAACCTGTAGTTCAAGCCGCAAAAGTATTTTTTCGTTTCTACGTCAGTCATTTACCTCGGACACATTGTCACGAAGCATGGAGTTTCTCCAGATCCTTCGAAATTGGCAGCTGTCCATAAGTTCTCGGATCCCCGCAACATTCAGGAACTCCAATCCTTCATGGGCCTGACATCTTACTCCCGGAAGTTTATCCCGAATTACAGTGTTCTTGCTGCTCCTTTGCGCGAACTTCTCAAGAAACAAACAAACTTTCTCTGGAATGAAGAACAAGATGCAGCGTTTGGGGTACTCAAGCATGCTCTGTGTGAACTACCTCTTCTTAAGCTTTTTTTTGAAAACGTACGCTTTGGCGTGAAAGTTCACACCGACGCTTCCAAGCTTGGGCTGGGAGCACTGCTATTGCAAAAGGACGAAGACGGAAACTTGAGACCTGTAGTATACTTGAGTCGCTCCTTCAAAGGTTCCGAGTCCAACTACACATCGACAGAGATGGAAGCTCTTGCCGTCAGGTGGGGTCTGGATGAGCTTCGCCCTTACCTCATGGGTTGTAAGTTTGAAGTTGTTACCGACCACCATGCTCTTTGCTGGTTGATGCGGTACAAGGAGGGGAACAAACGCTTACTGCGATGGTCGCTCATCCTGCAGGAGTTTGATTTCGAGGTCATCTACAAGTCACGAGCTCTACACAGAGCGGCAGGTTGCCTCTCCCGTACTCCGCAGTAAACACGGGAGTTAGATGACAAAGTTCTCTGTGTCACATCTCCGGTCTTCCTGCAGCGTGACCAACATGAGGATTTGTATTGCCAGGACGTTTTCAAACTTCTGGACGGAAGTGCTGGCACACGTAAACAGCAGAGGCGAGCACAGCACAAGTTCGTCGTTCATGACGGAGTCCTTTACAGGACTCCGTCATGAACGCTCAACAAAAACAAAAGAGCTAATTCGACAGGGGACTCAAGGACATCACCTTCGAGAAGGGCCAGCAGTGCTGTTAAGGACACCACCTGTGGGAGTCAAGGCAGCACGACGATTTTCTGGCCCCACCGAATTGCGAGCCGGCTCTCTCCTGTGAACTACGAGATTGAACTCATGGACGATAAGGGCCGCGATGTAGTGCACGTGGAGAAACTGAAACCGTATCTTACACAGATCGCTGAATTCGCACAGCCTCTACCCGATGACTGAACTTTTGTAATTTATAGTGGGTGCACTTGTTTATAGGGTGCCTTCTCATTTAGCATCTTGTATGTAAATATTTATTCACTCACGTGCATATCTCAGAGCGCGGTATTTGTTTAATGTTGCTTTGTCTTTGTCTCATGAAAGCGCAGTGTCGGGTCGACAGTTTCTAATACCCCGGCATGTGACGAGCCGCGAAAGACGACTCGTGCTGCTCATGCGAGCTCCGGTGCCGCGCGTGTGATGTCGACGAGAAGAAGTATAAAGAAGAGTGGGAAGTTCTGCATGGAATCTCGGAGGTGGACGTGTCTATACTGAGCTTGGAGCCTATTTCTCTTGACGACCACAACAAATCGTCACACAGCCATTCTGCAGAACTGAAGTAATCGGTCAAGTAGCGGCACAACATTTTTCAAGTAATGGCCAATTACTTTTCTTCGCGAGCAGTAACATATTGAATACGTTATAGCCAAGAATAATTGTAATTGTACTCGATGACTTTTTTTTTTTTAGTAGCGCGCACAAGTCTGTACGGAACGTATGCGCATGCGCGGTAGCTTGGTGGGCGGACAAATTAGGGAAACAAAACGAGACCCTTTAAGTATCCCAGGGGAGGTCGAACCCAGAATACGAAAATTGCAAGACCAAGGCTTGACCACTGTGCCCACGAGGAGGCCAACTAAAAAAGGGGTAGTTGTTATATGCGGCAGCATGTTTTGTTCGCCATCCCACACCGCCAGACGTGCAAGCTTCGCCAGCGGGTAGCTTCGACTCGTCCTCCTGATTCACGAGGCTTCGTGCGGACAAGGCGCAATTTATCGCAAGGAGCTCGCGCTTGTCTGCGCACTTGTGTAGGATTATACAACAGAGGACACACGTCCGAAAGGGGTCAGAGTGCATGATATTCATAGAAAATTCCCCAAATATATTTCGGGAGCTAACTGAGATATAAAAAAAAGGAAGGGGACATCGTTGGCCTGAGTTTTGATAGTAACAAGTCTGGACTAATGGTGTATACCGACGAAAAACGGAAGACCCTGAAAACACAACGTATTGTAATAGACAAACCATGTAGAAAAACGCAAATATCTCGAGGTACAGTACAATTTGCGAAATAAACATCTAGAGGAATATAAATATATATACATAATTAGGAAAGGAAAAATAAATTAAGCTATAACGAAACTCAAGGCACTGTAGAATATAATGGATATGTAGGTGTATAGGGAAAAGAGCACTGGCGCCTGGGCTCTTTGTTGGCGATTGGGTACTAAACATGAGGTCAGAGGTTCAAACAGGACTAAGAATTCGACAAAAACAGTGTGGATACATCGGCCCTGGGGACGTATATGAGTATAACAAATGAGGGGGTATAAGGGTAAATGAGCTGGTCGTCCTTTGGGAGCAGAAAATGGGCGGACCAAACCAGAAAGTTGATATTGAAACACCTACACACTGGTGATGGGGCTGAGCAAATAAGTTTAGTCGAAATAATAGTAAAAAAAAATATGGTCGAAAATAATGGGAGCGAAGAATGCAAAAAAAAAAAAAAAATCTGCCCTATGTACAGGTCACATAATTAGGACGAAAGAAAAAAACGGGTGTTTTCAAATATGCGGTGTACCTCTTTTACTTTTTAAGGCGAGGACGGGGGCATTGAGAACAAGGACAGATAGAGATAAACTTTAATCAATAGATACAAATATGCCGTATGTCATTGTTATAACCAAACGCTAAAACAAGTTTTTTTTTTTAACTGAACGTTTTTTTTTTCTGTTCTCCCCAAAGGGGTAGCGGTTTTGGCTAGAGCCCTGGGTTTTGGTGATGAGGATGAATGAACGGTGGAACAAATGATTATAATCGCAAAAAGTAAGTTATACAATTGATGGAAAAAGTCTAGAGTAGCATGTTAATACACAAAATTTGATGGGGTAGCACAATTTAACGGTATGTGACGTATTTGTTTTGAGGCTAGAGGTGCAAGATACCGCCCGATACAAAGGGTACAGTCAATAACATTCACCCATTCATTCGTCTTATGATAGAGGACAAAGGCTTGCCGGAAGTGTTCTGGTGGTCTTCACAATGCCTCGCGGAGCGTTTGGATAGGAACAGAGAAGCAAGCTGGACTCGCTCTGACCAAGGGCAAAGTGAGGGAACTAGATTCGTGTCAATTTAATCATCGGAATATAGTTCACTAAAGAAGCGTAGTCTGCAGCGAAACAGCGCAGAAACAGCCTCAGTTTTTAATGCAACTTACCCAAGAATGCAAAAACGCCGAAAAGATGGGAAATGTATCCAGTCACAGTGGGCGGTTCTTGTCAATTTTTTTTCCGATGCGAACAGACCGCGCGTTGTGAGTGCCAATCGATGCACACACTATACATACATCGTTTCACAATAAGTTCGAATGCTGCGAAGACTCTAAATACAAGCAACCGCGTACACACAAAACTAAAGGAGAAAACTCATGGCGTACTTTGCGTTTGAGTGGATGAGCTGGCAGGTGATCGAGTACGCACAGAAAGACGGCGAACGCCATACCGTTTCGCTTTTGGCACTGCTTGAAAGTCCCTTCGGCTCGTACCATTGGCTCAGTACAGTTCAGTTTAATATTATTCAAAGGGACTTCAAACGAGTGCAGTACACGAGGGAAAAAATTAACAGTGGCGATTGACGATTGAGAGCAAGTTTAACGATGAAAAGGATACATCCATTATAGAACTCATATAAAAGCACAGATAAAAATGTGAAGGTTCTTGAAAAAATATATTTTGACTAAAGAAAAACACTCGACTCGTGCCTTGCAAAGAACACTGAGTTTAGCCGGATCAGTTTCGAGTACAGTTATTAAATGAGTGAGCACTTATTGCCCTGGTGCATGCAGCCGTATTTGGTTTTGTCTGGACTGGAGTGGTTTCGTTAGGGCAGGGAGCGGTTCCTGCCGTGCTCTGTCGCTCCGTTCGGTCGCTCGTTACGTCCACTTTCCCTCTCACGTAGGAGGAAAAGAGTCTCGTCGCACGCTTCCGATGATGCGCCGCTGTTGATGCGAACATTATAGGTTACCTCAGTTGTGGAACTCCCGCGGAGAGGAATACCCCCCTCCCCCGCCTTACCTTAGTTGTGGAACCCCAACGGAAAGGGGTACCCTCCCCCCCTCCCCTTTCAGTCTCTTCAGTCGCCTTCCATAAAGTCCCTTGATACTCCTTTTACAAGTAACAATTAATACACATGACAACGGACATTCCGCTGGAACAAAATGGCGGCATTCAATTCAAACTTCTGCGGTCCGCCGCCATTCGCTTCCTAAAACCCGCACCGTCAGCAGTCGGCGCTTCAAAGAATGTCGCCACTTGTAGGGAGCTCTTAACTTGGGACTTTAGGCTTCCGTCGTGTGAAGCGCCATTTAGAGTTTTGATTCAGAACTCTGCGCTCTATAGAGTACCGTTGAACGCCATCTAGACGCTGTGCTTCGAAACGGGAGGCGCTCACTTGATCGAATGACGTTTTAGCGAACGCCCACGTTTCACCGAATGACATTTTAGCGAATAGTTGGACCCCGCGAAGCGGCGTTTTCGGGTGGGCCAAATGGGTTCACATTTTTGTAATGAGCCGCCGCAGACTGTCGCCGCGAAGCGTCGTAAAGCGCAGCGCGGCGGATGGCTTAATGCGCGCCCCCGTTATTTGCTAAAACGTCGATTCGCTCAAATGTCGCTGTTCGCTAAAACGTCATTCGTTCATCTAATATGGACCCCTTCGAAACATACGTAGTCCGCAGAATACGCCGCAGTTACCATAGCAGTCGTCTCCCCAAAACGGTGACGCGACGAACGACGGGATGCGGGCTGTGGGTGGAGAGGAGGAAGTGCTACATTTTACTGCTCGTGCAACCAGCGTTTATAGGTAGTTTTACAATTCAGCTAATCTAGTAACGTTTGTTACTAGATTAGCTGAATCGACTGGGGCGTAGGCATGCGGTTCCGTTTCCTGAGTATGCACAACGCGCGCGTCAACGTAAAACCGAAGCTGAGCAACGACGCCGTTTGCGCGAAAACGCTGACACCCGAGGGAGAGATTGGCTCGTCGAAGACAACAGTATGCGGACAGCCCAAGCGAATAAAACGCTGCGAGGTTGGAATTCTCACATTCGCGTCGGTCACTGAGCTGGAAGCCCTGCGCGAAAAGTTAACGCTTGAGAATCAGCGTAGCGACAGCAGCGATCGGGGCATATATTTCATGAAGATAATTCTAGTCGGGTAGGGAAAGCGGAGAGTTTTAAAATGTATTACATCTTGCAAATAGAGAATTTACATTCAAGGTGTGGTCACAAATAAAATTAATGTGAGATGCCGGTCGACAGTAATTGTGACAAAAAGAAGAGAGATGTTAGATTTTGTTAAACATGACAAGACGAGGAAGTTTAGTTTTTTCAGTGTACGGACGAAGCTCTAGATTTGATTTGATTGAAATACGCTTGAAGTCTGTAAGTAGTCGTGTGATATGACACAAGACGCATTATTTCGAATGGATTCGAATTTGTTTCTAAAGTAATTTTTCATTTGTTTTACTTCAATCATTCATTCATCTTATTTCAATCCTTTAATTGAGACATGAGACTTGGGGTTAGTAAACTGAAACCAAAATGAAGTACTGGTTTGTCCTATATAATCCATGCTACATACTTTACCGCGTAAAATATAGATAACGTTAAGCGTACCACAATCGAGGTTTCCAGTGATTTTGAAAGAAAAGTTGGAGTTCGCGCTCGTGACAAGTTTGGCGTTTTTTGCATATTTACAAATCTCACACCTGGGCGTCTGGCAAGGTCTACAACCAGAAATGCCCAAAGTCCTGTTTTTTTAGTCTACCAATATGTCCTTAATGTTTCTAGTTTGTCGATAGACCACGCGTGGCGATACCGGAAAAAGGGTGCGCAGTTCTTTGCTTTGCAGGAAAATATTATGATGTTTCCTGAGAATATTATTTAGATCTGGAAGGAGGGCTGAATATGTAACCATCAAGTTTGCGTGCTGGTTTTGTGACACTTTAGGTTGGGGTTGATTAATATTTTGTTCTCGGTTGAGGGCTCGTGATCTTTCAATATTTCATCGACAATTGTTGGTGAAGAATTCTGCTTAGACAGCACGAGTTTCAAATTAGTTGCGTTGAGTTCGAATTCATCTAAATTAGAGCATATTCTACGAAATCTATGCGCTTGAGAAAAAGGAATATTTGTTTTGCAATGTTTAGGGTGGGAGCTCTTGAAGTGCATGTGCTGCTGACGCCCCGTCGGCTTCCTGAAATGTTTTGCTGAAAGAGCACTCCCGTTGATCTCTAGTGTCACGTCAAGAAAATCAATGCTCGTTATAGAACAACTGTACGAAATTTTAATACTGGGGTGGAGATCGTTGAAGTCCTAAATGAACTCTAGGAGTTCTGACTCTTCGTGTGCCCATACCATAAAGATATCATCAATGTAGCGCTTATAAAACAGAGGCTGCCGAGAGTAGCTAGACAAGAAACGATACTCTAAATCGGCCATAAAAAGGTTTGCACAATTAGGGGTCATATTTGTGCCCATTGAAGTACCCCGGGCCTGTAGAAAGTGCGTTCCTTCATATTCAAAGTTGTTATGTTCTAAAGTAAACCTCATAAGTGCTGCGAGGACGTCGTTGTTCACACGAAGTGTGTGAGGGTCATTGCTATACACCTTGATCAGTGCTTCAATGTCATCCCGGTAAGCGATGTTTATATCTAAAGACCCATGGTGACCAAGATTGCGTCGGTGGAAATTACAAGCTCTGTTATTGTTCGGAGAAAGTGACTTTTGTCGTTTACATATGATGGCATCGTAGGAGGAAGGTTACAAGGAAATTTACAAAGCTACAAATTATCTCTGTCCTTGTGTCTATTCCGGACACAATTGGTCGTCCTGGGTTTTCTTGTTTTTGAATTTTAGGTAATGTATAAAAGCGGCCAGCCTTTGGATAAACCGGCTTCATCTTTTCATGCATATCCCACAAAATGTCTTTATTATCAAGCATAAGTTCAAAATATGCATATTCTCCGAAATGTATTCATTTTCAGGCATTACGTTCAAAGTTGCACATCCTCCGAAATGTCTCCATTATCAAGCATTAAGTCAAAAGTATTCGTATTCTCCAAAATGTCTCTATTATCAAGCTTTAATTCCAAAGTATATATATCCTTCAAAACGTCTCCATTATCAAGCATTAAGTCCAAGGTACGCATATCCTTCAAAATGTCTCCATTATCAAGCATAAAGTCGAAAGTATGCATATCCTTCGAAATGACTTCATTATCAAGTATTAAGTCCAAAGTATGCATATCCTGAAAAAAAAACAATATATATATATATATATAAGGGTGATTTCATCTCAACTCAGGCACGAATTTTGGGTCGAAATTTTAACCGTTAAAGCGGCCAAGGTGGAAACTGACGTTTTTCCAGCTTATCGGGGGTGACACATTTCACTCTATCCCTTTTCTGTACTTTTTACGCTACGTATAAAACTCTTGGGAACATTCTAGATATATGCTTTTTTTGCTAATTAAGTATCTAGGTAATAAGACCCTTATTGCTTTTTGCTTTAATTGTCAAACCGCCTCTCTTGACGAAGTTCAACAAGCTGTGCTGTGTGACCTAATCAACATATTTTTATGATTTTTACACCACCGTAATGCTCCAATTTAGTTATTTCATTTGAGTATACTTCGAATATTTTGCACTGAATATATAATGCGCAACATGTGCCTGAAAACACGAGTATCTCGAAAGATTATCAAGTTTGAAGTCGATTTTCCAAAAAACGAAACCCACATTTTTTTCTTTTATTTTTTGTTCACAGTTAAGTAACTATCAGGAAATACCAACAGAAATTGTAATATATTTTTTTGTATGGCCGCTATTCAGAATCGAATCTCTTGCTATGAGCGTTTTGAACGGGACTTCGCACAGGCGCTCTGCTGAGCAGAATTTCGGCCTATGAAAAGTTTTCTATTTATCGTTAGCAGCAACGTCAATATCCAACCATAAACATTAATAAAACTTCAAGTAGGAAACTTTAAAAAAAAGTTACTTAGAAATCTGTATCCACAAGTGTGGGCACCAGCGCCCACTTCCTCCCAATTTGGGGGAATACAGTTCGTTAGAGAATTCCTCTGGGGCCTTCTGCTTTCGGCTCTGAGTTTGAAATACAGAACTTGATATGTAATTGTCGTATTTTCTTATGTCAAACAGATATTTAGTGCATATACATATGCACGATTTAGTGTGTGACACTTAGGAAGTACGGTTTATTTTGTGCGCATACGGACTCTTTCGTGAGCATTTCGTAGCGTGTAAGGCTTCAAATGTGTTAGTCATGTGTTTAGGTTTCATTTCTATTTTCAATGATTCATGCCGGGTTACTTAGACTTTTCCCTCTTGACGTAAGTTTGTCCGAAAGTCTAGATGTTACGTATCTTTTCCGTCAATACATAGGGCGAAGCTCACACACCTTGGAAATCACCCCAGTGCCAAGTAAATAAACATTGTTAGGATAAATATTCTTGCTTTACTGTCTTTTACTTTAGATATTGAGGTAAGTACTAACATTAAATAGAAAACCTTACATAGATCGAAATTCTGCCCAGCTGAGCGTCTATGCCAAGTCCCGTTCAAAACTCTCATAGAACGAGATTCAATTCCTAATAGCGGCCATAAAAACAATATATTACAATTCCTGTTGGTAGCTCCTGACAGACTACTGTATTACTTAGCTGTGAATAAAAATTAAAAAATTAAAAAGTAAGCTTTTTTTAATTCGACTTTAAACTTGCAGGTTTTTCTAAACATTCGTTTTTTAGGAAAATGTTTCACGTTATGTGTTTAATGCAAAAGCATTCAAATTATACTCAAATAAAAGAGCTTAATTGGAGATTCATGATGATTTAAAGATCATAAATATATATTTATTAGGTCGCACAACACAGCTTGCTGAACTTCGTCAAATATTGTTGCAGAAAGGCGGTTTGACAATTAAAAAAAGAAAAAGAAAACATGAAAGATATTATGACCTAGACGCTTTATTAGCATAACTCGCCGATTGCATCTTTTTTTATTAAAGAAATTTACAGGTAGCTACTAAAAAGTTTAAATTGGTTAATTTTGAGTTACTGTAGTTTTGTGAGACTCTTATTACTGGAGAACAAGTGAACAAAAACAAAACGTAAGCTCTTATAGCCGCCATACAAACAAAAAATTACAATTTCTGTTAAGTTTACTTTATAAAGTACTGCAATAGGTAGCTAGAGAAAAACAATTAGCCAAATAAAAGGAAGGCTTCTTAAAAACTCGAACTCCAATTCACAAAATTTTTGAAATAGTCCTTGCTTTACGAAGAAATACTGCCCTTTCTTTTTTACACACAACGTCAAATTTGCTATCATTAAAAGGAGTCTACTCTCAGCTTTCTGAAAATACTAAATATGTTAAGACACCTCATATAGGTCACACGGAAAAGCTGGTTAACTTCGAAAAATATCGTCCAAAAGCGTCATATTGGAACCTTTTCTAAAATACATTTCACACAAATAATCGCGTTAAAGTTATTTATCAGAGAATAAGTGTCTTCACGGGTATCTATTGAAAAAATGAGAGGCGCCAATTAAGAAATACTGTATTTTTGCGAGTAAGTTGATTTACTGACAAAACAGTCAAACAAAATCAGACTTCAAGCTTTTATAGCTGCCATACAAACAATATATTACATTTCCATTTATAGTACCTTATAAAGCTCTGCAATAGCTGACCAGAGAAAAATAGTCAGCCTAATAAAAGGTGGGTGTTTTTCGAAAATCGACCTCCAATTTGCATAAAAGTTGAAATAGTCCTTGCTTTATGAGAACACACTGTCCTTTCTCCTTTACACACAACTTTACATTTGTTATCATTAGAAAGAGTATACTCGCAGATTTTTGAAAATACTAAATATGTTACGATATCTTAAATAGGTCTTACGGAAGAGCTGTTCAAACTTTGACAAATATTGTCAAAGGGACACAATTTGACCATTTTTACAACAAAAGTGATGACAAATAATCACGATAAAAGTATTCATCTCTATTCTGAAAGTGGCCGAAAAAAGTTACATTACAATACCAAAAATGGCAAAAAGTTGAAAGGAGTGAAACATAATATATCCGACTGGCGTGAGAAAGGTCAGTTTGCGCCTTTCTCACGCCGAGCCCGCACCACCACTCTCCCGAGGCAATGCTGCTCCTCAAGGTAGGGCGGCACACAGCGCATTTTTATTGAAACCACAACCATTTGACGGAACGGTTTCCTGGGAAGCCTATTACATGCAGTTTGAAACGATCGCAGAAGCCAACGTTTGGAACGTCTTAATCAAAGCAAGAGTACTAGTGTGCTACCTCCGGGGGAAGGCCGTCGAAATCTTGGAGACTATCCCAGCGAACCTCCTTCACGACTACCCTACCTTGATCGCTGCCCTGGACGCTCGGTTCGGCGACTCTCACCATGAGAAACTTCACTATGCGGAACTGAAACTTCACTATGCGGAATGCACAACATTCTTGCGAGACTTTCTCGGAAATGGCGGTCAGCATCGGCCGTCTTGAACGAAAATGCTTTCCAAGTTCTCCCCCCACACGATAAGTGCCTTGGCTACCGCTTCATTTTTGGACGCCATTGGTGATGTCCATATTCAACAAATTGTCCGGCTTGGACGCCCAACGACCCTGCAAGCAGCTTTAGTCAAAGCAGTTGAAACACAAGCCGCTTTTCGTTCTGCAGAAAGGGCAGCAAGTACTACAGCTATCAGCACCCTCTCCATGATGAAACGCCACGAGTTGTTGCGGCCGTAAACTTGCTTCCTCTGTGGTGCCATCGAACATTTTGCTCGACAGTTCCCGAATGAACCCCACAAAACATCACATCCGGGAAACGCTTTCGCGAGCCATCGGGGCAGGGCTTGCTGGTATTTCACCCAGTCCCCAACGTTACATTAGGCGTAACTGCGGAAACACAAGCATCACTGAAGATGCCTAAACCTTACTCGCCACCATGTGTATCCATACATATTGTGGAACTCAACCAGAAGTTTAGTGCTCTTGTAGACACCGGGTCAGGAGTGAGCATCATTGATAGTCGAGTTGTATCTAGCTTCCTAACACATCTCAAGGCAACAACTACCATCAAAATCCTTTGTGCCAATTCTTCCGAGTTAAAATCCACAGGCGTAATGCCCTTGACAGTGGTTGGAGAAGCAACACAACTGCTACATGATTTTGTTGTCGTAAAAAGTATGGTACATCCGGTCATTCTTGGGTGTGATTGGTGCAAAAAGACCGGGGTGACTATGAGTTCAAACCAGACATACCACTCACTGAGACAACAACCATGGCTCTCCCAAGTAACCCTAAGTCAAAACCGTTAGCTGAATCGCAAGATGAACCTATAATATATCAAGATGTCGTGCTGACCCACTTCGCTCAATTCATCACGTGGTTCATAACGTTTCCTCTTACCCTCGGTGAATATTGTTGGCAAGCAATGAAACCCCGCATCATCATTGAACCTAGGTCTACCCAAAAAGGCACTAAACTTAGTGCAGTCGTCTCCAGAAGAACAATTGTCCCAGCAAGCTTTGGAGTATGGGTAAACGCCTTTGTGTCGGAACAATGTTTTGGAGATATAACCTTCTATCCTGATCTTAAGTGATTTCCTGGTCAAAAAATGGCAGCTCCCAGAAGCATACTTTTCTGTAAAGATGGTCACACCAAAATCCTCGTCATCAACTTCGAATCCACCGACACAAACATTAGTCGCGGTGAGAAGTTGGGAACCGTAACTCGGCAAACCCATTCCCGAATTGTTTCGACTGTTATCCTAGTCGACAACTTGGGTTTTTAAAGTCCATCTAGCAAAACAGAACGGAACAAATTGAATTTCCGTCCTAATCTGACGGAGGAACACGCTCGGTCTCTCAGGAATTTCGACACGTTATTGCAACGACCTGCAATGACTTCGGTTGCACTTTTCTGCTTGAACATTCAATTGATACAGGAATGTCTCACCCATTCACCAGCATCCTCGTCGGGTTGCCCCTTCAGAACGACAGATCAACGAACAAGTGCACAAAATGCTTGAGCAAGACGTCATATCGCCATCTGATAGCCCGTGATCATCGCCGGTAGTTCTAGTTCCCCAAAAGATGGATCCATTCGGTTTTCTGTCGATTATAGAAAACTTAACAGCGTCACTAAACAATACGTCTACCCACTACTTGGTTAGACGACGCCTCAGATCGTTTCGCGACAGCAAAAAATTTTTACCACCCTTGATTTGATTTCGGGGTACTGGGAAGTCCCCATAAAACCCTAGGATGCTGAGAAAACCGCATTCGTAACAACTGACGGCCTATCTTAATTCAATCGGTTATCATACGGACTCGCCAATGCTACAGCCATATTCCAGCGGCTATTCGATAAAGTTCTAGGTCATCTCAAATGGACAATGGCCCTGGTCTACCTTTACGATATGATCATTTATGCTCCTACACTCAATGAGCATCAACAACGACTTTGCTTTGTACGTCAGGCTTTACCTTATGCTGGACTTAAACTGAAGGCTAAGAAGTGTTTTTTAGGCTTTGGACAAGTCCCATATCTAGAACACTCGATCCCTTCGGAAGGCATACTGCCTGATCCTTAGAAAGTGCGATCCATTGCATAATATCAATCTCCGACAACGATCAAAGATCTAAGAAGCTTTATAGGATTCGCGTCCTATTTTCGGCGTTTCATAAAAGATTTCGCAAAACGCACACGACCGCTAACCATTCTTCTACAGAAAACAACCACCTCAACCTGGGGGCGAAGCTTAAATTCAGGCATTTGCGGACATCAAACATGCCTTGCTAAACCCTCCCATTCTAGCACACTTTAACGAGACGAGTGAGACAATCCTGCAGACCGATGCTAGCGGCGATGGTCTGGGGGCAGTCTTGCTCCAAATCCGGCATCGAAAAAGTTTTGGCCTTCACTAGTTGGCATTTAGACGACTGTGAGAGCAGACGCCATGTCCCCGAAATGGAATGTCTCGCCGTGTTCTGGGTCGTCAGCAAGTTCCATACCTATCTCTATGGTCGTTATTCCACGGTAGTAACGGACAATGCCGCATTGCAATAGTTGCAATCCAAGCAGTACTTGACGCCAAAGCTCGTGAGGTGGGCACTGCAGCTGCAGGAAAACAACTTCTCAATTCGTCATCGCAGTGGATCATCTCATCAAGATGCGGACTTTCTTTCCCGCCACCCTGTGGGAATTTTCGCTGTTCAAGACTTATACACGGAACAGGTAAACGACGCTGAGCTAGCTAATATACGCTCGATCCTCCAACGAAGTCCCACAGAGAAACTCAGTGACACACGACAACGATTACCGGGCCTGTTGCGAGCTTATAGGATTGTCGACAGAATCCCATGCCACGTAAAGAAACGACAGTCAGCAGGCACCGTCTGGCTCTCAGTTGTAGCCGTCAGCATGTGGGTGGCAATACTTGAAGCATGCCATGACGCTCCAAGTGCAGGTCACCTCGGGCGAGAAAACACCAACACTAAGGTCGCCGCACGTTTTTGGTGGCACGACCTACGTCAAGACGTCGTTCGACACGTTCTGACATGCGAGCACTGCCAGTTCCGGAAGACATCTACTACTAAGTGGGACGCATCCCGTTGCCCTTTCATAGCTCCAGAACATGCGTTTGAGCTAATCGGAATTGACTTTCTCAGACCTTGTCCAAATTCCCGGAGAAAAAATCTTTATGTTATAGGTTTCCCACTTAACCAAATGGGTAGAGGCCCTAGCGATGCCAGATGCTACCGCAGATTTCCTAGAGGAGTTTTTTTATGTCAACATTGTTCTGAGTCATGACAAGCCACGCTCAGTAATCTCAGGCCATGGTACACCGTTCATGTTTCACCATTTCAAAAAATGTCTGGCGACGCATGGCATACGACATTCTCCGACATCCGTGTATCATCCTCCAACGAACGGTTTAGCTGAGAGGAACAACCGTACACTTACCGATATCTTGTCCGCCTATGTGAACTCCACGCCTACTAATATTGATAACTTTGTCCCGTATGCCATGTTTGCACTGAACATATCACAGCAAGAAACTACAAAAGAAGTACCGTTCAGACTCTTCTACGGTCGTGTCGTGACGCTGCCAATTGAGACAATGCTTGGGGTGAACGGAACACAACGTTGCAGAGACACTCAGCGTGCTTCACTTGATGAAATTCGTAGAGAGGCACGGGACGCCATTCGGCGAAGTCAGGAAGAGACTGGCAATATGTCATAGACCGGTAACCATAATGTGCCCGAGTTCAAATTGGAGATAAAGTTCTGGCGAGACGGACCTTGCGTCCTGCCGGAAGAGCTGCTAAGCTTCTTCCCCGACACTGAGGGCCT
The DNA here is from genome assembly GCF_016920785.2 of Ixodes scapularis. Taxonomy (NCBI): domain Eukaryota; kingdom Metazoa; phylum Arthropoda; class Arachnida; order Ixodida; family Ixodidae; genus Ixodes; species Ixodes scapularis. The sequence continues at coordinate 7,446,645 of NW_024609880.1, read as the reverse complement.
TACTAAGTCTTGGAACGGAGATGGCCTGTCACCTACTACCTTAAGGACCTCACTGACGTGCGAGCTTCTGGCACACACCACTGCTTTCTTGAGCATGTATCGCATCTCATGCTATACATCCCATGAGCGCGCCAAGTCCAAGTTCCGAAAAAAAAAAAAAACATGTGGGTATCTTCTGCTGACGGACTACGATGAATACCGCATTAACTGTAATGTTAAAAGAGGTTACCAACTTTGTTACTTTTTTTCAAGGGGAGGGGGAGAGTGGTATGATAATAAAGAGAAAGAGGAAGAAGACGGCGGAAACTGAAAATGGGACGGCTCGGCTGAGTAACTAAGGAGAATTATCGTTACAATATATATATATATCTTCGTTATTTTATTAAAAATATTTTACTTTATTTTAGTATGGGGCACACCGACGTCTACAAATTATGATAAGCTGCTCATTCTGCAAAAAGAAATACCACGAATATTCGAAAATTACAACAGCAGACCTCAAGATATTCCGAGGGAGCCACATTTCAGTAAATATGGTCTGCGAAAGGTTAATAAAATGTATTACTTTAAGCTACCGGAAATAATACACTGCAAAACACTCTTTGGGATTCTTTAAGACGATGTAAATAACTATATATTGAGACACGAAATCAGACGACATCCCAGAACGCGAACAAATTAGGGTATGAAAACGAAATAATTTCAAGCGGCGGACATCCTTAACAATACTCCAAGTCAAAGCGACTTCGACTGCTCTCAACCAATTTAAAAAAAAAAAAAAAAATCTGAAGGCGCTTTTCGCGGGCAGTGACATTGGTTTTTGACACTGTTTTCTTTTGGCGAGAGTAATGTGTATGCTTGGTATTTATGGTTTTATAGGCAAAAAAGGGTGCATATGGTTGTAATTTTATTTTCATTTGACTGTAATAGAAACAATTGTCGAAAGCACTGTTCGCTCTTATTTCATATTTAATTTACATGTCCTCGTTTAATTCGAGTCATGTTTATATTTGATATATATGGATTCATGTGTTAAAAAAGACTGCATATACTTGTAGCTTCTTTTTCATTTGACTGTATTAGTACCTGTTATTGAAACCACTGTTATGTCTTCATTCCTAAGGTACATATTTTTTAATATTCCTTTCTGAGGTTTAAGATTGTTTTTTAGTTGTTTTTTTACGAAAGTTCCAAGTTCTTGTAAGTGCTAGGGAGTCAGAGACCTCGTCAGGCATCAAGCTTCTGCCCACCTCCCGGTCAATCGGGGAACAAATAAAAGAAAGAAGTAAAGAATGATACGCTCGATGCTCGGCCATAAGTTCAAACAGATATGCAGGTGAGCACAAAATTCACATAAAGGGTGCGAGTCCGGAGGTACTCACCGGTCGGAGCTGTCACAACTCGAACTGAAAGGGCGGCGGGGATCACACGGTGCACATGAGACGTCGCTGCGGGCAGTGAATCATTCGAGGAGACGTCACAGTGACCACCGTTGCGAGAAACGGAAAAAATCGAGTTTTAGTCCAAGCGGCGATAGCTTCCTTTACACGCGTGTTAAACACCGCAGGCGTCCGGTGCTACGATTCAAACGGAGTGTCGCACCTCTGGGTCGTGCCCTGCCCCTCGCCGCCATACGTATACACCGAGAATCGGAAAGAATCCGCCGGGGAAAAGTGAAAGACGGGGGGAGGGGGCTGTCTATTTACAAACGAAGGTATCCTTGTCTCCTACATCGAGCGAAGCTATGCTCCCTTTCACCTGACAATGAACCGCAGCAGAAGCTACGATAGAACGCTGCCAATGTGTCACGTGGCTTGGCGCTCCGCGTGTGGAAAAACGAGGTGCATATTGAAGGAGAAAGCAACCGACCTTGAGGCGCTGAGCCGACCGTCCGCCGGTCTTACTTGCTAACTGCGTTCCTCCAGGAATCCTTGTCGGTTAGGAATTTTAACAATGGGGAGCGTAAATGTTGTTTGTATAGCGTTTCAGATATCCTTGAATATTCTAATGACGTCCCTAGTCCTTACCTTTTTTTTTCTTTGTCTGGTACATCTAGAGGTGAGACGTACGGGATACTGATCAATCGACCTTTCAGGCTCTGCTAATTTTTCCGATAGGCGTTCACACCGACCCGTAAACGGAAGGAAAGTCTACATAAACTTGTCCGTTTTATATTGGCGTGGTTGCCCATGCGATACAGCGATAAAACGACGATTATCAGTGACTGAAATAATATCCTGTTGATTAAGGGTTTTGATTTTCATACCTGTTTCCTCAAACGATATTTTCTTCTGATTACACCAGACAATTTCTGAGTATCATCAATTTAATTAAGTGCATTGGAGCAGCCGGGACTGCAGAGGCAGTCTCAGCGGGATCCGTACATTTCAGTGTAGGACCGTTCCGGTGTAGGGCTTTTCGGTAAGGTCTTTTTGGTGCACGGACTTTCCGGTGTAAACTATCTGTTTCGATTTTTTGTTCCCGAATTTCAAGAAATTCGACGGAAAACAGCATAGACACCAACAGGCTGCATTTGGCGAGCGAGACGAGAAGTGCCGAAATGTGTCGCCTGCGATGCAGCCAACGATCATACTTTTCATTTCGTCATATGCTAGCAGTGTATTATGACATCGCTCCGCAGGGTGCCGTGATCTTCCGCAATATAAATCGCGACTGAAGACATAGCCAAGTTTCCCTTCTCACACCACCCACACGTAGATCTATGTTAATACTGGATATCACAAATAACGTGCCCTGAATATTTGTTTCATCTTCAAAAGTGGATTGTTCTAGGTCAATGAAACGAACTGTATTTTGTTAGCATGCGTCCTGCGAGAGTTCCATTAATTTTAATTAAGGCTAATTATAAAAATTTTAGGAGTGATGACCTCATTTCTTCAAAATAATGTACTAAGACCTGAAATGTCAATGGGAAAGTTAGATATCCTTGAGAAACACCGGAATTGGCTGTTGGAAAAGTGATACGATTCGCGTGCATTTTATTTTTTCTTCTCACCAGTAAAGAAGTTAATGAAACATGACAAAAAAAAATCGTGATATGTCCGCCTGCCCCATCATGAACGCAACTTCCATTGTCACGGGCGTGCTTTATTGGCCGAAAATAAAAGAAGCACGCAAGACGCATGCATCACACTTTATTTTTTTCGTAAGCAAAACCACTTATGTTTTATATACCGGGTGTTTCAGTGTAAGCTTTAAAAATTGCTAAGAATAGGGTGGTTGGAAAAATATTTTGGAAACATAAATTTAGTCGCAGGAGACGCCGGGAATGGCAAAATATATACCAATTCGCTATCTAATTTACTAAAATTTGCTAATTAACTTTCTTATTAGCGACGTTTAGGTCCATGTTGCTATTATGATTTGGAAAGGTGGCACCCTGGAAGGCTAAAGCAGTTTACGGACAGTAAAATGAAGCAACAGGCTTGGAGATATTCGTCGCCAAAATTTAAGCTGTAATGCGCGATAAGACATTTGGGTCCAGTGATATCAAATTTCGGAAATCATACCCATATGCAGATCAAAGTTCGTCAGCAAATTTCTCCAAGCTGGTTGCTTCGTCTTACTTTCCGGAAATTGCTTTAGCCTTCTATGGTGGTAGCCTTAAAAATTCCAATTGCAACATTAACCTAAAAGTCGCTAATAAGAAGGGTTATCAGCACAATTTAGTTATTTATATAGCTATTTTTTATTATTCTGTGCGCTTCCTGGTTTTCTGCATGGGTTGAGGTGTGATTTTCGAACGAGTTTTTTTTTGTTTGTTCTTCAAGAATTCGTTAGGAATTGGGAATTTTTTGGAGCTATTGCTGAATCGTTAGGAATTTTTGTAAGCTGTTACTGAATCACCAGTATAAACATCGTTGAAACGCAGTTTTTTTACGGCTAGCAACATCGATCGTTATGACTCAAAATGAGAAGTTGACACCCAGACCATGAACAACCACTGATATTTTCGCACCAAAAATAGTAAACATTCGATCTCATGCAAAATAAATTTATTCAGTCTATTCGGTTTGTTTCCTTGATACCAGTCAATATTTGTATTGATTGAAATTATTCGGTACTCGCACACCCCTTAATTATTTTGTAATGATCTACAAGTGATCGATTACTTTTCTTTCGTCGTGCGAGGTTATTGAACACAGCAGAAATCCGCTCCTGAAGAGGTGCCATTCCGGATATGAGTTTGCAAAAATGACGTGCACGTTAAATTGTGATTGGAGTTTATTTTCCTCTGCGTCACCTCCCAAACAGCAGAGAACTGACAAATCTTTGTTTTCATAAATGAATTTTAATGTGTTTTTCTTCTCGCTGGGTTAGCAGGCTAGGAGGATTTTATTTTCAAAGTGCTAAACGGAACAGCAGAACGACGGGACTGACATCATCCAGCTGTACTCTTGGCAGACCATTTATTCCAGCGGTGGCCAAGCTGCGGCTGTTTGCGTGTGTTGAAGTGCGCCTCGCCGCTCCCTAGTAAACCTACCCCCCCCCCCCCCCCTTAAGCCTTTGTCTTCCCCGCCTCTCTCCCGGCCACACGAGCACTACCACAAAAAAAAAAAAAGAGCGCGCTTTAAATTGAAGAACAGGTTGCGGTTTGGTATTCTTTTGCTACAGCTACCTTACGTATAGTTTGACTGCTTTTGGCTCGGATAGATCTATAGCTGTAGTAGTTGTTATAGTCCGTTGCAGATGGAACGCTGGACATAAGAGGTTTTTCCTCTCCTCTCCAGCGTTCCGTTCGCTTCTTCCTCCCCGGCCTTCCTTTCCCTCGCCCTACCTTCTTGAGTTGCGACGGACTACATAAACAGTTTTATTGAGACAGAAGGAGGATGAAGGGTATAGTTTATGGGAAATAAAGGAAAAAAAATGCAGAGTCCGAGGGTAGTTGTACCTATTCCGGGGGTTCACCGACCTCGACCGCCGCCGCCGCTCTCTTCTCCAGCAAGCCATGCTGGCTCGGGTCCTCAAAGCGGCGTGAGGCCTCCCACACCTAAAGTACTTCACGGTTTCATCTATTGATCTAAAAAAAATGGTTTGCCCCCCCCCCCCCCTCCCTTTTTCTGCCTTTGCTTTTCCAGGCGGCTCCTGGCAGTTACGTGATTCTGTTTGCGGCTCTTAGGCCGGATCAGCCTGGCCACCCTTTATCATCTATGTGGGCAGCGGACGTTTCCCTCTTATAGTGGGTCAGATAGTTTGTTTCCTGTGCTTGACGGACCGGAAACCACCATTTCGCCGAGAGCATGCATGACGAGCGCAAGAGGTTTCTCGTGAGTTTATAAAGTACGTTAAAATTATTTTTGTGATTGTGAAAGGCTTCCTAATGCCCCTGAAACAAAGTTTCGTGGTTTGCAGCAACCACGCCGATCAAGGAAGAACATATTTGTTATATTAAAAATGGGGTAGGGTAGTCAACAGCCCTACCGTTTGCAACTCCTAGATGTCAATGCCTTTGTTTGTAAGCACGGCTACTTCCTTTTCTATTTTTTGCTCAACTAATGGTCGTTGTTGCCTATCAGTTTTAGTTGGCCAATCTGCAATCTTTCGCCCAAAACATGTGTGGCGCGGCTTGGAATGGAACAGTGTCATATGGAGAGCCTGCAACAATACGTACAGCTACTGAATTAACTTCTCAGTGGCATCCCCAACGCAGGTTTGAAGACATTCTAAATTGTTCTAAGCTATCGAACAGAAAAAAAAAAAAAAATTCTCAATCTTAACGAAAGAACGGTGAGTGCGGAGGCGTGAGATGGATGTTTTTCAGGTTGAAAATTACCCGAAAATGTGGTAGAAGATGAGAAACTTCGTGGAACAAGAAAGACACAGGAAGGAGGATGTCTCAAAGTTGCACGAAGTTTGCCATCTTTTACCATAGTCTGGGGTAATTTTCAACATTCTCAAGATTATTGGTGTTGGGGCTTTTCCTAGACTAAATACCAAAAATAAAGCCCATACCCTTACCGCTCATTCACACTGAAAGCGGATCCGCGTTTGCAAAGCGGTTGCGAACGCGGTTGTATAAAGATCCAGTACAATTGCACGCGCCTTTAATGTCATCGAGTGCGCGTGCAATTGTACTGGATCTTTATACAACCGCGTTTGCAACCGCTTTGCGAACGCGGATTCATTTCCGGTGTGCATGAGCGGTTACAGAGGACGCCGAGAACGCCTCTATCGACCTAACGAGTAAATACGACGCGATGCATCTAGTGCGTACGTTGGAAGAGAGACACCAGCAATGCGCCACATCTCTAATCTTCACGCAGGATGGTGCTGCGCCTAACAAGGTCACTTAGGTCGTATATCAGTAAGTGACAAATGAATGACCAAATCTACAAAATTATGATATGCAAAGAAAAAAAAAAGAATTTCTAGCTAAAATAGTGCATAGAGGGTATAGAAAAAAAAAAAGAAAGAAACTCGTGATTTTGATTGGCCATGCATGAAATGCCCGTGCATCCAAAAAGTCACACACTGCAAAGTCCGTTCACGTAAAAGTTCCTTCACCGAAAAGTCCGTCCACCGAAACGTCCATGCACAAAAACGTCCGTGCACCGAAAATTCCCCACTCAAAAGTCCTTTACAGAAACGCCTTACACCGAACGGTGCTAAACCTAGTGCCAACATCTCCAAAAGTAATAATTTATGAAACAAAGATTAAACAAAATGTGTGACTATGTAAACAAAAACCTTACGAGGAGGATCGTTCAGTGACATTTTTATGTGTGAAATCTGAACCGCACATATTGATATTCCATCGCATAATATTGTTGCAGTTTATGGTTCTTGGGTGTATTTATCTACACCGAAGACTACAATCACGGCGACACCCTCTCTTAATTAACAAGGTATTATGAAGCATCTAATAGAAGTATTGTTTAAAGCCGTTTTAACAGCAGGTATTTTACATGCAAAAAACGATTTAATTTCGAGTTCGTTAATAATCAGCGGGAAGTGCGTATCAATAAATTTATTCATATAGTCTAAGCATACGTTCACTTAACAAAAAGAAGTTTTTTTCATGTCAAATCGTGCAATAACGAAATATCAAGAAATTTTTTTTTTAACTTTAATTGCTGGGCTAACTTTTGACTGGAATAGAAGCGAAACCGCTTTTGCGACGCATTTCTGAGTCCCATGTTTTTGACTTCCAAAGAACCGAAGACGTATCCTGAGATTTGTGTGATTTTCAAAGGTAGAGCATTTGGGTGTTGCCGCAAGTTAAGACATAGTTAGCACAACTACATTTTGTACATGTTTTTTTTTCTTCTTTCAAACAACATTAGAACAGAATTGCCGTAAGATAGTGCTTATTTTCAGTTATGTGTTTATAATCCAGAACAAACAATCACCGGTTATGGATGATGATAACTTTTCCGTTCAACATTACGGCGCAAGTATGAGCTAGGCCGCACTCCAGCTTCGAGAAAGGCATTCCTAGCGCGACCGCTCGTTCTGAAAAAGAACGTTTCAAGGCAGCGACCTTTAGCTTTCGAACTTGCCGCATTGTCTACAGTCTTAAGGGCTTAAGGGTGAACAGAGTATAATAGCAGCGTCGCAGCAACGACTGGGTGAAAGAGAGAACTGCCAAAGCCAGCGCACGAGCTGAGCAGGATTCAATCCTAGTCTCAAGACGTTCGCCCGCCCCAGCTTTGCAGTTCTTTCTTTCACTCAGTCTAAGCTCAGGTGCTGTTCTAGCAAACCGGTCCTGATATAAAGTGTGTACACTGCGTGAAACATTCGGGGCACAAACTTATGCGATAAAAGTTTGACGCTGGTGAATCTCTTCTCTAAATGGATACTTCAACAAAATTTGAAATATGCCCGTTATGTTCAGAAATAAGCTGAGTATGATCCACAATATCCGTAAATGACAATCGCACGTTTTATTTTGAGCCTGATAGCTGCATTTTTTGTTATAAATGGCCCACTCTAACAAGCGCTCGGAGAAGGCCCAGTTTAGAGCACGTGACATCCGACGCAATCGTGACGTAGGTCGTCTCGGGACAAGCATAGCTACGGCGAGGCTGACGTCGTCTGGATGCCCTAGCCGTTCGAGCCATCAAAGCGGTCGAAGCACACCAGCGATCGGGCCACTGCAACTAACCCCAAAGCTGCTTTTGTGCAAATTTTGTGTGACGGGTTAATCTTCTATAATTTTGTAGAAAGAGAATAACGACGTCTGGTACACACAAAAGAGAGTCCCGTTCCTCCCCTTTTTTCTTGTGCTGGTCGAAAAGCTGTCGGTATGACGTCAGGTTCATAGCATGTATAGTTCTCGGCAAGACAGTTATAGGCATTATCTCTCACGGTTTCTAGACGGGCTTTACAAACGAGGGTTTAGCGACATCCACCAGGTGCTCTTTGCTAGTTGTTTTTGTTTTAAAATAACTTTTCGTTCCCTTTTTAACGATATTGGTGTGTTTGATATGATACGGCTTCTTTCCATACATATAAACCAAGAAATAAGCGCCGAAATTTCGTTGTAGTATCCCTTTAAGTAAAACGCGAAAAATCGCTTCATGCTAAACCTGTTGCACGGTTCACCGGCTGCGTGAGGGGCGCCTATAACCTTAGTAGCAGTACTGCTTTTAAATGATGAAGTCCACTTTACACAATGATTTATTTCGAGGCTGGCTTTTCTCCGGGTCTGTCAAACGACTGGTGAGGTTTTTCTCCGGACGCGCACAAAAATGGATAATCTTTTCTCCGGTGAGCTTTCCTCCGACCAGATTACCTCTGGTGAGCTTTTCTCCAGAATTCCTTCAGAAAGTCAAGGAGAAAAGTAATGCGGCACTCTAAAGTAACTAATTGCGCACACAGTTCGTATGCATATCCGGCAGGGGGCCACGGTTTTTGTTCACCAGCAATGAGTCACTCCCGCGATGGTCGCTCTCAGATATTTACGTAACGCGTTGCTAGTAACGAGTTACTTCTACCGAGTTACTTTTTTGGTAACGAGTAGAGTATTTAGTTACTTTTTAGAAAAGGAACGAGTAAGGTTCTTAGTTACTTTTAAGGTGAAGTGACGAGTAACGGTATTTCGTCGCCTTTGAGGAGTAACGAGTAAAATACCGTTTAAACAGCCTCGCTTTAATTCGAATCTGACCATGCGTCAATTGCCACAATGGCAGCTTGGCAACCCCCCAAAGCATATCAATTACTTGTTATTTTACCAGCAAGAAACAACTCAATTGTTTATTGTAGGTGAATCTTGTATGTTCGCTCACCAACAAGAAACAACTCAATTTTAGATTTCTTATTACCCGAAAATGCCGGCGTTATTTCCTACATCACTAAAATTCATGGTATAAGCAACCACAGTGCAGTGGTTTGTAAATTGTTATCGAGTAAGGTGGCAAAGGTGTCAATTCCCACGCGAAGAGTGATTTTATACGGACAATGTGACTATGGTAATATTTCTTCGGAACTCTAACAATATTTTCTTACTTTTTAGACTAGCGTGGAAAATGATATTAAGTACTTGCGGGAATTAAAAAAAGATATATATTCTACTCTCCAAAACTCACATTTCATTCAGAATTTTCAAAGCGAATAAGAAACATAAATATTGGATTACTTATCATCTACAAAAACAAATAAAACGTAAACGCAAAGCTTATAAAAGATGTCGAACGAGTCTGTGTGATGCATCGAAACATAATGAGTTTTTTCAAGACCAACTAAAGAGTTACCATCAATAATTCTAAAAATTCGTGAAAACCACCAAAAAAAGATTATACTTTTATTCCTGCTTTGTAACAAAAAGGCAATTTAATGAATGGGGCCATTGAAAAGGCCGATTATTTAACGCATATTTTAAACCCTTTTCACGCCTTCTGTTTCTAATCGTATCGTTCATGTATGTGAACGGATGAAGGATGCGGTTATGTTGGGTGTGATAATCGAAGTAGATAGAATTTTGGCTTCACTAAAAGACATAAACACCAGATGGATTCTCGTCAAAATTTTTTTTTCAATTGCAGAGAACATAAGTTTCGTATTTCTGGAGGTGGCCGGTGTCGGTAGTGAGGTGGTGGTTCGACAGGTGCTGTTGGGCACCGGCGCAGCGCTACGTGGATGGCCTTGAATGCCGGCGGTGGCGATGTCTTGCCTTGCCAATGTCGGGAAAGAGGCGGCAGCCGCTGCTGCAGGCGTCGTCGTGGGGGCGGGGGGTAGACGTCGGGAACATCCGCGAAGGCGACCCGCTAACGGCGGGGGCCCGCGTCCTCGCGGGCCCCGCCGAGGGCCCGCGAGGACGCGGGCCCTCGGCCAGGAAGGACACCGGTGAGTGTCTTATACCCGTGCCACACGGGCAACTCGAATGCCATCTACAACGAATGACATTTGAACGCTCGGCCAATTTGCGCGCGACACTCCACGCGTAGCGCATTCCACGCGCGACAGATCACGAGCCAATTCGTCGATCACACGAATGTCATTCGTTGTAAATGGCATTCGAGTTGCCCGTGTGGCACGGGTATAACTCGTTTAATCCGAATCCCAGGGTCAACTGTTCCAAAGCGAAAATAGCACGAGCTGAGCATGCGCCACTGCGAATAGGGCACGCGCTTCTCTCTTTCAGAATTCGTGCCCGTACGACCGCTGAACTCGGAATACTACAATAAGGCTGGTGATTTACATCTTATTTTTACAAGTCGAAAGAAACTGGATCAGTCCCGAGTGAATAGAAAACGGCAAATGTGACTCCTACTTTGAAATCCGGTTCAAGAAACCTGGTAGAAACTTATTGCCCAGTGTAACTTACGTGTATTGCTTGCAAGCTTTTTGAAAATATATATAACTCGATACATAGGCTCTTAAATTCTTGTTTTTTTTTCCTGCAGTTTAGTACGGATTTGGTCGCGGTTACTGGTGTGTGACGGCTGGCGAAATTGACGCATTTTTTAAATGCAATTGCCAACAAACAACGTGTAGATTGTATAATTTTAGGCTTTTGCGAAGCCTTTGATAACGTGCCACATCTCTTAATATTAAAAAAAAAAACATATCCTTAGGCATCCTGCATAAAATCGTCCACAGGATTACTGACTATTTGTCCGGTCGTGAACAAAGTATCTTACTGAAAGGATAGATATCTTGGTCAATTCTGGTAACCCCAGGGATAACACAGGGATGTCTGCTGGGGTCATTGTTATTTTTTATATTAATCAATGACATTTGTGAAGGTGTAAAATCTGATGTGTAATTATTTGCGAACGATTTTGCAGTATACAGAATAGGTGAACATGACGCGGATGCTTGTGTACTTCAGGATGATTTAGAAGTACTGCAAGTTGGTGTGACAGCTGGGAAATTAGCTTAAATCTAAAAAAGTGTAATTATATGTGTTTTTCATGTGGTATAGCTTGCCCAACTGCATATGAATTGAAAATGTAGCACTTGAACGTGTAGACAGCAATAAGTACCTGGGGGTTTATCTTTCGTCCAATCTAAAAAGGAATTATCACATTGATTGGACTCTTGCCAAGGCCTGTAAAACGTTGTTCTTTCCCCGTAGGAATGAAGAAAAAAAAATTCATTACGTAGCGTGAAACAGACAATTTATTCTTTTTTTATCATATCGGGTCTAGAATACGCATATCTCATCTGGCACATGCCTCAGAGTTACTTAGTTCAAAAGTTAGAGAAGTTCCAGAATCAGGGGTAAAGGTTTCCTAACAAGTTAATATCGCTCCCGTAAATATGAAAGCACCCTTAGCGATTTGCGTAAGTTTAGGAAATTTCCTTGAAGACATGGAAAGATTGAGTAAGAAGGGTAATGGTGCAGCTAACAAGTCAATAACAAATTCGATTGGTTCTATTTTTAGGTAATTTACATTATCTAGTTTGCCATTATTTACGCTTCGAAACGCTGATTTTACTTAAATTTCATCGGTTGGACGTAAGAAATAAAATTGCATACGTACATAAATTAGCCACATGGGTCATTTTTGTTTGTTGCACTCGAAGTGCCGTTGGCCAGATTGACCATATAGTGACTGAACGTATTTGGAAGCGACGTAGCAGACAACTTTTCTCCAACGTGTAGTGTTTCAGTTAACATGACTTTCTGTTCTTAAAGTTTCAAGACACGGTTAATATTTTTCCATAATTTCTCGTGCTTATTTTTTTTGTATATTATTAAGCGGTTTGCATGATGTTCAATTTCAGCTTTTTTCATCAATGCTGTCACTTTGTTCCGGTATGTCTTAAACTTTGACAGATCTTTGCTATCTTTAAATTGGAGAAATTTATTACCCAAATTAGTTTTATGTTAATTTTTGTCAACAAACCATCTGAAACCAGAGGTTTTTTCGACATATCGCTAGGCTTGATGAACATGTGCGGAAAGTGTTTACTATGAATTTCGTGGAATGGTCCTCAGAAATGTATCGTATGCTCCATCATCTGAATTATTAGCGTATACTGTGCTCGAATTAGGGGTTTCGATGGAGTTACTGAAGGACTGCAGTTTTTGTGGTGTAATAGTGCGTACGCAAAAGCTTTTGCAATTTTTTTAGGTTAAGTTGAGGAGTGTGTGTTAGCGAGGAGGAATATGGGTAAATGTCAATAATATCAGAACGAATTAAACCTGTAGCGGAAATATCTTCCTGAGCACAATTTGTGACAAAGTAATTTAGTAAGGTCGGACCCCGCTCAGTTATTTTTGTAGCTCCCGTAGTATCCTATTCAAAGCCATTTGATTGGATAATAGGAAATAGCTGATACCATTGAGGTGGTCTTTTTAACAAGTCAACCTTGAATTCCCCTCCAAAAAAAGTAGAGTTATCCTCACTAACTTAACTAGGCAACCTATCAAGTACAAGAAGTACGCCGCTGACATTTCCAGATCGAGGTCGGTATACTACACAAAAAAAAAACCTAGTTACCGCAGGGTATTGACAATATTTCAAACGAATCAATCTGTTCTGTTAGATCTGGAATGCCATAACAATCGAAAGACTGATTAACAAGCATTCAAACGCCCCCCCCCCCCCTTCCTCATATTTCTTCGGAAGGAAAAATTCCTGAATTTAGGCAAAACAAAGTCATTTGAGTGAGAAGTGTACCATGTTTCAAAAAGGCATGAGAGTACTAAAATAAAAAAAAATCAAAGTATCAAGAAGAATTTCAACATTATCAACTCTTAATAGCATAGAGCGGACATTCACGATAAGAAAAGACAATGAAGAGCGTTCTTGCATACTCGTGGCCATTGAGAATTTTTCCAGGCTTGAGGCGTATATTAGGCAACAAATTGACTTTCATGACAAAAAAAGAAAAGAAAGTGACGCAGCTTTTTAATTTCCCTTTCAATATCTTCTTCCTTTACTGTATTAGGTCATGATCGTCTTCGCATTCAAGTTTCACCACCCGATCATCTTGTGCCTTTAGGAACATTTTGACCTCCCTGTGCCAAGCAAATCGGTACCCTTTTCCGCGTCTTTTGTATTCATCTGTCGGGAAAGGTTTTTTTCATTTCTTTTGTGCAGTTATGTTCTTATAGATTCGTACGGTTGCCCTGTTTTCTTTTAGTCGAGCAATCTTTTGCAGCCACATGTTCCTTATGACACCAGAAGCCAATCGTACCAAGATAACCGGAACCTTATCCTTTTTGAGTGGATCCTGTCCATTGATTCTATATCTTCCTTAGTCAAATTTGGCAGTTCGAGATGTTCTTATACCGATTTTACCCAATTCAGTAGGTTTTCGTTTTCGGTTATCGCCAATTCGTGCACCTCGATGTTTTGGTGGCTGCTGTATTGCTCCAGATGGTTAATGTGACGTTTTGGCTGTGACGCTGAGTGTCGGTACTTGTGGTTCGCGGCCGTGAGCAACACAGCACTTGGAATATGCTGCAAACGTGAAACCACTGAATTAGCTCGGGAAGATATTGCCGCTGCCGCCGCTAACTGTCATATGCTGTCGTTGACATGTAGATGGCTTTAATAAGCGCGCAGTGGTGGTGTTAATTCCTGGCGTACCAGGGACAGTAATGACGTCGACGGCTGGACCAATGGCTGTGACGCTGAGTAATGGTACTTGTCGGTGTTGGTCGGAAACAACACAGCACTTGGAATGCTCCAAGCATGAAACCGCTGAATTTGCGCGGGATGATATTGCAGGCTACCACCGATTAGAGTCACTAAATAAGCTACGTCTTCAGAGTACCGCATTCCTTTTCTTCACCATTTTGCCGACAATACAGTCGCTGTATTCAACGATATTCTGGTTCGCTGCAAAATCATTGGACAGCGGCAGTCACGTGAGTCGCTATCATTATCATCGTGTTTGTTCAGCGTCACCATTTTGGGTCCAGCGATCAGCTGCCTTCTGCTGTTTTTCTGTTTACTGCGCGCGCACGCTGAAGTCCGTCGCTTAGCACGCGCTTGTTCCTTCTTATGTCGAGATACGAACAACACGACCTTGATTCGCCGCGATTGCTGCGGCTGCGACAGCTGGCGCAGGGGACGGCTGCAGCTCGGCTTGGCTCAGCTACAATCACTCCTCCATCTGCGCGTGGACCCAAGATGGCGGCGCCGTACGCGCTTCAGACGTGTCTTTTGGGAGTTTCGGTACTCCGAAAGCGTAGCTTTATTTAGTGACTCTACCATCGATAACTGCACAATTATGTTGAAATATATAAATTTATTCTTAATAGTTTTTCTTTTTGTTTCTGTGCGCCAATTTTGAACATGCTAATTATGTGTACGCAATCCATGTACTTTATTTTGTGTGTGTACACCCCTTTGCGTGCGTGTATGAATTTTGAATATATTCATTGTGTGTACGCAATCCACCTACCCCTGCATAATGCCTAACGTCGCAGCAGGTATTAGTATAAATAAATTATATGCAACATTTTTCTTCCAAACCACTGGCAGGTCCAACTATTTTTAATTTTCAGAACTTGTTGATGCCAAAATGTCCGGCCATCGAAACTTCTGTACAGCGAATGTCCGTGCACCAAACTCTTCATAAACGGACAAGACTACACGATAACGTCCACCACCAAAATGTCAAGAGCCCAAGGAAAATCCGTACTAGCATGTGACATAGAACTGAATTACATTTTCTAAAAAGTTAGAGGTGTAACTCTGCCGGGAACTGGTCAGATATTTGCGTCCGATCGGGCAGCGCCCAGGTAGGGTAGTCCCGAGAGTTACAGAGCCCGAAGAGGGTCAGCCACAGATAAAAGTAGGCGCGTGCAGTGCGAACACAACCAAAAAGTGAGCGGACAGCGTGACGGTCATTTGTCGATGCACTGCCATGACTGTGGGTGCAAACCTGTATTTAATTTGTGCACTGTTATTAGAAAACATAGAGATAAGGCGGTAAGGGAAATCATAGAGGCAGACCTGATAAAAAAAACTACGGGGATCGATGTGTCAGCGTGACGTCGATCGATTAGGGCGACAAAGAGACACAGTTCTTGCGATCAGTGGCGCGGCATGGGATTGGTTGAATGGCGCCATGATGCAGAGTATTTTTACCCTTGATTTTCTGACGATTAAACCAGTTGAAGTAAGCGCATTGTGTTGTCTCGTTCCTACTCTTTGTCCCTGTCGTGAAGCGCTATTTATTATGTTCTCCAAGAAACAAGCTAGTTTGTCGAGGACTAAATAATCTAAAGACAATGGAAACCTTACGGAAAATCCCAGAAGGCCAATCGCCGCTAGAATGTACGCTCGGACCGACTAGTACGCGCCGTACATCCGGGCTGCGGAGCGACCCCTTCCCTCTCACTACTGGGCGTTTAGAACGAAAAAGGAAACAGAGGGAAAACACATAGCGACGCCGTTATGTAACCTGTTGGCTTACCCTCCTGCGTGCTTTGCGTTCTAGAATTACAAAATTCGAAAGCATCATGAACCGCTCGTACAATTCACGGCCATTTCTTTATGAGATGTACATTGAATTATCTAAGACAGTGGTCAGGGACCTTTTGCAGCGGCGGGTCAGGTTGTTACAAAGCCGACACGGAGGGGGCCGGATGGCAAGTCGGGAAGGAAGAGGGAGGGAAGGGATGGCGCTACGAGGGGGGGAGGGGGGGGGGGTTGGCAGGCGAAGAAAAGACAAAAAGGAAGTAAAGACGTTCTCTGCCGAAGTAGGACAGTGCCAATTGAGATTGCATTTTGTTCCTGTCTAACCCCATTAGAGGACAAAACTGCCCGTGTGGTCCTAAAATCTGTATGAGGAGGCAAGAAAAAAAGAAAAGTGAGGGGGGCGGGGGCTTTGTGCTGCCGTATCGAGGGCCACATGGAACTGTCTCGCGGGCAGCATGCGGCCCCTGGGCCACGAGCTGCCTACCCCTGGTATAATGCGCCAGGAATACAAGGTATACTGTTCACATTCCCTGAATTGTCAGCTCAGTGACTGAAAATATCGGTAAAATGCAAATAACAATAGATGCAGATAGCAGATGGTGCCTTGTGTCTTATGGTTCGTATTTTCAGCGTATTTAACAAACCTTGCATTTTAACGTGTTTAACAAACCCCAAGGTGAACTAGCTTGCCCCATTAACCACATTGCTTCCGATTGTACATTTTTATATTTTAATGGCAATCCCAAAGTTCACTTGCACCGCGTCAGGTGGGTTTATATTAATCAATACAAAAGTTCCGTTTTTAAAGAACTTTTTTAATATAAGAAGAAACTTTTTAGAGTAATTAACTTTTGCCCAAGTATCAAACGCAAGCAAGGTGATCCCAATTCCTTTCTTTGTCAATTATGGTTAAAGTTTGACTGAATTCTGTTCAGTCAAACTCTATCGAACGTGGCTTAGCAAAAACGCCCAAGGAAGCGCAAGAAATACAAGGATGGGGAAGTAGACAGACAAGAGCCACTCGCAACTGGTTTTTATTTGTGAAAACAATTGAAGTGAATTGAATTGATTCCACTGGAATTTAATAAAGAACAATTAAATTCAATAGCTTTAAATTTGTGAAAACAATTAAAATCTTGTCACGGGAGTTAAACAGATCTTAGGAGAGAGTATGTGTTATTTCGAAGCTATATATATGATTGTTTTCACTAATAAAAACCAGTTGCGAACGCGGTCTCGTCTGTCTACTTGCCCGTCTTTTTATTTGTTTGCGCTTGTTCAGGTAATCATGGATCAACTGGCCCACATTGATACTTTAAGAACTTAGGAAAAGCGATCAGGTAAATAAGTTTGAAAGCTGCAAATCCGCAAGCCCCTCATGGACGTGAAAACGAGCAAGTGGTGAGGAAATGTATTCGAAGAAATAGATTTCCTCTCACGCCCTAAACCTTGTTTTTTTTATTAACTCGTATTTTTATTGCGCATGAAGGGAAAGTTGAAATCTGAGTTACGCATGGATCATTAAAATAATCGCCTTTTGTGCGCTTCTCGCTTTACCCATTACTCTGTGGAACCTGTTCTGAGCAAGTAGACGTACGTGCTACGAGCTCGTTCCAGGGCGCCGTGTGTAGCTCTTTAGTGCCACTAAATAAGCTACGCTTCAGAGTAACGACACTTGGCCACATTGTGTCTTAAAATCATGGTTGCCTGTTATCTGAATCTTTATCTGAAATCACAGGAAGCGTTTTTCCGCCCTCCACAAATGTTTAAACCGTTCGCGACAGAGCAAAGGAATATTACATGACCTTCCTAACACCGAATCTAATGCTAAGGTAGTCGCACTTTTGAATCATGCCGATCGGCAGTTGCGTCTGTTCTGCATACGAGCCAAAATGGCGGCGCCCCCAAAAATGTCGGGGAACGGAGTGGCGATACTCTAAGCGCACCTTATTTAGTGGCTCTAGCTCTCTTCTATGGAATACCATACCCCGCGCGTGGGTCCACAGGGCAGTAACTAAGCATTTTTCACCTGAGAGAAAATATTAATTGTGTATGTTTATACAGCCTAGAACTTAGTCTGCATTAACGGGTGACTTGTCTCCTAGCTGTAAATGAACAATTTAGCCAGTGCAGTACAACCGCTAGCCCGGGGTCTTTAACGTGCACCACGCAGTAGTGATACACGACCGCACGCCGGCACAATGCTCATCTTGATCTAAACGGGCAGGGATGGAGAATGAACAAAGGGTCCCTGGGTTCTGCAGCTTGAGCATTCGCTCCACGTGGTCTGAGCTGGTGTGTACTAGCCCACCCTTTCACCGATCCACCCTTTCAACTAGGAGAAAAGACCCAAGCACTGTATTCTTGGTACGTATACCCAGACAGCGAAAGATAATTAAGTGTAAATGTTTAAGCTGTACCGCCGCTTATATTTCGTGGTTCCTCTAAGCTTCGATTAGTGATCATAGTGGACGTGAAGATTGACCCTACTCGGAGCAACACGGCTGCCACAGAAGTAT
Source organism: Ixodes scapularis (assembly GCF_016920785.2). NCBI lineage: Eukaryota > Metazoa > Arthropoda > Arachnida > Ixodida > Ixodidae > Ixodes > Ixodes scapularis. The sequence goes on along the minus strand of NW_024609880.1, from coordinate 7,428,278 downwards.
GGGATATTATAGCAGACTGTGAATGCTCGAACGCAATAGTATTATCCACCAGAATAGGCATCACAAAGTACACGGTTTGACTTTTGACTGAAACGCCTTAACGGGCTTTTCAAGAATAAATGTAATACTTGGATGAGTTGAGCTTATTGGTTAGAGCACCATTGAAATTGGGCGAGTTGGTTATGCATAGTTACGAAGAGGGAAACAGCGCCAAAAGTAAGGAGGACAAAGAACGAGGGACACGCAGACTGAGCGCTCACTGACAACTGGTTTATTACTGGAAACCACGTACCGACATAAAAACAATGACAAACCTACATCGGACCATCGCCTAAGGGCACGTGTCACAGCTCTCTAAGAACATGATTTCCTTATCGAAGAGCGCAGTCGAGGGAGCACTGACGCACTCATCCTTATACTTCGAAATGCAATAGGCCTCAAATATTTCACGAGTCACCTTCTGACTGTGCCGAGCAACAATCGTCGTCGTTTTCAAAAAAGGGGAGCACCCACATCTATCACAATGAATGTCCAAATTACCCAAAGGTGATGATCTTATCAAATGTGTGTGTTCTATGAGTCTATCATTGATACACCTCCCTGATTGACCAATGTACACCCTTCCACAGGACAACTCAATTTTGTAAACCACGCCGACCGCGCACGGCACAAACTTCTTATCACAGCCGAGTTTTTTCGGACGACCCCTCTCAACCTTAGCACATAGACGCCCCAGTTTTAAAAGCGCAGAGAACCCCACGGGACTCCATGTCGCTGTGCTACCCTTTTGAGTCTGTACGTAAGGTGTGCTGCCTTTTGATTCTAGCCACTCGAAGGTTGTAAAGAGAGGGATCGGAAAAGGTATGCAGGCGGCCCTGGTGAGGTCTTGCCCTCAACAAATGATGGCTAGTTTTTTCAAACAGGTCGACAGGCTCACACAGGGAGGGTACCCCAGGGAGGTCCCTGCCGGGGTGGCGGGGAGCCTGTTGAAAAGTCTTCGACGTCTCAAGCCCCAGCTTAGGAAGGAACCAAACGTGAGACCGGTGGTTCTTCCTTATATACATGAGGTTGCGCACAGACTCAAAGGTGTAGCACAGCGACATGGAGTCCCCGTGGTGTTCTCTGCGCCTTCAAAACTGGAGCGTCTATGTGCAAAGGTTGAGAGGGGTCGTTCGGAAAAACTCGGCTGTGGTAAGGAGGAGTTTGTGCCGTGCGCGGTCGGCGTGGTGTACAAAATTGAGCTGGCCTGTGGGAGAGTGTACTTTGGTCAATCAGGGAGGAGTATCAATGATAGGCTCAGAGAACGCGCACTTTCGATAAGATCTTCACCTTCGGGTAATTTGGTCGTTCATCGTGTTAGGTGTCGGTGCTCCCCCCTCTTGGAAAAGACGACAATTGTTGCTCGGCACAGTTAGCAGGTGACTTGTGAAATATTTGAGGCCTATTACATTTCGAAGTATAAGGATGAGTGCGTCAGTGCTCCCTCGATTGCGCTCTTCGATAAGGAAATCATGTTTTTGGAGAGCTGTGACACGTGCCCTTAGGCGATGGTTCGATGTACGTTTGTCTGTGTTTTTATGCCGGTATGTGGTTTCCAGTAATAAACCAGTTGTCAGTCAGCGCTCAGTCTGTGTCTTCCTCGTTCTTTGTCCTTTGTACTTTTGGCGCTGTTTCCTCCTTCGTAACTAATTGGTTATGATAAAGTACGGGTGGAACCATCTGAACAGTGAAGGAAGGAGACACAGAAAAAGACAACCGATCACTGGATCATGTGAGTAGACAGATAACTTACTACTGGGATGAGTTGAGCTAATTGGTTATGATACATTACGGGTGAAATTCGCAAAACAACGAAGGAAGGAGAAACAGAAATGACAACCAGCCGCTGGTAACCCAGCGATTGGTTGTCTTTTCTGTTTCTCCTTCCTTCATTGTTCAGTTTGGTTCCACCCGTAAAGGTAACGCGGTCGGAGCGGGTAACTTTACGGTCATGGCAGACTTGTACCGTACGCATTACAAGTAATCAAATTACTTGTAATCGATTACTTTTTGGAGTAATTTTGTAATCAGTTGATTACTTTCATTAGGCAGTAATCACAAGAGTAATCCGATTACTTTTTGAAGTAATAAAAATACTTGTAACCGTTACAATTTGTCCACCCCCCCCCCCCCCCCGGGCACACGCCTTTTTTTTTATGAAATGACAAAAATAAAATTTGCTTTTTTTTTGTTTTTTGTTTTTTTTTTCAAACGGAAAAAAGAAAGATTTTTGCGGAGCTGTAGGAAACGAGGTCAATCTCTGTCTATGTACAGTTCCTGCGGAATGTCCGTTTTTTTTTGTTTTGTTTTTTTTTGAGCTGGGACTGAGAGTGGGAAGCCCCAGGAAAGGCACAGTTCGTGACAAAGGCCATTCAGGGCGAATTTTGAGGAAGCAGAATGTAGCTTTGTGAGTCCTTCGTTCAAACTAGCCCCCTCACGCACACACACACAGAAATAAAAAAAAATCCTGCTTAGGGTACCTACTTGCAGGGATGAGGACGATTCGTCACATGCGCACTCGTCACAGGACGATTGGTCACAGGACGATTCGTCACATAGGAACATTCGTCACAGGATGACTCGTCATGCGGCCAACTGGTCACATCGATCGAGTCTGCCCACGTTCCCTGATGAGGAGTTTCACGATTTTCTACCGTCACGTAGACCAATGGTTAGAAAAACTAATCTCAAATACTCATCAGCTTTTCCTCTCATAATATTACGGGTCGTCAGCAGGTTGATCTCAGTTGCTGGCTTGAAGGAGTAATAATCCGACTAGCAGCCAAATCAGTAGTTTTGCCTTGCATACACCTATTTGACAAAACCAATAAATATCGGAATTCTTTCTGCTGAATGTGTACGAGTACCCCTCGTGCAGCATCATGGCTCTACCTCTCTTTGTTGCGATCACCTTCATCCCTTTGAATGCAGTCTCAGTTCAAAAATAGTCGCTTTTATATGGCCTCCGCATTCATTGTCGGGACGGACCCAGTAGCTAAAACGTCTGTTATAAATTCTTTGACTTTGAGAAGCGAAAGACATGCTAAGATAAGAGGTGACCCACTTTGTCATGCCAAACCAACATTCCATGTTCGGGACCAAACCAGAAGCTGAAACGTTTGTTACATATTCTTCGCCTTTCAGAAGCCTAATGGTGAATTCCGCTCGCAGATCTCGAGCGCTCCAAAAACGCTCCATTTGGAGCGCGCATATTCCGCTCGCAGATCTGGCTCAAGTTGGTCGTCTTCCGCTCGTAGATCTCTGGCAGCGCCCGCTCCACGGAGCGCCCCAAACTCCGCCGAACTTGCTCTGCGGGATTTCACAGATCTCTCCGGAAATTGACAGAGCGGCCCACGTGATTTCCGTCTAAATCGGCGGTGCGCATGCGCGGCGAGGTTGGAGAGATCGGCGGGCCGGTCGGGCCGCGGTCGGGTCGTGGAGTTGGATCTGTTCGGGTGCGTCGGTTGTTTACTCTGGACTGTGACGGCTCGAACGCTTCTACCTCGCGTAGATCAGGGATAAAAAGCCGGGAATGTGGAGCGTGGCAAATCGTAAGCGCTGACATCTGTGATCACCAAGGAAGAACGAAAAAAAGAACGACAGAAAAGCCGGAGGCAGACGCAAGGTTACCCTTAGCGAAAAGTCCTTCAAAATCAGTACACTCGAAGTGTACTGAAGTATACTAAACGTATACTTTCAGTGCGGTCTTTGTACTGGTTGTATACTTTAAGTGTACTTAAAGTATACTTCCAGTAAAAATGGCGGTGGACTGAAAGTATACTCGTCCGTACAAAACTAGTACATGTAGTAGAATCGTAGTGCTCACGGTAAAAAGTAGTTCAAAATCAGTATACAGAAAGTGCACTTAAGTATACTAAGGTCTACTTTCAATGCTTGCAGTCGGTCTACTCAAATTATAATAACGGATATATATATATATATATATAGTGCGATTTTTAACATCAACAGACTAAACACGCGATAGATAGGCCGACCGTTTTCACAGAATATTTGTGGGGCTCGGCGGACATTAGATGAGTAAATAAACGTCACAGTACTTTGTCTAATTAGCGTTTTTTAATTGACAGTGTAATTTACCATGCTGAATTTTCAGTTTTAAAGGGGCTATGAATAAACTCTAGCCCAACTGAACCAATTTGCGAAAAGGTGACAAGTTTTTGGTTATTCATCGCTAAAACTCTGCCTTTCGTCGCCTGATTAAAAACAACGCGCTGGACAGAGCGCAGAATGCTATTCTTACGTATTCCCTTCAGTCGAACTGTTGGAAGTATGATGCTGGAGCATCCACCAAAGGCACGCTGTCAAAAGTGTGCAACTTCGTTCATGCTGAATGCGACAGCACTTTATGAGGGTTGTAACTTCACTAGAAAATTAAATAATGCATAGAACTCCAGCATGAGAAGTTCTCGCTAACACAAACAAACATGCCATCACCGATATGCCATGTCAAAACCGCTAAGTCACTCTCCACTTTGCCCGCCCCTGCCGCGCCTGGTTCTTGAATCGAGGGAAAAAAAGTGCGAAATTTGATAAATAAATTTCTGAAAGCCCTTTGCTGTTTCGTGAATAGTTTTGATTGTGTTAGGCTCTAATAACGAGTGCCTCTAAAACAGCTATAATAAAAAAAGTAAATTTACGGATTTTAATTACTTAAAATAAATGTTGCCACGGTTATTCACCCATGTAATGTCCGGCTAGTCGCACGACACACGTGAAGAGCGCATCAACATGACAGTGAGCCCCCAATTTTCCTTAAACCAGTTGAATAAAAAATATCACCGGGTATAGCTTTGGACGTGGTCCAAAAGTTCCTCGGGGAAACGACCGGCACTGTCATAGCATACTTACGTCGCAAATGCAACATAGACTTACGCCTAAAAAAAAAGCACAAATAGAAAAATTAGCTACATTGTACGCCACGGAAAGTAGCGTTATCTAACTTGTCAATAATTATTTTAGCTAGTCATTTCTATAAATTTAGCAATTGAAAAGTCTACTTTTATTGCTAAGATAGCTTTTATTTTACCTGCGCTGTATTTGTTACCTTTATTGAAGAATAAAAGTTTACTGTAAAAAAACTGTTAGCACTATTCGGAAGCTAGGCGATTGAGGGCAATCGCACCAAGTGTTTAACGCTGCTGATGAAAAAGCATGCACATGACTTTGTTTTCAAAGTGCACCGCCACTTGCGTGCTGCCTCATAGGGTAGTAGACAAATTACGTTTGCAGGATAATCCGGTGGTTTTGTAATGCAGGTCTCAGCGCACTATACGCTGTTTCAGATACCTGAGTCCACAGCAAACAAAAAGACAGGAGGCAAAAAAACCACGGCTAATAATGAGGACATAAGATGCTCCACCTTGCATAGTCGCATGCAACGCAAATCAACTTCTGAACCGCGTAAGCGAAGTGGTGTTATGAATGGAAGCTCGCTCTGAAATTGGCTAAAGAAATCAGCGCCTTCATGTAACAACCTCGAGCGTTCACTGAAAGTGTTTCATGGTGTAGATTTATCTTGCAAAACTGTAAGACATCTCAATTCACGTGAAAAGAAATTGACAATTGCAACAACGAACAACACCGTCGATCGAGAGTTCCACACTGTAAAAAATCGACGTAAATTTAACGTGTCTTTCCTTCGTCAAAAAAGACGGGCACGCTCATTGTTTCAAAACACGAGGTTGCCCTCATTATTTATGTGCCGCGAGAGCCGATCCTTCCAGAAAAGCCGAAATCCCAGCGGTGCGAGCCTGCGCTGATGAATCAAAATAGCCTATGCGACAAGGGAGAAATTACTTGAGATAGTTTCGGTTTTACACTGAAAAAGAAAACCGAAAGTTTAGATAAAACCTAAAATAAACTAAACGTTTTGTTATTTTTTTACGAATATAATAAAGAGACATTATTATTATTAATGCATTGATTTGCTTAGTTTTGTCTTCAAAAGAACAAAGAACAAAAAGAAGAGACTTTTGAAAACTGCGCAAGACCATCGCTATTGCAATCAGCTTCCGTTCGGCCGCCGTTGGAGTTAGGGGTGTCGCGAACTTTTGTCGAACCAGATTTTTTGGTCGAACTTTCGAGGTTCGACTGGGTCGAACCGGTTCGACGAACCTCCGAACTTTTAACCAGATTCGACCGGTTCGACTTTGTGGACAGTGTGGCCAGACTTTTATAAAAGCATGTCTAAGTTTGGAGAAATTTTTTTTATGCGAAAGGTTATTTTTAAATTTATGAACAGTTGCAATTAAAGAAACCAATTCTAATCACTGAAGAAGTTAATAACTTAATTGTTTTGTGCTGTATTAACTGAAATAACCAATCAGCGCTGCACTTAATTCATCTCTTAGCCATTATCATCCAATCCGAAGCCAACTGGCCAGCCTGTCGCGCATGCGCACACGAGTCGAACCTCAATAGAAGGTTCGTCGAAATTTCCACCAAACGTTCGAAAAAGTCGAACCTGGTCGAACTCGAACCGCGGCCGGTTCGCGACACCCCTAGTTGGAGTTCCGTAGGGTTCGAGCATCGCTTCATTTTTACGTTTTAGCCGTTTTAGCGGATATTTTAAATAGCTTACTTACGAATACCGTGTTCAATAATAGCAGGCGATTACTGAGAGCTGTGAGACGCAGCGTCGCAAGTGGCGGACAGCCATGGCCGACTGGTGCAAGCGAAGGTGAGGAAGTTTCTTTTGTTTCCGCTGTTTCAAACTTTGTCTTGTACCGTGTGCTTGCTAAGCTATGCTTGACTCTCACTATGCTCTACCTGGTTTTATTTCGTTATTTGAGAAGAGCGTATTATCAAAATTTATGGCTCTCTCCGCAGAGTGAGAAAGATTCGCGTGCGGCGGAACCGAGGGCCAGCCGAGGGCCTGTCCTGGGCGCCGTCCCTACGACGGTCGCCCGACGACGCTTTTGCGGAGCGTTCAAGTACAGTCTGACAGCAGTTCAAGCAATCACAGGTCATGCTAGTTCTGACGTGTGGTCCCAACAGTCTCTCGCCAACGATTTGTTTCATAAAGCGGGAGCGAGAAAAACGTTACAAGAGAGAGCAGCATGATTTCTTGCCGGTGCTGATGCCTGTGCCGTAGAGACGGACGATCTCTTTGCGTATGCCGAAGCGGCAGGCTCTCCAAGTTTGCGATTGTGTGTTGCGAAGAAAGTAAGTTTGGATGTCACGTTTTTTTAGTGGCGGCGAAAGCCACTACGAAAGGCAGAGCATTTAGAAAAAGAAAAAGCATGAAAAAATGTTAAAAGGACCTGAATATTCGATGGGGTTGAAAGACTACCAACGTACAACTCGCCCAATTATTCTTTTTCATAGAATAATAGCCAATACTAATAAATTAAATAAATGCCAACTTTTAAATGGTTAGAAATTTATAATTGATGCAGTACACCCCTACCCTGCTCTAGTGCTTTTATGATATCAGATAATGTGTAAATGTATAGGATAGTTCATAGCAACCATTTATGTCCGACCCATTATATTGAATGTTTTCTCTAAAATCTCGAAGTTACATAAAAAAAGTGCGTATCATAAATTAAGCCGCACCACTGAATGTGTAATAGCGTATGACTTGTATGTGTGTTCTCAGCAAAGGAAAAGGAGGCATTAAAAAAGGGCAATCATTTTGTTTGCTCTGTGTTAGAGCTTCTTTCAGGTACACGAAAAATGTGGGTGTCTACATATAATAAAGTGTAATTGACGTTCCCCGCAGGGCTGCAGGCCTGACTCAGTTGGGCTAGCAGGTTGCAACCTATGGGAACCTGCAGGGACCGGCATCACAAGAGTAAAAGTGACGTCCGCCCACTGATCTCTATTATGGGTGGCTGGATGATGCATCGAGCAGACAGGTATGAAGCCACCATAAGTAAGTGGCCTGTCCCGATAGCGAGCGCTTGACAGGCTTTTCAACTCTCCCGAGTGCTGGTTCGAACAGCGTTCAGGGCGCTGGGTTTTTTCTTGTCATTTCAAGAGAGCCTGCTTGTTGCGGAGTAACAGTGCATCCGGACCCGAGTAGTCTCCTGGGAAGCCATTCGACGTGAACATTTTTAGATTCTATTTTCTCATAAAGTGTGTATGTCCCCCTATTCTTGGGGTTTCATCCAGAACTAATATCTGCAGCGCACTGGCACATGTGGAGAAGCGCACTGAACAAAGCAAACCTATCGCAATGGTGACTCTGGCGAGCGCTCTGAAAGGTTTTAATGGCATAAACGACTTTGTTTGCGCGAGCTCAATATTTCATTCATTTTATGAAGTGTTAGTGTTGAGAATACTTTCCAGGTACAAAAGTTTGCAATCAGGAGTAATGTTCAATGCATTCGTATCCATGGGGTTACTTTTTTGCATGACCAATTTTGAGCAATTTCGATAAACTCGCAAAAACTAAGCCTTCGCGAAAATTAGGTCGTTTACAGTAGTACCATTAATCTTGACACCGATATCGAACACCGTATTATACTAAACTTCTAAAATACAATTTTATTATTAGCACACACAGCCCTGAAATTGGCCATTCTCAGATGTTTTCGTTGTAGCCTTCATCAATCCGTGTGCTTAAAATGTAGAAGCTGCAACCTTGAATCTTTTCTTTTTTTTCTTTATGGTGCCTAAGATTTAAGGTAATAAATGTTGTGCCCTGCAATGAAAACTATTAGCTGTAGCAAAGCCTTGGGCATGCAAAGAAGGCACACCACCAATGTCTGACATATCAGGCTTTCAGAAACGATATTGTCCGATTTTCCTCACCCTTTTGTCAGGATGAAGTTGTTACTACCTTGCCTTCCTTACACAGTGGTCCTTTGAGCGAATTATGTGATGTTATATCATAGAGTGGCATAGGGTAATTTTCTCTTCTCTTTTTACGCAGGATGTAATGGCATACAATCATCACAAAGGAGAGTGTACAGTGAGGCAGGCTCGGAAACTTGAATAAAGTGATAAGTAGGATTTCAATTTCTGTCTTATCAATTACGGGAAGAACACCGATCATAATGTTTGTATGCTACACATATATACTTTCAGTTGAAAAATGCAATGCACCTCTTCTTTATGGCTTTTCTCACACAGTTTCAGAAGATGCCGGTACGTCATTCTAACGAGGAATAGAGCTGCCAAAGATTTCCTCGTTAATTTCCTGGCTTATTTTTAAGAGTGCGTCTCCCGATGGCGGCGCCTCTGCATTATCATCATCAATTGAGTTGTCAACGGCGTTTCTTAACATTTCACCAGAATGGAGCCATATGACATGAAATTTCACAGGTTGGAATACAGCCGTTCAAAAAAACACCTTTGAAAAGTCAGCTTTTTAAATGCAGGCGCCGATTTTTTTGGCCAATTTCAGACCTCTCTTTCCATTCAGAACGCCCGACATACACGGCGTCCCAGATAACTTGCACCATACTTTTAAAAAAACACCGGAGGGCTCTGCAGGAATGAAATCAACTGTCGTTAGCAAGCGTCTTGAGAAAGTGAACAAATTTTTTTAATGCGCCTGGTTATCTAATTCACTCAGATTAATTAGCTGACCTTTCAAATATTCTTTTAAGGGCCAAGATGTCAATTGTAAAGTGGCAGGGCGCATTGAGAAACACCCAGTTAAAGTGTTTGAAACATAATACGTTTTCGTGCTTTTTCCCGGCCTTCAAAGACCGCACATTCGCGGCGCGCTCGCACGCCTTGATAGGGCAAGCGAGTTGTCACGCGGTATTTTTTTTTGTATTTCGCGAGCGTTTTTTTGAAGGCTAGGAAAAAGGAGTAGGCAAAGTGCACCTTGTTGAGAATGGTTCAATTGGGTGTTTCTTAATGCGCTCTACAACTTTCCATTTCACACCTCGGCTTTTAAACGAAGATTTCAAAAGTTAGCTTAATTGTTACTCTTAATTAAAGAAATAGGCGCACTAAAACAATTTCGTGCACTTTCGCAAGAGACTTTCTAACAGCGTAAAGTTGGTTTCACTGCCACAGAACGCTCCGTTTTTTTTGTGTGTTTTTTTTTTTAAGTTTGTTGCAAGTTTTTTGGGACACTCCGCATATACGTACTCGTAGTGTACATTTAGCACACTAAAAGCATACATGTAGTGTACTAAACGTGCGCTTATAGTATCCTAAAAGTGCACTCGAGGTGCACTTATGGTATACTACGTATGTACTTGGGGTGTACTAAAGGTATACTATTTTGTTTCATAAAAGTGTGAAACTAGTACGATTTCAGTACATACCCCAAGTTCACTATTAGTATACTTTCAGTATACTGATTTTGAGCGACTTTTCGCTAAGGGTAGGCCTATTCATTCTGCAGCCAGTGATTGTTTACCTTTTTACACTGCATTCCATCGGCGTTTTCCCGTGAAATAAAGCAAGAAGTTGTTAGGCAACGACCGCGCAAGTGATGGTTTGTTACCTCTGTGTTTATTAAAGTCGTACTGGCAATCTGAACTCCACCGCTGGCAATCGCTGTCCGTGCCCCGCCGCTTCGAGGCGGCCGAAAGGTATGTGACGGTGCCGAACGCGGACGTCTTCGTTATTTGTGACATGGGCGCCGTGGTACGTATAATTCCGCCCGGCCTGTGTCGCGTGTTACTTCTGCAGCTAAGCAGTGACAGTCGTCACTGGTCGTCGGAAAGATCAGCCGGCTGAGGCGTTGGTGGGCTTGTCAAGTTCGAGCAGCGGCCATTTTGAACGGCGGAAGGAGAAGGGGTGGGGAGGGGTGTGGGGGAGGTCGCTCCAAAAATGCAAGTTTATCTTCCCATCTTCGATACGGAGCGGGTCCCACGGAGCGGAATTTTGCCTCCCTCGCGGATTTTGGAAAGCGCTCCAGATCCACGAGTGGAATTCACCATAAGACATACTAAAATATGAGGTTAGCCACTTTGTCCGCCCGAACCAAACTGAACAATACATTTTTTGGGGGACGAACTCTTGTGGAACCGGTCGGCCGCGTGACGAGTCATCCTATGACGAATGGTCCTGTGTGACGAATCTTCCTGTGACCAATCGTCCTGTGACGAGTTTGCATGTGACGAATGGACCGTATCCCCTACTTGCAGCCCGTAGGAGGACCAGAACCGAAGAATGCCTAAAGCGGATGCAAAATATAACAAAGGCAGTTGAAATATTTCCCCATTTCCCCTACGTGGTCTTTGTGACAAGCAATGTTTCGAGTTGAAAAGTGGTCGGGGCAAACTCTTCCGCTAATGAATACTACACATGATCCGTTTCAAATCCTGGAGCTGCTCTTTCGTATAACAAACGAGTTCATCCACATGTGAATAATAAAATGAGCGACGCAAACTTTGAGCGACAACCCTTGGTCAAGCTTAACAAAATCTAGAACCCCCTCCGCTTCCCCCCCCCCCCCCCCCCACACACACACACATACTGGCGAACGCCCAAATCATTAAACGTCTTCAAACGAATTCTATGCTTGTGTCCGCATTGTGAAGATGCAACGACCACGAAGAGGGAGCCAGTTTTTTTTCTTCAATACTTGTGCAAATGTGAAATATAGGTTGGAAGTAGTTCATTGTTATGAGCGCTAAAGATGTGTCTTCACACAATAAAGTAATCGGAAAAGTAACGATTACTTCTTTAAGTAATGTCCAATTACTTTTGCCGTCGAGTAATCAAGTAATCTAATCGAATACTTTTTAGCCAAGAGTAATAGTAATTGTAATCGATTACGTTTTTTAGTAACGTGTACAAGATTGGGTCATGGACACATATTATAGGGAGATAATAGTAAAAAAAAAAATTACCGAATCTCCACGTGGTGAATGATGTTGATTGGGGCGAAGCTCGGGTGGTGCTGATGATACTGATTTTGGTCATAGGTACTGCTGATGGTGCCGTTTTCATTCATGTCAGTAGGAGAATGTGTGGTTTTCTTCTTTTTTCTTTTTTTTAGAAGACAGATGAGATGGCAACTCAGAAGCCCCTGCTCTTCTTTTTTTCTTTTTTTTCTTGATACTGATTTTGGTCATAGGTAGTGCTGATGGTGCCGTTTTCATTCATGTCAGTAGAAGAATGTGTGGTTTTCTTCTTTTTCTTTGTGTAAGAAGACAGTTGGGATGGCAACTCAGAACCCCCTACTCTTCTTTTTTCTTCTTTTTCTTGATACTGATTTTGGTCATAGGTAGTGCTGATGGTGCCGTTTTCAATCATGGGAGTAGACGAATGTGTGGTTTTCTTCTTTTTCTTTTTTTTTAGAAGACAGATGGGATGGCATCTCAGAGCCTGTAGGGATCGCTTGAGAATTTCGATAGTTTCCAGGAAACTGAGGTAATCGACCTTCAACCGCTCGGATGGGGGCACCCCGACGGCTCCCCCCGAGGAGGGGGATGAGCGGCTTGAGCCCTTTTTAATCTTTGGCCCGGGAAGGAGACAGACATTCTTGCCTGTCACCGCGAGGTAGTGGCACCCTCCCCGGCTTTGTCGTCACGGCGCGTTCCCAGTGACGGCTTGTCCAGTTGGGAGACTGCTACAATGAGGTTTTAGCGATGAGGGGTGCCGGTCTGGGTCCACTTGGACTCCATTACGCTTTACTCGCTAACTTCGAAGGACACTGCGCAATTTGTTTTGACGCGGCGAAGTGGGGGGGGGGGGGGGGGGGTTTCTCCCTAAAGTAGTAAAGTATCGCCCCGATTGGAGAGTTCCCCAAGGGGTTTAGCATTGTTTCTCTTCTTAGAAAAGGGAAATAACGAGTTACGTGGCCTCTCTGTGACTGGTGGAGAACCCGCTGGCACTGGGGCCAATAGAATTGTATAATTGTCCTGATTGGACATACCCTGTGTCAGCGGGGAGTTTTCTCGACCGCGCTGGCGAGGAAACGTTGAGTTTGAACAAGCCCGTGCGCGGAGCAAGTTATCTCCCGCGGTCCGCCGGTCCGTGTAGCTTTGTCGCGAGCGACGAGCACTTTCTTTGAGCCTCACCGTGCGCGGTGGGCACTTCGCGCCGAGGCGCGGTTTTTTCGCCTTTCTACTGCCGTGAGCGGACAGTAGAGTCCTGTAACCACGTTTGCTGTTGTCGTTTTAATATATTTCATTCTTTATCAACCGTTGCTCTCGACTTTGAGCGTCTTTCTTCGAGGCTCCGCCACCACCAACGAGCAAGAAGCGACCATCCAGCGCGGCAGTCCACGATCGCCCGGCCCTGACTTCTAGGAAGGACCGAGGGACAAAACAACCTGACCCTCAGGGAGGGGCAATTCTTTACTGAGCCCCTATTTTTTTTTTTCTTCTTTTTCTTTTTTTTATCTTTTTTTTTTTCTTGCTCTCGCTGCTGAACTTACAAGCAGGAGCACGCCGGACGTTTTTTTTTTTTTTTCGTTTTTTTTTTTTGCTTTTGTTGCTGAACTCACGAGCAGGAGCTCGTGAGCTCACAGCGGGGGCACGCCGGACGGCAGACGGACATACGGACATGGCTAGCCCCTAAGGAGCTTGGCCCCTAAAAAGACAAATATTTAGTTAAGATCCGCTAATTAACACTCTTGGGGCGAAGCTCCTTAGGGGCTAGCCATGTCCGTATGTCCGTCCGCCGTCAGGTCACGAGCACGTGAGCACGTGCTCCCGTGCTCGCGTAGTGCAAAACAAAAACAACCGCATCTCCACGTGGTGAATGATGTTGATTAAGGCGAAGCTCTGGTGGTGCTTGTCTGCGTAGACGGTGAGCCGCAGCACGCCGAGCCGTTCGTTCGTTTTCATCCATGTCAGAAAGAGAATGTGTGGTATGGAACGTGGTTATATACGCATTTGAGCATTTGACCGCAGCGTGACATGGATGAAAACGAACGAAAGGCTTGGCATGCTGCGGCTCAGCGTCTACGCAGACAAGCACCACGAGAGCTTCGCCCCAATCAACATCATTCACCACGTGGAGATGCGGTTGTATTTATCAAAAGTTAAGTGGGTAATGTTGGAATTACTCTATTGACGCCAGTGGGCGGGCTATGTCCCGCCCACAGTGACGCCCAGGAGAGTTGATGATTCGGTCGCGTCGTCAGCATCTAATACCTCTTAGAAGACGACGCCCGTGCGTGACGTCATCTTTGGTGGATCCTCAACCGGTAAACACGCTAAAGCACCGCAAGACTCGCCGCAAGGCCCCGAAGACGTCCGTCTTGGCGTCGCCGCGCGCTAACGTCGCGCTCCTAGCGAGATCTGTGAACACGCGCTGGCGCGCTGCGTGGTTCCACTAGTGATGGCATTTGAAGGGGTGGGGGGGGGGGGGGGGGGGGGATTGGAGGCCTTGTCTTCTGGATGGAAGTGTACGGTCTCGGCAGCGTGTCCTTGGCGGATTCGCTGACGGGAAACAGCCGGGAAAAAGATGAGTGCTTGTCATAACGCCAGAACGCGCATGCTCACGAGCATGCGAGCTTGCACACACACAAAAGCAGGTACGCACGCGCAAACACAAAACCCAGCGTTCCACACGCGCACGCACGTACGAGCACACACACACGCAAGCAGGCCCACGCACACACGGGTGAACACGAACACACACACGCGCCCGAATATGCGCATGCGGGCACGCACACGTACACACACAACACTTGCAGGGAATACCGCGCGCACGTTCACAAGCATGCACACACACGCTGGAGCGCACCCCCATACACACCCGCAGGCATACACACACGCACAAGCACTTCAAATGCAGCTTCGCGCGCGCACGCACGCGCACACACAAAAGCACTAAAACAAGCAGGTACACAGGCACAGGCACACGCGCGAACGTACAAGCGGGCGTGCACGCACAAACACATAAACCCCAGCGTTGAACGCGCTCCTGTACACACGCGTACATCCAGGAGCACATGGACGCACAGAAGTAGGCACACACACGCGCAAAACAGAACGGACAAAAAGCAGGAAATGAATGGTGCAAAAAATTAAGCCCAAGCACGATTGTTAAAAAAACACACCCATGCGGCCTTGCCTAACTAAGGTTGGACACAAGGACATCGCAAATTGAGAGAAAGGGAGTTTTTCCTCTAAGAGCCTCTAATCTCTCTACCAATCAGTTCCTTCTGACGTAGGACGTTCTTGGTCTAAAAATAAGCTTGAAGTTTGAGTCACCTTATGCTGGCTACAATCCCGATGAGAAACGTCAAACAAAAAATTAACCTGATAAAAACAAAAGCATATTTAACGTCGTCGCAATTCTCTCTTATCTTGCTATTACGACAAAGATATTCGACATACTCTAAACGACATAGTTTTCGCGAATTTCGCAAATCGCCTATAATGCGCGAAAAATAGGTCCTGCGAACAATTCCGGCAAAATGTAAACAGATTGGAATCTAAATTGAGGACCCACCCCGTTGTGAAAATTAGAACCCGCGAATTATTCCAAAACTTCAGCACTGACCTAAATCGAAAATAAATTGAGCCCGCGAAATATAAGTCGTGTACAGTACATAATATACTCCATTTTCTTAACCTCTGTACGCTATCCGTAGGGTTTCGGTACGACCCACAATATACTCAGACAGAAAAGCCTAGTCTGCACGGGCATCTAGACCCTTTCGCTGTTCGTAACATTGATCATTGGCAGATACCAGCGTGTCTAATGTACGCTGGAAGAAAAGGCAGTAGTTTAGCAAAGTTCGGAACTGTTACCTTTGCGCAATCAAACGGTCTACGTAGCTTTTTACTACAGAGAATTCCATCCTCCGTCTCATGAACGCTGCCATCTTGGAATCACGTGACACGGCCGCCACACAGTGGCTTCAACCCGTCGCTCCGCTCTCCCCTCCGCGCCTTGGAAAGGGATTTGTGCTCGCATTTTTCGTGGCGTTTTACCGCGTTTCTCTCCATATTTCGTAAAGTGACGTCCGATGCTTACAGACGTTTTTCGCTTACTCTCCTCTTCAACCACCTGGTAAGCATATCCGGCATGTGCGATAAAAAAGGAACCATTTTAACTTGCAAAAAGTAAACAAATAGTCGGGAGGCGAACCGAGAATGTGAGACAGTCACGGTTATAACCTCAATGCAGACATGTCCCTAACGCGTTACTAGTAACGGGGTACTTCCATCTAGTTATGGTTTTCGGTAACAAGTAACGTATTTAGTTATTTCTTTAGTACAGGAAGGAGTAGCGTACTTAGTTCCTTTTAAGGCCAAGTAACGGTATCTTGTTCATTTTGCGACGTGTACAACACCATTTAAATATTCTTGTTTTCATTCTAACCTAAATATGCGTATATTGTGGCCAAGGCAGAAGTGCAACCCGAAAAACACTATAGCAACGTTTATTGCTGAACACGCCAGTCCAACTCTAAAGCTGGAAATGTCCTTCACGCAGCAAACTCAATAAGCGTTGTTGATTGAACATTCTAGAATTGTGTACAGACCGAATGCGAACCCGGACGTTGCCAACACGAGAAGGCACAGATCCCACTGTCAATTTCGAACTTCAGAAGCAGAGAGTACGAAAGAGACAGGAAAATCTAAAATTCACCAGCTCTTCCTGAAGGACAACGCTGCCGCTCCTTTGAGAACGTGAGTTGATCGACTCTTCAGCGGCGCCGGAGGTATATTCTCAAGAAAGCCGGGAAACATTACTGATGAAACCTTGGAGAGGCAGCTACTGCTTAACTGCAAGGATTACTGAAAAGTAAACAATAAAGCACGAAACAAAAGCAGTTGTGTATTTGGTCGTCAAAGTAGCGAGAAATGCGACTCGTTACATTTGAGGTAAAGTAACGCGTTTTCTTTTTTTTTTTTTTCTTGAGAGTCGGTATTGATTAACCTATTTGGCTACTTTTTGAGCAAGTAAGAAGTAATGGTATTTACCTACTTTTTGGGGGGAAACGTGTAAATGCCGTCCTAGATGTATTCTATTGGCTTGGCGACGGCAAAGCAATTGTTCACCCATACTGTAAGCGACGATATTTCAAGATGGCGGCGTTCTTGTGAAAGAGATCTATATATACTATCTAATGCCATGCCATCATTATGTGCACAACATCTGGAGTTATTTTTGCGCCACGTTTTGCAATTTTCACCATCGGCGTACGTGTGAGAAGGAAGGAAGCAGGAATCAGCGTTGACCTTGGCGCACGCTGAGCTGATAACTTATAATAATAATAATAATGATAATATTTTTATTACTTGAAAAGAAAAAAAAGGTACAGAATCAGGCCTGCCAAAGCCACATCGGGCTTGTCTGGCAGCGCCCAGCAGTCAGTGAGACGAAACCGCACAGATATAGTCAGCAAAAAATGAGACACACAAACAAAACATAGCATTCATCAAACAATATTAGAAACTAATACATCTGAAGGCTTTTTTAAGACTTTACTTTGTTTTTATATTATAAAGATTAAAAGGAAGTTTGTTGAAGGTTGCTGACACCTAATACTTACGAATTCGTAATTTTGTTGAGCATCGAGGTATACAAAAAGGATAGTTGCGACGGAACGCGACGGAATGTACGGGGTTTTAAATTAGCTAGCCTAATAGTGCATGTAAACAATAGTTTCTATCAAAAGCTAGCTAAAGTTATGAAAGCCCAATATTTTAAACATCGACATCCTTCTCTAGACGCAGGTCATAAGAAATATATTTTAACAAAGAACGCAAACGGCAGTTAATTCTACAACTCAAGTTCGCTCCATGGTAGTGGCTGAACATTGGAAATCAGTAACGCAATATACATTTATGATCGCTCCTCTAAGATCCTAAGGAAGCGGAAAATATTCAGGGAAAGGAACAACTGCGTCTGCTTCCTGAAAGCATCGTGCCTTGCCTTCATAACAAATTGAAAGCAGTTGCTCCTGATTATTCTCCCTATTTTGTTCGGCAACACACTCAGTGGTGCCACCTATTGAGTAGCCCCGGCACACTTCCGGCTCCCGTATATTTCCGAATGTTTTTTACTCATCATTCTTTTATCATAAGAGTATATTAAGTCTTACAGCGCTATAAGTGGCCATTTTCAGAAAATGGTGTGTATAATTGAGTTCGCAATTAGTGCGAAAGCCGCCGTCTATTTCTGAAGCGGTGGAAAGGGGGGGGGGGGGAGGGGGGGGCTCTTTGGACGCTGGAGCCATCACGTTTTAACTCACGCGAGAAGGAGGGATTATTGGGTAATTCATGGAGATAGGTAACGAATGTTTGAAGTTGGGTTTTATTCCATCGTAGAAATAATGCTAACATCAATATTAGGCGATTTTCTTGTTCATGGTATTTGTCCAAAATATGTTCATTCGCTTGATCTGTTTAATTGTGAATTTAAGGAAGCTGCTCACCGAGCCCGGTCCCATGTCTGCATTCAGTCAAGCGCTATGACAAACTTCTTAGTACGTACAATCAAGTAATTCAGTTCAATTATTCTTACACAGAAGTCGCAGCAGCCCCGGTGAAGTAAATTTCACAGACAGTTTGAGAGTGCGAAGGACCCGGAACATGTGATGCGGAAGAGAAGTCGTCTGCATGGACATCACTCAAGTTTGGCCCTGTCGATGCCGGATAGCGAATTCCTATGCGTGGCTGGTTACGCCGAACTCTACAAGGCTCACCTGCTTTAGTAACAATTTGTATAGAGAGGTTCGCGAAGTGGTACCTGAGATTCCACTTCAGCCACACTACCCGCAGCTCACACCCTTTAATTACATTTGTCAAATTTCACGCAAGACAAATGTCAGAATACACTTTACGGCCCTGACAGTTATCTTGTTCATATCCAGAGTATGTCGTAAGCACGTGTCCGTAAAATAGTTTTTTTTCTAACGTCAACATTGTGAAATCCTGTTAATAAGAACTTTAGCACGGCCGATAGTTGAAAAAGAAAAAAAAAGAAGAAATTCTTCTGTCCTAGGATGGGCTATAAAAATATTGCTCGAGTGCATAATTTATTTTTAAAAAAACCCAGACAATATCACCTTTTTTAGATCATGTGTGCTATTAGTAAAGATATTTCTAGCTTTTGAAGTTCATGAAATGTTGCTGATCACTGAACTTGCGATTTCATATCTCACGTCTTAACACAATATGCCAGGGTGTGGTTTCGTGTTTCTGTGTTTCCGCAACGGCTCGTGTTATAATAAATTAATTTGTATAAATATGATATATTGTGTGTTAATTTCAAGTTGGTGAACTTTTTTTTATTGTCTAAGTACATCCTCCCCCCCCCCCCCTTACACAATGCCCTTCACGGGCCTGTAAGGTACTAAAATAAAAATAAAAAATAAAAAAATATTATTTTTTAATCTAGTTATAGCGGGTACGGCCGTTGACGATAAAAATCCTTCCCGTGTATCAGTTTAGTTTTCGCAGCTGAGCCCCGCCGAGCCAGATGCGTCAAAAAGTTTTCTTAAACAAGTCCTCAATTAAGACTCCAAATCACCTCGTAGTTCACAAAGTAGCTCAGAACTACTGTTTTATTGGTTGTGTGTTTCTTTCTTTCACAAAATTAAGCGAAAATGACATAAAACACCAATTGAGCCGTAAGAGCGCTGAATCCGAAACTAACCAAATTGAAGCCACCCAAATGCGGCGTGTATGCCAATGCCCTCTCTCCGCCAATGGGATGACCAGTGGGACGGAAGAATCGTTAGAGGTATTCGAAATCATTACGTATAGTATTGCCATTTTGATCTAGTAGCTTGCTTTGCGGTCTAATCTCGAGCTTTCTGTAGACTGATAGTATGCAATTTATTTATACCTGGCTTATTTTTTTTTGTTGACTAATATTATACCTATTGCTCCAATTAAATGTAATGAATGTTAATTTTTTACGCTACTCCTGCAAAATGTACTGGCCGCCCGAGGACTCGTCAAGCCGCACGCGCGGCTTTTAACACTATAGAGTAGATTGTTCGGCTAGTTGTTTTCGGAACTTGGAATACATTTTAGCGCTCAAAAAACAGGGACAAAGAGACAAGAAACAGACAGCAAGCGCACTGTGCTGTCTGTTTCTTGTCTCTTTGTTACTGTTTTCTGAGCGCTAAAATGTATTCCAAGCTTTCAACACGATGCACGTTTCATCAGTCGTTTCCTATAAAACCCTCAACACGCTCGACCGTCAAATTGTTTCGTCATATTTTAATGTTACGGGCAGTTTATAGACATATATAAACCGTATAGTCCCGTCGCGCTAATGTAAAAATAAACCTCATTCTCGCCTAAAAAAAACAAAAAAACAACAACAACAAAAACAACAACAAATTTTTGACGTTGCATTTGGAACTAATCAATTTCCAGCCCGATATCTGAACAGCTGAATAGCGCTTTTTTATCGCATTAAACAAAATAACATTCAGGTTGGTTTAAATAATGTACAATGTGCATAATAGCTTACTCACGGCCTTCAAGAATTGTTTTCGAAATGCTAGTCCACTCGGGATAAGCCTTGTGATACACATATACATTCAAAACGCTTTTTAACCGACTAAAAAAGATAGTGCCAAACACTACTTCTAGGCCTTACTTGCAGGTGTTGTACAAGCCCATCAAAATTCGAGCTATGCTACGCAGCTCCGCTGAGTTGCGAGTGCATTGCGAAGAGCAGATGCGTGACACACTTTGTAGCTCGCCGGTCTTTTTCAGGGTGATCAAACGTTGCAATGAATTGCTAGACCTACAACACATACAAAAAAAGGTGTAGCTTTTACATTTCTTGTACCAGATAAGACATCCCAAAACTTCAGTTCAAGGTACTGCCCACTGACGTTGAACTGAACGTACCAACGTACACGAGCGGCTCAATAGCCGAGTTGTACAACTTATTAAAATAGCTAATGTACGTGTGACTCATTGCGAAAAAAAGGAATCGGGGATTTCTTGGCCCTACTGCAAAACCTCCGTGTTTTTCTTTTGTACTCTTTGATAAATACTTTAGCTGTTTAATGTGTTATATCCCACCGTCATCAAGCCTCTCATAAAAGTTTGCGCCGTCAGTTCGACGTTATGAGCGAATTGTGCTCGTTACCGAAAATAAGCAACGAAATAGCATTATTCGTTACCCTGACAAAAGTTAGCGCGTTTGCTGACAGTCGTTGCTATAGCTGAAGCTTGGGCGAGTTAGTATACATACTTGAGAATTAAAACACCGCAAAGGACTAGAGTCCGGATGAAGAAAGACAGAGAAAGAGCGGTGCTGAGCAGCGAAACAGTTAATTCACCCAAGTTGACAGGGCGGTGGGCGCCCAAAAGTTGTGTGTATGTTTATACAGCCGGAAGTTTGTCTGCCTCGGGGGGCGTCGGGTGCCTCAGCTGTGGATGAGCAACTTAGCCAGTGCGGTGCAACCGCTCGCCTGGGGTCTTTAACGTGCACTACGCAGTAGTGATACACTACCGCAGGCCGGTACGATGCTCATCCAGATCGAAACGGGCAGGGGTGGGCTTCGAGCCCAAGATCCCTGAATTCTGCAGCGTGAGCTTTCGCTCCACGTGCGTCGAGCTGGGGTGTACGCTTTAGCCCACTCGGCCACCGATCTCCCTGCGGTGGGCGCCAGGGGTTTCCGGAGCCCGTCAACTGTTTGCCTTTCATAATCTGACCTGCCCTGTGCGCGTTGGTAGAGCGCCTACATTGAAAAGAGCGTCCATCTCAAACCGTGGGGAGCGTTTGCACTTAATGGCGCGGATTGGTCGTGAGTGTGCATGCACTGCGTTGTCGCCTAGCAACGAGGAAAGCGGGCGGAAAGGCCGAGACGCTCGCAGACGATCAAAGCGTCCGTCACCTCCTCGCAGCTCGCATTGCAAACGCGGCCCATAAACCACGTGACTGCGATCAAGCAGTTGTAAGCTGGGCTCTCTACGCTTGGGTACGGGCGGGAGCGTCATCATGTGGGGATCGACCGACGACCGATTGGTACTCCGACGAGCGCGTAGATTCCACAGGCCTCTCAGTTTAGGGGTGAACGGAGTATGCGGAGCCATAAGTCTCCTCTGTACTCACAAAGCCTGGCAGTTGGACGACTGATCCATAGAGTGCTCGGTCGCAGATTTGGAGCGCGAGGATCTGGTAGCACAGACCATTAAAAAGCCATTTTTCCGAGAACCTGGACGTCAGCGCACAGCTTTTGCAGCGAGGAACCGAAACACACTTGTTCGCTCGGGAGAAGTGTGTTTCGGCGTCTCGCCGCAGCGGGGCGCCACTCACGTGGCTCTCCTCTCATCCGTTGTCTGCTACTCCACCTTTTCCATTCCGGCGGCCGCTTCTCGTCGGCGATCTGCCAGGCTTTGATAGTATATAGGAAGCTATGGCTCTGCAGAGTGCAGATTCGAAGGAACCCAGAGCAGACGCGAGAGGGGACACCGCCACAACAGCGACCCATGTGCCCCCCGCCTGACGAAGACCTGCCGCAGGTCGAAACGTTGAATAAAATCTGCCTGCTTTGTTTTCCATCGTTACCCTGCATGTCTGTCTTTTACGCCTCCGGCCTCCGAGTAAGCATACCCATATATACATATATATATTGTAAGAAAGACAAAGTAGAGATAAAAAGCACTGGCTTTACTGGCCGAGCCATGAGCAGTTCTGCCCCACGAGCTTTATAGCATGAGCCACGCATCGCCCGTGCAGGCGGTGCGCTCTTGTGGATGGTAATGATAATGTGGATGCCGATGGTGACTAAGTTGCGCCATGGTCGGAGCCTGGACCAATGGCTTCATACGACACACATGAATGTTTTGTTGTGCCCGGCAGCGCCGATCAGTTAACGGCTTTAGCGAGGGCGCAGAGTAAGTGAGTGCGGCTGTTTGGTGAAGGACAGTGTATGGTACAATATATTTGTGAAGAAGTTTCTCAGAGAATCCAGGGGTGCTATGTTGCGCTTTTTGGACTCCCAGGAGACTAGGGAGAAGGAAGTGACGTCAACGACACAGCAAACGCAGATTGGATGTTGACAGAAGAAAACGAAATCAACACCCAATCTGCGTTTGCTGTGTCGTTGACGTCACTTTCTTCTTCCTAGTCTCCTGGGAGTCCAAAAAGCGCAACATAGCACCCCTGGCGTACTCAATGGTGTCCAAACCAAGGCGAGGTCACCTGGGTAGTATATTCCAGCGAGCGCACCGGACCAAGCAGGCAACGCGCTCGTGGCCTAACGGTTATGGTGCTTGCCTTCCACGCAAAAAGCCAGGGCTCGATGCCTGGCCGCGGGTACGTGTTTTTGCTGACTGTAATGTGATTTTCTGGTAAATTCGAGGATCGTGTTGGCTTCTTCTAGGTCAGAATGTTCTACGAGCCGAAGCTTCTAGGCCGATTGCTCCAGAAGCCCCGCGTGTACAAAAGGGGTTCCGCGTGGCGAGCAAGAGTCAGTTTTCGTCCCAACATTCGACTCTGGTCTTTCGCCGGCTTCGACGCCCGCGACGCTCTGCTGTCATCGTCTGTTTCCTTTTTGTCTTTGGGCACAAGTTCGCCCCCATTAAACGTTTAGTCTCTTCAGTTATCATCGCCTCATGAATTGTCATTCGTGACAATATTACGGGAGTGTGATCTTCGTCGTAGCGCTGCTTTTGTTGTTGTCGGTTGTCATTGGTGCGAAGGCGAGCAAGTTGACGGCATTTGTCGGCTCGGAAGACTGTTTGTGCTATGAAGGAATTTTAAAAGTTGCTGTCAGCGTACGGGAAAAGGCTGTCTATGGTGCAAAACACTTCCTAACCGTAAACGAGAAAAGAACGGAGACAATCCCGTGGTCAATTGGAGAGAAGGGTTGTAGGCAAAGCTTGGGATGAGAAGAATGAAGTGCCAATTCTTATGGTCGTTGGAGGTATACATCCGAAGCATTTGCGATAGGGTTCGATTGATCCGTTCGGCAGGGCCATTTGTTTGCGGGTGGTACGTGGATGTAAGTTGGTGAGTGACCCTTGAAACAGCAAGAACCTCTTTTACGAGAGCGGACAGAAACGCAGTTCCACAGTCGCTGAGTAGAAATCGTAGCGCACCACGGCGTAAAATTATGTTGGTAAGGAGAAACTGTGCTGTTTCTTATACAGTAGCTGAGTAACAGGAGCCATCTCGGCATACCTCGTAAGGTGGTCGATGGCTACCACAATCCACCGGTGGCCAGCCGAACTCTTCGGTAGTGGTGCGTAGAGGTCGATACCGCCTCGGTCGAAAGGCCTCTCGGGAAAAGGCAGGGGCATCAACTGTCTATCTGATGCGTGTCTCGAAGACTTGCGGTGTTGGAAAGGAACGCACGATTGTACATACTTCTCGGTTGTCCCATGCATGCCGGGCCAGAAGTAACGGGACCGGAGGTGGGCGTACACTCTTAGAAAAAAGGGTATGGATAGTCCTCCCTTAGGGGAGGTACGGTCTTGTAACCTATGTTCCTTTAGAAAGGGAGAAACTTTCGTCCCTGAAGCAGGGGAGCAAAGTTCCTCCGTCGCTTACATCTCAATATGGCGGCCCCGAATCGAGCAAATCGAGCCCAATAAGGCTCGATTTGCTCGATTTGACGTAGCGCCCTTGACGAGGACGCTACGTCTCTTGTACAGGACGAGAGGAGCAGCAAATAAAAGCGTAACACGAGCTTTCCGCGAACTGTGTTTATTTCCGAAGCCAGATTCCCCCCACAGGTACAGAAACTTGCGTTTCGAAAGCAGTTACTCAGTCTTCTCGTCGACAGCACTGCGATGTTAAACATAGACAACCGATACCCAGTTACTTCGCGCACTTTGCGCCTTACCTTTGCTGTTCCTTGAGTCCCAATCCCTTCGTGAACCGCACATCACGGAAAAGGGCAAACGCAATCCGCGAAACCAAAAGCCGCTCTCGAAAGAACAAACTCGAAGCCGCTGTTTATCGCGTAGCGTGAACGAAGGTTTAATCGCTAGCCACCAGATGGCGGGATCAAGCAGAGTAATTGCAAGTAGCTATGCTAGGTGGCGCCAGGTACCGCCCAATTCATGCTCTACAAAAAAAAAAGTTTTGATTTTCTCAAGCCACTATTGCGCTTGGGGTCCTTTACTATACACACATTACGCTTATGAGAAGCATCAGGTGTACATACATTGCGCACATACACGGCACACACAAATATCAATACAACGGAACACCACACGAACCCGAACACCACACTCGTGCTCTGCGTTTCCGTCCTTTATACTGGTCGTTTTGAACGGACGGAATTTCTCGGTGACTGAATAAGCAATAAAAAATATTCCCAGCATCTTGATTTTTTTTCCATCAATGTCATACCTCTAAGAGTATTTTGAATGGCTCAGGGGATGAATCTCTTATTAAAAAGCAAACGCTGGATCATGTCGTAATTATTTGAAAGCCAATAAATTAAGCCGCTCCAATGCGGTTCGGAGCCATGAGTTTGTTTCCCCGCACGGCACGTCGTAGACTGTGTTTCTATTGTAGTGTTTGTTTTTCTATTTGTGCTGTTCGCGCAAAGATGCAATTGCCGTCTTGAATTAATCTCTGTAGAGCGGATATTCACTCAGCTGGAAGTGATGCTTCACGGGCTGAGAAATCGCTTTTCGATCAACTTGAATGCAGTCAAAGCCGCGACTTGAGGCAGGTGTTAAGTGTACGGAGCTACGCCGTGACCAGCTCGAAAACTTCTAGCGCTCATCCCAGCGCGCCACTTGGAGGGCAGTTGCTCCAGGAACCGTAGTATATTTAAACAGCAAAATAAAGGGTAGCTTTTTTTTCGATTTTACCTACTATTGTTTTTTAATGCTAAAATTCCACACAGTAAATATTCGTACTTTCGGTCACGATTTTGTAGTGTTGTCCTTTCCCCCAGAGCGCAATCGCTCTCGGGTACGAGGCAACCGACAGTCACATTAGCCACTGTACGATAGGAGCTTACTATTCAGACCAGAGTTTCAACATGACTGTCCACACGTTGATCGATTGCACGTAATCCCTCAAGTGGTATTAAACTTTTTAATGTAAAGCGGAATGTCAACCTGTGACACCCCGCCCCCTCCGATCACGGCCCGACCAGCGGCATCACTGCCCGACAATTTACGATCTCATCTTGTTGTTACACCACACATACGCGAACACACGGTCACATCGGCGATAATTCCAGTCTTCTGTTCACAACCCACAACACTGCCATCACGATGTTGCAGCTATGTTGCTGACACGCACAAATACAGAACCACGTTGAAAGCCGGTTGCACTCGGCATCGGAAAACAGAACCGAACTCAGCACGGAAGGCACCCAGGCAGCCGGCAGCAAAACCTGCCTGCCTTGAACGCAGTTCCTGCGGTTTCTATAACGTCGAAAACGTCGAGACAGTTCCGCGTGGTTTTGCTACTGTAGCTCCGTGCCGCGTGAGTCCCGCAATCCGGAGACGGCCATCCTACTCAGTGTACGTTGCGCTGCTGGTACTGCTCCGGAACTTCGCTGTTTCTAGCGGCTTCGTTTGCTCGTTTGATAAAATTAGTGATAAAGAAGTCAGTGCAACCGAAATGTTCTGCACGTGTAAAATAGAAGACGAAATTACAGGCGGCCTTCGCTGCCGCTGAAGCTCAATCAACTCAACAGCTATTTATTAAGCAACGTTGCCGACCTGCTCGAAAAACGAAACCATAAGAAGATGAGTCGGGAGGGCGAAAGCTTTCTCCCGTCTGCCTGGAGAAGGAGAAAAACGTTTCGTCCCTCCCCTTTTCTCGTGTCCGGTTGAGGGCGCGCCAGTAGAACGGAGGAAGACGCGACGTTGCTACTTTTTTCCTCCATTTTTTCTTAGAGTGTAGTTCTTGTAAGTACCCAGATGACCCGCTGTGTGATGGTCATGGAAAGTCGCGAGAACGGTATCTCGTAACTGTTTCGGAATTACAAGTAGGTCTCGTGCGCCGTCAGGGAGGTAACTGCGATTGTAGAGGAGTCTATTGAGGAGGACAATGTTTCGTATTTTTCGGTAAAACTTTGTGTAATGAACAGGGATAGTGACGCTATGAATTATCTTAGCACTCCATGGATCTTCCGTTTGGGCAGAGATAAGATTTGTTGGTGTTAGGGAACTGACACTGGGCAAATCGTCGTCGATGTCGTCGGTGCGGGAACTCAGTGGAAGAGGGCAACGAGACAGTCCGTCGGCATCCAAGTGTTTATTTCCACTTTTGGAAACGATAATGAACCGATATTCTTGGAGGCGAAGGGTCCATCTGGCTAGACGTCCAGATACGTTTTTAAATGAGGATTGCCAACATAGTAATAATAATAATAATAGCGTTTGTATACTATATAAAAATAGGGCATGATGATCCGGGACAATCGTAAACGAACGACCGTACAAATAGGGCTTGAACCATGCGATGGTCTATACTATTGTCAAGCACTCTTGTTCGGTTACAGTGTATTTTTTTTTTCAGGTCTGTTTAAGGTACGACTTGCGTAAGCGATGACGTGATAGTATTAGCTGGAGGAATGTTTTTGCAGCAGTACAGTCTGTCTGTGCTGGAAAAAGCGATGAAGAAACTTCATCGTGACGTCGCCGGTGCGAGGAGCCTAATCTCAATCGGCGGCGAACTCAACTGGCAGGGAACTTCATCGCGGCGCGTTGATGACGTCGACGGAGAGTGGCGATTGAGTTGAAACTTCACCGGGATTTGTCCCCAAAATATGTCCCTAGAGGGAAATGCGCAACGCCGCATCGAAGGGTCTTGTAAAAGCAACATTTTTAACTTCTGAAAATGTATAATGCGGTACAATCTAAATATAATTACCGGTGTCAAGTCTAGGTCGCATGAATCATGTCTTTTTACGTAAGTGAAACAATTTAGATGATCGCAATGCGTGAGCTGCATCGCGATCGTGAAGAATCGTCATGGCCGACGGTGGATGTCGCACGTATAAAGTGCTCGTGTGTCTGTACGAAGATTTGCCTCACTTTTGGAATTTTCGCTGTCAAGTCGGGCTTTTTCACGTCGCGATTACCACTCGGCAGTCTGGTGGGGGACGTGAACCAAGTGTCCTCGCTGAACTCGAGGAGGAGGACAGAATCTTGGCCCATACGAGAATGGTTCCTCGCTAAGACACGGAAGAAGGCGCATGATTTCGAGGGCGGATGCGCATCGTCCGTCGCCACACGGCATCTCGGCTGCAGTTTCGGTAAGTAAGTGCATGGCATCTCAATGGGCGGTTTTAGCGTACCGTTGCCGTGCGCAGCGAAATTGCTACAGGGAGCTCGCGCTGTAACTTCTAAGCATGCTTTTCAGCGCTCTTAAAGCCTTACCAGCCAGCCGCACCGTGGCCACCGCAGAACACGGTAACGGACTCCTAAAACTTGCTACTTGTAGTAAACAGACACTGTGTTGTTTTTGGTCTTATTGACTTTGCACGAGTGTGCTGTCTCGTGATGTTTCTTTGAAAGCTCGAATCGTAGCGCTCAAGCTGACGAGTTAATTTCTCTAGAGCTGTTCATGAGGCACTCCGATACCTGAATTCTAAAGTCTAGGCAATGGGCATTACATCAACGCGGAACCAGAAAGGCTGCCAATTTGTTGTGCGTTAACTTGTGTTTGATTGAATGGTGCAGGACTCATCTGCTGTGGCCAAAGGTGCTAGTGAGGACCCAGCACAGATGGCAGCTCCACCACCACCAAATGGTAGGTACAAAAAATAGTCTGGATTCATCTCCGTAATACGTGGTTTGCGCCTGTGTCAGGACATTTATTGTGCATGAGTGCCGTCGGTAGCCTCATGCTGGTGGCCATTGATGTTGTGGGGTTGCAGCTTTGCTACACTGTGATCATGGTGAACTGCGCTGGCTCCAGTGGCCCGAAGTGACAGCTTTTGTACCCATCTCAGCAATTGCACAAAAATGTGAACATGACCTGCACTGTGCATAACTATGTAGAAGATGCTATCATTAACATATTGTACCTGGTCGGTAGCTCCCAAGGTGACTGTAGGTCCAGCCGTGTTGATGTTTCTAGCAAGGTGACACCTCAGCAACACTTACAAAAACTTAAGTGTACACATGGTGCAGAGACAATCCACACATGGTTAGTTGAGTTTTGTGTCGGACAAGACACAGATCCAATTAATGAGACTGTGTCAGGAAAAAGACGGTGCCTCCGGTCCTGTTTCCCAACAGCAACCTGCTTCCACCAAACATTCCCGGCAGCACCACATCTACCCACTGCCCTGAAATTGACAAGGGAATGACACTAAGACAAAACTGGCTCACGAATTCCAAAACCGGTGTCTGCTATTTATATAAAAGGTCCACTTCTAAAAATATTTGCAGCAAAGGGCTGTGGAAGCAGGACGCACCTGGCTGGGCATTGCCTGTCGAACTCGGCAAAATCATCGGCGTGCAGTTTTGTATACTTCTCTTCATTTTTTGCACTCAGGTATTCACGTCCTTCACCTTTCGCTAGATATCACAATGTGTCACAGTTGAGAGTAAGTAGCAGATGGTTCTCGCCACTACACAGAGCAATATTTTCTGCGTACTGAACTGGACAAACACGGACAAACTTTGTCATCATCACTTGACGGTTTAAACTTCTGCCTAGGCTTAGCCCAAGTGCCTGCACTAGCACATATTTTCCCGCACGTCTCCGAGCAAGCGCGCCCGTGGCCGAATGGTTCTCGTACTTGGTTCCCACACAAAGGGCCAATGGTTCGATTTCTGGCCGCGTATGCACCTTTTTGTTAATGTCCCGCACATCCACCAAAATTTCACGAATTACAGATGGTCAGGTGACGAATGAACAGAAACTAAACGTTTAATTTGGCAAACTTGTGCCGAAAACAAAAATACAAAGAGGTAGCATCACAGGTATCGAAGGTCGGCGGAGTGGCACGATCGAGCGCAAGAGCGAGACTCTCTGTATCGCCACGCAGAGCCCCTCATGTATATGCGTGGACTTCTGGAACAATCGGCATAGAAAGTTCGGTGCATAGAACATTCTGATTTTGAACAAGCAATGGGATTCTTGAATTAAACCAGAATGCAACATTTACAGAAATAACAAAAAAGTGCATGTGCGGCCAGGCATCATGCCTCAGCCCTTTGTGTGCAAGCTAAGCACAATAACCATTCGGCCACGGGCAAGCTTGCTCGGAGACGTGCATGGCAATATGAGCAGCCTCTGCCATTAACCACATCTGACATGTACCAAGTGGTGGTCACCAACACGGTGCCCTTGGAAGTACTCAAAGGTCTTGTCTTTTATACTGACATGACATTACCTGCAAACCATGTATGCATGCTACTGAAACTGTGTCATGTAAGCTGTGCACCAGTCATCAGGTAGAGCTGCAGCGGAAAAAGATAAGCACAAGCGACCAACGACCGGAGCAGCAAAATCGCGACACACGGTGGTGGCAAGCATTGTTTGGAGAACCATCGAAAGAAAACCTGTGTCATATGGCACTAATGAATTATTCCAGGCCAAGTTTCTTCGTCCTTGCTTTATTGAGTTACACCCAGAGCAGCTTGTGCTCACAGTCTTTGTTGTTTGCTCAATGCAATGCGGAAGAGCTGGACTTCCACAGCACCAAAAACATTGACGCTAACAACAGTTAACTTGTCATTGGGAATGAGTTATGACAGACAGTTATAGCATAAAGGAAAGTGAATGCAGGACTCTTCTGTTTTCGCTCCTTTTCATTTTCGGACCTTGTGTTGTGTTTCGAAGTGAGTGATTTCCAACTTTTCGCTTTCCATTTTTCATGTGATGGACAGAGCAGGGCTGTCTGTTGCAAAGTAATTGGATCATGCTAGGTGCACATTGCTCAAGGCTGCTTGCTTCATAGGTTGCGTGTTGTACTGGAAGACCCACAGCATGAGCTTGCTGGTCTGAGCAGTTCCTTGGTTAGGGAGGTGCCCGCATAAACAAAATGCCTTACAGGAGTCTCGCATTCTCGATATTTCCAGCACTGCATAAGAGTTCTAAAAGAAGATAAAAGCAGTGGTATGCCATACACTACTGCTCACCACACCGATGGGATTCTCTTGTTCTATGCAATTTCTGTAACATAGTCTTTAAAAATGCTCGTTTTTATAAACATTCACCTTTTCGTGTACTTTGTTTGCAGGCTGTGGAGGGACAAGCAGCTGCAGATACCCAGCAGTCATCTTCACTGACCACACTCGTGCTGCCCCTCATGGGGGTGCAGAATTTCCATGCACAATAAAACATGCTCCCTAGGCACCATTTTGCGTCTGTCATGATTTCGGTATAGCATGGAAAAAAGGTTTGCAGCACTACCTTGGTCATACCCGACAAAATTGTCATACATCGAATACAAATTTTGGGTCAGGAAATCTCGGTGCAATTGTTTATGTGCCGGGACTCGTATCTCGACTGCAGATGTCGATGTATATTTCATATACAGGGAACCAGAAATTTCACAATTAACGGTGACACGGCGGTGCAAGTTCCATCGTCCAGATACCAGCAACCACAGTTAATTCTTCACCTTTTCTTCCTCTATGCTTGGAACAATATACTGTTAGAGCCAGAATGCGTATGCAGTCAATGGGAAACAAGATGCCACCCATGAGGAGGCCCTCTTTTATTCTCTATTCTAATGCCTCGACGTTTCGCTTGTGCGGTTTGCATTTTTGCAAGGTTACCCTGCCAAAAACATTGTGTTAAAAAGCTTTTTCAGAAACATCAACTTATTACAAACTTTCATTTTTAGGTGCTTGAACTGTCTTTTAGGTAAACCACTCTGCAGCCAAAGGGACTTACCGTGTCTACTTGATTTGGCAAGTTACAAAGTATCACAAAACATTGCAAGCGGATACACACAAGTATATTTCGCAGATGTGACGAGAGACAAAGCTCGTAGTAGCCTCAACAGCTGCCAGCCTTCAAGTTTGAGCAGGGAAACCCTGGTAGGCAGCACATACTTGCAGAGGTGGCCACCTCTCAGATTTTCAGCACTGCACAGCGTGTCCTCTGCTGTCAAAGCTTACACCGTCCTCGAGATCGGACTCTTGGGGCTCAAGGGAGAGGCCCCAAAATAGAGCTATACAAGCCCGCATTGTGCAGAAAGTCAAATGATGTTGCTGTGCCTAGCACCTTTGCAACCACCGGAACCTGCTTTTCAGCATCCTATTCACTGCTCTACGACAGAATCCTAAGCAATGCTTTTTGTTAAGCTTGGCCTCAGAACAGCAGAGCATCCATTGGGGTTGCGAGGAATTTGTGTGCAAGCATGGCTTCAGGGTTTTGTCGCTGTCACCTGCACACAACAGTGAGGCGGTATCTGACATGAATGTTTCATAACCTTTTCAGTTGTCCAAAAGCACATCAAGACTAGATAGAAATTCTATATGCTAATACAGCCTCTACTTGGAGATAGCAGTTGCATAGCATCCCAAAAAGGCTGAAAATATAATAACAAAAAAGTTGGAAAAAAAAGTGGAGATATTCCACTTGTCTTGCGCAATACCCAAAATTATGCCTTCAGAGCAAAGAGGTGTCAATTGAGTTTATAATCTCTTTATTTTCCTTTATATACAAAGGTGGGAGATGGGGCATATAATGTGAAACGTCAAGCTGCATGGCTTGCAGCTTGACGAGGCGCCCTACCCGCTGTGGCAGAAAAGCAGCAGAAACGTTTCAGACAACACAAGCAAAGAACAAGATACTGTACCCGTTTGAACCTGCAATCGTAAAATGAAAACTTACATAACGTGCTGCAGCAGAACAATTTCCAGATGTTGAGGCCCGAGACATTTGGATGATACACATGCAATCACGAGTAAGCTTGAATCCGTGCGACTATCTCGCACGACACTCATCACGGCGAACGAGGCACCCGTTTTCTACCGAGAGCTCTCGTGCAAGCGCAGTGAGAAAATGTGTATTGAGCACTTATCGACAACACCGCTGAATTCGCATCGCTGAACTTCTTGGTCGTCGTCTTTCCGTCTTCACTTGGCGCGCGAAGCCCACCCACCTTGAGCCCCGGGTTATCGATTATCGCCTCTGCAGCATCTAAAGAATGCGACTCGCAGGACACCGACGCACGGTGACGTCTTCGTCGCAGCAAAATGTGCCGCCAGCAACGCTCAAAGAGAGCACTTGCTGCTCGGCGGTCACCATATGGGGCCCCTCGCGACGCCGCCAAAGCTTCTACGGCAAATGTCAGCACCAGCGAGTGTCGGGCAGTATTCCTCGATTACGTCCCTGACGAACCTTGAACGGCGAACACATAAAAAACGTAGTGATAGTCCGCTTTGGTCCGCCCCGTCCGCGAGCTTGAACGTCGCCATCTTCATTCACTTTGGCAACTTTTGCTGCCCGACTACTACAAAGTTATCTCCATCGCCAAACTCAATCTTGACGACATTTTGACGTCACCGCGAACTTCATTATTTCACCAGCATAGCTCGAACTCCATCGGAATCCGTAGGGAAAAACTCAATCGCAACGTCACATCACGTGACCAAAACGGCAGCCAATCAGCGACCGATTGAGTTAACTTCATCGTTGAGTTTGCCGTTCAAGACAGACAGCTGTCACGAATTTGTTTTCCCTGTTTATTTTTCTTTAACTTTCCGCCAATAGGTATGTTTATCGTCTGTGTAGCGGCGTCCGAAGGTCGCTGTGTTCTCGGGGGCGCCTTTCTATCCTTTCCTGTTTTACATCTGCGGAGTCCACAGGAGAGAGGGAGAGCCGCCCGTGGGACCGGGCGCTCAAGGTCGCTTGGCCGGCGCGTTTGCCGGGCGCTTTGGGACCAAATATTGTTTTCCCGAATTGTCAGGGGTAACTGTCAGGAGCGGGAAAACGTGGGGAGCCCAGGAAGGCGCCGACATCCGCGGATGAGCGAGGCCAACTTGAAAGAATGTTGTTGTTTCACCGTGAAGTTTTGTCTCCCACACCTCGGCGAGTGGGGGCTCACCTGCGGATGCACAAAGTCGCTCCAAGGTCGATGTGTCCGGAAATGTGTTTGTGTTGTTTTTCTTTGCTTGGGCAAAACTGAGAGCGCTGATTGGCTCTAAAAAGCTCCATCCTCATTTGCCAACTTATGGTCTGCAAAATGGTCATGTTTTACATATATAGAGAAGGTTTTGGCGGGAATCGGGGTCGTTCGTGGTAATAGGGGTACCGCCTTTTGGGTAGAAGTTGGAGACCCCCGGAGCTGGCCGGGCCTCCGTTAGTAATCGTTTGCTTTCCCGCGTCGGGATTTTCCGTATTTCGGAACGTTGGGCCGAGGCCTTTGTTAGCCTCCGGGAGTTGTTTTAGCCTACGGGCGCGTGTGTGCTTGCACTCAGACATGTACAAATTATTAAAAAAAGGTAGTTAAGTTAAGTTACTGAGTATCGACGCCAAAAGTAATTGGAGTAGAGTAGAAATTACGCGTTTGTAATAGTAATTGTGTAAACTACTAACTACTGGAAAAAGTAGCGAGTTACTTTGAAGTTACTTTCGAAGTTACTTTTTTATATTTTTGTGGTAGCAAAATGAGCAGCAGTTTTGAACAATGAAAAACCCTGCGAGCCTAAAATAAATCAGTCTATTTATGGCTTGCGTTTTCGCCAAAATAGTTTATTCACTCGCAGAAGCGATTGACTTTCAAAGTTCTTGATAGGAGAGTTTTCCCCTTTTCCTTCTAAGGACGTCCCCAGCCAAGCTAAATAGACGTTCCACCGACGGGCTGGATGGAACGGCAGCGTTGAATTTGGGAAACAGGCTGTGCAGGGTCGGGTAAGCGAGTGTCGGCATCTTAGGTGTCCATGACTAAATACGTGAGCTTTGCCTCGGGTGGAGTGTCTTTTATGATAAACTTTCCTCCTTTTTTTTTTCTTCGTTAAGTTGAGATTGTTATGACTGGCCCCTCTTTATTCCGGCGTCGTTCTGAGAGTACGCTGAGCGAGTGCAGCAGACCGTCAAGGGTTTAAGTCTCGCGCCACGATAATGAGATCATCCGGACGACTGCGCGTCCCGTTGTAGTGCTAGTGCTACGCTACTGAAAAAAACAAAATTTCGGTTTAACAGAAGATGACAAGAAGTATACGTCGCCGCTGACGCCGGGTCCAACAAAATGATCTCCCAAGGGTAACTCGCAATCCTCGCCGGCGAGTACAATATTCTGATGCGCCTGACACGCCTGACAAGTAAATCGTTTTTAACAAAGAGGAGTTCTCCCAGGCATGGATGGTCGGAAGGACGCGAAGGATTAAGTGAACAAGCATCGTCGCTCGTATACAGTTGCAGCTGGAAGCGGGAACGTGCTCCCATGAACGGATTATCCGTACCAGGGTTTGTGCGCGGGGGAGTCCGGCTTTGCAAAGACGTATGCGCTGACGACAAGGCGACCATAGGAACAGGCGCCCAGCTGCGAGGTCATTCCAGTGGCGCCTCCCGTGGAACCTACCGCTTGAGTCAGAACTCACTAAGGACAGACAGCACGAAAACAACAGCTCTCGGAGTGTCCCTGTTTTTCACGGTTGCAGCTGGAAACCCGGCGCCTGCGTGCATTACCGGATTAGGTCAATACCCGACCAAGGCTTGTTAAGCATCTCTTCCTGCGTTCGTGCGTGCCGGTGTTATATTTTGGCTGCTCGTCGCCACCTTGGCCCAAGGACGCCTTCCCAAATAAGGGGGTCCCTCGTTCGGGAATGCCACTTTATCTGCCGGCGTCTTATTCATTTCTGCGCTCAAACTTTCGTGATGGGCAAAATTAGCACTATATAATTTCGAAAGTAGTTAGTAATTTGAGTAGAAGTTACCTGAAAAAAGTAGTTAAATTAAACTACTAATTACCCAAATCAAGTTGTAATTGAAAGTTACCAAGTTACTCGAAAAAGTAGTTAAACTACAGTAGTTTGAGTAGAGTAGTTGAACTACGTCCAAGTCTGCTTGCACTCCGGTGCGTGTTTTTTGCCTGTGGGCCTGGTTGTGGCACTCCGTTGCGAGTATGTGCGTGGTGCGGTGTTTCGTGTGGATCAGCTCTCCGATCACCAGTCCTGTCTTCGTCGTTCGGGAACCCAGGTTGACCTTCGGCAGCATCTGCACTTGGATTCCGCTCAGATTAGACTTTTACATCATATTTGCTTTTATTCAACGCTTTTGAGTTCCTGGTGCTTAGTTTTGTTTCATTTTATTTCATTTCGTTGTCTCTGAAATCGTGTGGTATTGCTAACCGGGATGTTAGTGCCTGTGCCCCGAGAGTTTTGCTCAACTGCTGTGTTCGTTATTTCTTTTTATCTCCTCTTCGTGGCCGTGCCGGCCGAATGATGGTGTGTTGGAATATTAAATATGTTTTGTTTTATAACTCTACGTGTCGTCGCCTCTCCACCGGCCTCTACACCAGGCCCTATCGCCTGTCATCGGACCAACCGAAATCTTCTGTTCTTTTTAAGTAATGTTTGCTAATCTCGGAGTGAATTAATATTATTATTATTTTATTCCTCCACACTTCCTGACAAGCTGGCGTCCGCGACAGGACCGGTGGCATTGGGGTAGCGTCGGAGAGAAACGACCGTGGATTAAGAGGTAAAGGGGATTCGCCCTTTGGTTCTGTTGTTCGAGAGCTAGCTTCTTAACTATTTTTGATGGAGGCGGAGGCCTTGTATGCTCTTGGGAGAGGGATTGGGTTAGCAGACGGGGCGGAACTTCGAGCGTGGGTCCAAGTCGAAAGGAATCGAATAGGTAGGAATATATAACCAGAGGAGAAGAATAATGGCATAAACGCTCTCGCGAAAGGGAGCGGCAAGTTCAAGAGGCAGAGCGACAGGTTCGGGAGAGAGAATCGGTGAGGCAGGCTGAGCTAAGAGTGTCAGAGATAGAAGCGGAAGAAAAATTAATGAAGTATAAAGTTCGACTTGCGGAATGTGAAAATGCAAGACTGAAGACGATCAGCCCCACGAGCGAGAGTTCCGGTTTGAGCAGCGCAGTTATGACGAGTCTGCAGCGTTGGATGGCGGCTTTTGACGAAAAAAGAGACGACCTGGACGCGTACCTTCTCCGGTTCGAGCGCCTGGCTCAGGGACTGCATTGGCCCCGCGACCAGTGGGCTTCTATGCTGTCCCTGTGCCTGAAGGCTGAGGCCCTCTCGGTCATCAGTCGTCTCAGCCTGGAGGAGTCTGCGGACTACGACGCCGCCAAACATGCGTTGATGAGGAGGTTCCGGTTGACCGCCGACGGTTTCCGCGAAAGGTTTCGAGACTCCAAGGCAGAGGGCGAAGAATCCGGAGCCCAGTTTGCAGCGCGTCTGGCGAGCCTCTTCGATCGCTGGGTTGACCTCGCCAAGGTGCCTAAAAGTACGACAGTCTCTGGGACCTGCTGCTGTCAGAAGAGTTCCTGCGGGGATGCGCACCGAAACTGTCCCTTTTCATTCGGGAGCGAAGCACGAGGACGTTGGCCGACATTGCCGACCTGGCCGACCGATACCTGGAGGCGCAAGGGACGCAGTCACTGGGGACCAAGGCCGAGGAAAAGAAGCCGGCCCCTCAGCCCCCACGGTCGATCGACCAGAAGGATGAGGGAGCGTTGCCACCCTTGTGGTGTTTCCTCTGCGATCGTATTGGACATCGGGCCGCAGATTGCCGGGAGAGGGCTACCACCAGGACATCATGCTGGAGGTGTGGCCAAAACGGGGCACTCCGCCAACGCTTGTCAACAAGGAGCCAAATGCCGGCCACAAGCCTCCTGCTGCGTGGTGGCCGAACAGGTCCAGAAAGAAGAATTGGCCGTACAGAACGGGTACGTCAATCTCAAGAACGGCGACCGTATTCCTATGGTAAATACCACAATTGCTGCGGAGTCCAGGAACTTGATGAGCGGAGTTCCCCTCCGAGCCGGTAGAGTCGGGAAAGGCGCCGTCACCGTCCTCCGCGACACCGGCTTCTACACGGTGGTCGTTCGAAGGAGCCTAATACCGAAAGAAGACCTGACGGCAACTGCGAAGGCGGTATGCCTGGTAGATGGAACCGTCAGGATGCTACCGGAGGCCAGGCTATGGATGCAGACCCCCTTTTTCACTGGACAGGTAACGGCCCTGTGCATGGAGAGTGCGTTGTACGACATTATATTGGGCAACATTCCCGGCGCAAGAGCAGAAGGAGAGCCCAACCCTGAGTGGGAGGCCGACGCGTCGGCGGAAGAGCCTAGGGAAGATGCGGAGAGGGCCGGAGGGTCCACCTTGAGCGCGGCGGTGCAGAGGAGGCTCCAGAAGGAGACAGTAGACAAACAAGCGACGGGGCCTACTCCGCTAAGAGTCCCGGATATTCTAGAAGGAGCATGCATGCCGGAAGCCCTGAGGGAGGGAGCCAACGAGACTTGTGCCGTCGTCACCTTGGAGCAGGACGAGCGAGGCAGAGAATTTCCGCGATTGAGTCTGGAGGGTGAAGAGACCTCGAGGGACGTCGTATTTGAAGCAAAACTACCCGGAACAGGGTGGCGTGGGGAGCCACACAGGAGGTAGTTTACCACTACCCCAGGAAGCTCCTTACCGAGGCCCCCTACGAAGGCTTCCCTACTTCCAGAGGGAGTTCGAGCTGCCAACAGACGCCTCTGACCAGAGCACTGGGGCCATCCTCCTGCAGGAACACGACGGCGTCCTGCACACGGTGGCCTATGCCAGTCGTCAGCTCCTCCCCGAGAAAAGGCCTACGCAACCGTGGAACGGGAGGGCTTGGTGATGATGTGGGGGACCGACGGATTTAGACCGACCATGAACCATTGCAGTATGTAAATCGAGCCACGCAAACGCGAGGGCCATGCGATGGAGCCGGAAGCTCCACGAGTTTTGATTTTAGAGTCGAGTATATAAAGGGAAGTACTAATGTAGGAGCAGATTACCTCAGGCGCCTGTAAGACAATTTGCGTTCCCGCTTTCTTTTCCTTGTGCGCGGCTACCCGGAACTGTTTCTCCATTTTTGTTTTGCATCAGCTTTATATTTGTTTCATCTGTGTGGGTTGTGTAAAGCGATCATCGTTATGGTGGTGGACCTCGGTTTTCCTTTTGTTTTGATTTTTGTGACGACATTTTTGTGTGTTCCGGACAGACTTGTAATTTTGTTTTCGTATATGAGATTTTTCGTGATTTTTATTGTGCGCGCCCGCTTGTTCTGTTTACTTTGTCTTATTTAGTACCAATGGTCAAATTCGTGCTGGCAGTTTTTGAACATTCAGAGTGAATATTCCTAAAGTGTGGGGTAGTGCCACGAATCCCAGTTTTCCCAGTTTATATTTTTTTAACTTTCCGCCAATAGGTCTGTGTATCGTCTGTGTAGCGGCGTCCGAAGGTCGCCGTGTTCTGGGGCGCACCTTTCTTCCCTTTAGGCGTGGACATCTGTTGAGTACGCAGGAAAGAGGGAGAGCCGCCCGTGGGACCGAGCGCTCAATGTCGCTTGGCCGGCGCGTTTGTCGGGCGCTCTGGGAACAATATAGACCTTTTCCACAAGGGCGCCGCCATCTTGAATTGTCGTCACTTCCAGTATGGGCGACGAAAAAAAAGTAAAACGTTTCAACCTGTAACTAGTAAAAAAATAGAGGCGAGCCAAAACGAGAATGTGTGACGGTTAGGCTTATATCCTAAATGTCTTCTATTGGCGTGGCAACGGCAAAGTTACGTTTTCGCCCATACTGGAAGTGACGTCAATTCAAGATGGCGGCGCCCTTGTGGAAAAGGTCTATACCTTTTGCGAAATCCCCCAAACGCCCCGGCCCGCGCGCGAGGAATTGTGGGAGAGACTTTCCCTCGCCTGGCCGCTCTGCCTT
Organism: Ixodes scapularis; assembly: GCF_016920785.2. Lineage (NCBI taxonomy): Eukaryota > Metazoa > Arthropoda > Arachnida > Ixodida > Ixodidae > Ixodes > Ixodes scapularis. Next base: position 7,388,597 of record NW_024609880.1, on the reverse strand, counting down.
GAAATCGCATTGACTTGTCGCTTGCCTCCTCTTAATCGTCTATTTTTCGATTCTATTACCTTTTTTTATCTATTCCAATGTATTTCTTGTTGCTTCTAAGTGTTTCTATTCCCTTCTGCGCGCGATATTTCTTGTATATATATAGCATTTGTGTCTAGATTTTGCCTTTTTCGACGGGAGTGCCGACGGACAACACGCCGCTTCGCGCGTCGTTCCCCGGCTGAGTACTACCGTTGCTACCGATTCCTATCGTGCTGTTAGCTGTTCATTTTGGTTCATTCGTCCCGCGTTCAGTCGAGAGGAGCCGTTTATGAACACCCGCGCTCATGTCATAGGTGTAGGCATTGCTCTGAATCAACAATCGCGACGGGTGGGACAAGCCGTGTATGTAGGGAATGACCACAAACTTTCTTCTTTCCCTTCCCTTTCTGTTGTTGGCCTCTTCTTCACTTGTTATAGGCCTGCTCTTGATATCTTTCAGCGAAGACTCGGCGACCGTTGTTAACACGGCTTGTCCCACAACCTAAAACGCATTGCGGGCAGGTGTGACGTCGACGTTTAATTCTCTGCTCCGGACAGGTTGTCCAGGTTGTGCCGAGTTTTTAACCCTTCTCCGAGGGCAGCCACGGCTTGCAGTACGAGACATCGAGATCGCTTCGTCTCGTGTTCTGAGGGGGTGGTTTATTCCCTCCCTCTGACGTGTGGCAGGCGCTACGTTGGCCAGAGGGGCCGCTGTCTCAATGACAGGTCACCCCTTAGTTATAAGAAAAGTGTGAAAGAAATTTTATTTACGGATGAATAAAACAACGAAAAATATGTCCTAAACTTCTTGAATGATAAATGCATGTAATAGCACAAAAATTTAACTTTTTTTTTTAATCTGTTGTAGCAAAATGTAATATTATAGATAATTGGCCCACCTGTGTTCGCACACCCCTGGTTGTTTGTTATTTGTCTTCTTTTGTGTTTGTTTTTTATTATATAGCAGTGAAAGCATGTCACTCTTGTTTTGTTTTGCTACCGCTGTTGCCAAAAAGGGCGGCGTGGCCTCGTCAGGCACTTCAAAGTGCCTTTAGCCATGTCCCCCGAGACATTCTGTAAGTTCTGTCTCAAATAAACTTATACAAAAAAAAAAAAAAGTTTAAGAGAGCACGCTTACAGTGTCTCCACAACCATGTCTGGTCATCTGGGCATTCATTGCCGCGACTGTGTTTTCCTACCCGACTTCCAACGGTGTGAGGTTGTTAAGCGTCATACGGACCAGATTACTCGGGAAATTCTAGAGGCTGTTGAGATAGCGAGGTTGGGTGCAGCATGTGTAGGCAGTCCTTCTGTGGCCCTATCAGGCAAAGAGATGAATTTTCTGGTTCCCTTACTTGCTAGTTTTTAGCTCGTACTCGGTACGGCTGTGTCATGGCACATTTTTTATATTTTTTCATATATATATATGTTTATTATTGTTTTATTTTTATTGGTGATGAATCACATGGGCTGAATTCTTTCTTCTCTTCTATTCGTGACACCGCAAATATATATTGCGATTTTGCGTTCAAGAAAATCAGCTGTAAGTCAGCGCTACGTCCGTGTCCCTTCTTTGTCTGGTCCTCGTCTTTTCGCGCTGTTTTTAATTCTGATGAATGAGCCAATACAGTCACTCACGTCGCCGTCTCCGACACCAGCGAAAACGCTGGGGTCGCTTTGCCGGGATGTCACAGTCAAGGCAGTCGCCGGTTGACTGCCGGCTGTCTGAGTTGCGATGGTAGCCATCGTTGCGCTGTCCGAGGAAACCACGGAGTTAGATTTGGCAGCGGTGGCGGTTATGTTGCGGTGGCGAAGCTCCAGGATTTCAAATAAGGAGAGGGGCGGTAAGACGGTTACCCCGCACCTTCACCATGTGTAATAAAGACAAAGTAGAGATAAGAAAGCGCGGATTAAGGTGTATCCACACGACGGACCAAATTGCTGTTTTGGTCCGCGGGCCGCGCATCACGTGATCTTACGTCACCGGTTTTCGAGGTCCACCGGCGGTCCGCGGCCCGCGCTTTTGAGAAATGTTAAGCGACTTTCTCGCCCGGACCTTGGCGGCGGACCGCGGCGTTTTTAGTATAATTGAAGCGCTAAGTCTGGCAACAAGCTGACTTTTGTTGTTTGGATTGGAATCCAAAGCTAAAGTCGTTCTCTTTTGGCGCCAACTGTTGGAGACGAAGAAGACGAACCTTTTGTTGTGCGACGATGCAACTTTTTACTTCATCGTGCTCATGGAGCGATTCCCCGCTCTGTGGGACTATAGTCGCGACGTCTACTCAAATAATCATCTAAAGATGTCCCCATGGCTTTTTCGGTTCACTTAAGTTCTCCTCGTCCTCAATAGTCAACGCCAGGACCACTGCAGCCAAACGTCTCTTTCGTTCAACCTCCATCTTGGCTTTTTACAAATAGCCTCAAAGCAGCTCGCTGCATGCGTTTGGCGGGTTTGTGAGGTCGAGGGTTAGACCGGCCCGTTCGCTCTGCCGTGTGGATAATCGTGTCCGCCGTGTGGATAATCATTGCAGCCGGGCGGCCCGCGGGCCGCGCATCACGTGACCAATCGGTCCGCGGCCCGGTCCGTCGTGTGGATACACCTTTACTGGCCCAGCCCTGGAGCAGTTCTGCCCCGCGAGCTCTAGCATGAGCCACGCTAGCCACGCATCGCACTTGCAGGCAGTGCGCTGTTGTGGATGGTACTGATAATGTGGATGTTGATGGTGATGAAGTTGCGTTGTTACAATATATATATATATATATATATATATATATATATATATTGTAGCGGTGCTGCCGAGGCGCGTGCTAGAACCCGCCGAAGACGACGACGAAGCGCGTGCAGACGGCACGGGACACACTTCTAATCTGGTCTAATTGGATTATGGACGTCCCTTGCAAATTAAAAAAAAAAAAAACGTAACATTTGGTGTCAGAAGTGGGATTTCTGGCATGGCGCCTCAAGTTACCCGGAAAGCCTCCTCTCGGGGAGAACATCCTCTGCAATGTGGTCAGCGTTGGCGTCTCATGGAACCAATGGATGGCGGCTGGATTTCCTGACACCGCAAATCATCATGCCGGAACCGCCACGAACAATTTACCACTTCGCCATGTTCCCCACGACTATTCTGTGGCCGTGCAATGAAGATCCTGCGTTGGCCTATGGCCACATTTGCATCCGTAAGCTTTAAGGCATCGAGGCGCGTAGGTGCGCGCCGGACTTGAATGTTTTTTTGACTGTCGTTCTGGACATTCGGCGGATGACGTCGTGAGCATAACGTTCTATCTTCTGGACTTTGGCCTTACCGGTACATTTCATTTTCGGTGTTGCTTTTCAAAATGCGCAAATGTGCAGTGATGCTTTTCACCGATATGATATGTGCCGGCCTCAGAGTTCTAATTAGACATGTCACCAGGGGTGACGAAAACAGGAGCCAGTGGCGGCCAAGTGACAAGTGTCCGGGCATCAACTTCAAAAAGCGCCAATGTGTTGGATCTTGGTGTTGCGGAGGAACTGTCGCGATGAGCATCGGCAACGACACCTGCAAAAAGAACTGTTT